>NC_000072.6:130549539-130860372 GCF_000001635.26 Mus musculus
ATTCCTGGGAATGGAAAACAGTGAGGTTGAACAGAAAAAGCGAAAATCAGAGAAACAAGGTTGACATGAATGTGCACTAATTTGAAATGACTTTCCCCAGGGACACTCAGCCTATGAAGCAGGGAATACGTGTTGAATACAGACCATTAAAAGACAGTGGGCTCAGAACATTGATGGATGCAAGGATGAAAAATTGTTCTTTCTCCCTGAACATGTATCGCCCAATTTGCAATTAAGATAAACAATGGAGATAGATAAATGAAGACAAGCCCAAAGAAGACTGTACAGGCATTAAAATGTCCATGTTTTAATAGCATGTACAGTGACATTGTAGAATGTGAGCCTTGTAGTCTCATGTCCGCCAAATTCAGTGTGTTGCTTCTTAACATGAATCTACATTGTAACTTACCTTAGTTATTTTGACTTGTGTGTATGAGTGAGTGTGTCTCTATCTGTGCGCAAAGTCATGTGTTGGTATACGGCCACCCACTCATGGCAGTTTTCATGTGCAGTGTCATGCTCAAGGCATGTAGAGGGGTCAGAAGACAACTTGGCACAGTTGGTTTTATTATATTATATAGGGCCTGGGTCTGGCATCTGAATCAGTGATGCTTTGCAAATCTTGCTGACTTCATGGATTACATTTTAATGGTCACTTTGAGACTGTTAAGAGAGAAAGGATTGAAGGTGTCTTTTGCCTTGCAGAAGCTTTGCAATTTTATGAGGTCCCATTTGTTGATTCTTGATCATACAGCACAAGCCATTACTGTTCTATTCAGGAATTATTCCCCTGTGCCCATTTTTTCGAGGCTTTCCCTCACTTTCTTCTCTATAAGTTTCACTCTCTCTGGTTTTCTATGGGGTTCCTTGATCCACTGAGATTTGACCTTATTACACGGTGATAGGAATGGATCAACTCACATTCTTCTACATGAAAACTGCCAGTTGTGCTAACACCATTTGTTGAAAATGGTGACTTTTACCACTGGATGGTTTCCTCTCCCTTGTCAAAGATCAAGTGACCATAGGTGTGTGAGTTCATTTCTGGGTCTCAAATTTTATTCCATTGGTCTACTCGTCTGTCGCTATACCAGTACCATGCAGTTTTTATCAAAATTGCTCTGTACTACAACTTTAGGTAGGGCATGGTGATTCCACCAGGGGTTCTTTTATCATTGAGAAGTGTTTTTGCTATCCTAGGTTTTTTGTTATTCCAGCTGAATTTGCAGATTGCCCTTTCTAATTCGTTGAATAATTGAGTTGGAATGTTGATGGGAATTGCATTGAATCTGTAAAATGCATTTAGCAAGATAGCCATTTTTACTATATTGATCCTGCCAATCCATGAGCATGGGAGATCTTTCCATCTTCTGAGAAATTCTTTAATTTCTTTCCTCAGAGTCTTGAAGTTCTTCTCATACAAATCTTTAACTTTCTTAGTTTGAGTAATGCCAAGGTATTATATATTATTTGTGACTATTGTGAAGGTTGTTGTTTCCCTAATTTCTTTCTCAACCTGTTTATCCTTTGTGTAGAAAAAGGCCACTGATTGTTTGAGTTATTTTTATATCCAGCTACTTCATTGAACCTGTTTATCAGGTTTAGGTGTTCTCTGGAAGAATTTTTAGGGTCACTTATATATACTATCATATCATCTGCAAAAAGTGATATTTTGATTTCTTCCTTTCCAATTTATATCCCCTTGATCACCTTTTGTTGTCAAATTGCTCTGTCTAGGACTTCAAATTCTATGTTGAATAGATATGAAGAACGTGGGCATCTTTTTCTAGTCCCTGATTTTAGTGGGACTTCTTCTACCTTCTCATCATTTACTTTGATGTTGTCTCCTGATTTGCTGCAGATTACTTTTATCATGTTTCCATATAGGCCTCGAATTCCTAAGACAAAAAGGCCACGAACAAATTGGGAAAGGATCTTTACCTATCCTAAATAAGATAGGGGACTTATATCTAATATATATAAAGAACTCAAGAAGGTGGACTCCAGAAAATCAAATAACGCCATTAAAAAATGGGGCTCAGAGTTAAACAAAGAATTCTCACCTGAGGAATATTGAATGGCTGAGAAGCACCTGAAAAAAATATTCACCATCCTTAATCATCATGGAAATGCAAATCAAAACAACCCTGATATTCAACCTCACACAAGTCAGAATGGCTAAGATAAAAAATTCAGATGACAGAAGATGCTGGCAAGGATGTGGAGAAAGAGGAACACTCCTCAATTGTTTGTGGGATTGCAAGCTTGTATAACCACTCTGGAAATCAGTCTGGTACCTCAGAAAATTGGACGTAGTACTACCAGAGGATCCCACAATACCTTTCCTGGGCATATATCCAAATGGTAAGAAGGACACATGCTTCACTATGTTCATGGCAGCCTTATTCATAATAGGGAGAAGCTGGAAAGAACCCAAATGTCCCTCAACAGAGGAATGGATCCAGAAAATGTGGTACATTTACACAATGGAGTACTACTCAGCTATTAAAAAGAATGAATTTATGAAATTACAAGGCAAATGGATGGACCTGGAGGGCATCATCCTGAGTGAGGTAACCCAATCATAAAAGAACTCACATGATAAGTACAAACTGATAAGTGAATATTAGCCCAGAAACTTAGAATACCAAAGATACAAGATACAATTTGAAAAACAAAAATGCATGAAACTCAAAAAGAAGAAAGACCAAAGTGTGGATATTTTGCCCCTTCTTAGAATTGGGAATAAAACACCCATGGAAGGAGTTACAGAGAAAAAGTTTGGAGTTGAGAGGAAAGGATGGACCATCTAGAGACTGCCATACCTGGGGATCCATCCCACAATCAGCCTCCAAATGCTGACACCATTGCATACACTAGCAAGATTTTTCTGAAAAGACCCAGATATATCTGTCTCTTTTGAGGCTATGCTGGCGCATAGCAAACATAGAAGTGGATGCTCACAGTCAGCTATTGAATGGATCACAGGGTCCCCAATGGAGGAGCTAGAGAAAGTACCCAAGGAGCTAAAGGTGTCTGTAACACTATAGGTGGAACAAAAATATAAACTTACCAGTACACCCCAGAGCTCGTGTCTCTAGCTGCATATGTATCAGAATAAGGCCTAATTGGCCATCAACGGAAAAAGAGGCCCATTGTTCTTGCAAACTTTACATGCCTCAGTACAGGGCAATGGAAATGCCAGGGCCAAGAAGTTGGAGTGGGTGGGTAGGGGAGTGGGGCGGTGGTTGGGGGACTTTCGGGATAGGATTGGAAATGTAAATGAAGAATATACTTAATTAAAAAAAAAGAGGAAGGATTACAAACACAAAACCCAGACATTTTTTGGAAGCCTAGAAGTGTTTCCTGACAGGAGCCTTATATAGTTGTCTCCTGAAAGGCTCTTCCAGAGCTTGACAAATCCAGATGCTGATGCTCACAAAAAATATTGGACTGAGCATGGGGACCACAGTGATGGAGTTAGAGAAAGGACTGAAAGAGCTGAAGGGGTTTGCATCATAATACAAAGAACAACAATATCAACCAACCATACCCCTGCCCCAGAGCTCCTCTGGAATGAACCATCAACCAAAGTGTACATACGGATGGACCCATAGCTCCAGCCAAATATATATCAAAGGATAGCCTTATTTGCCATCAATAGGAGGAGAGGCCCTTAGTCTTGTGAAGGTTCTATTTCACAGTGTAGGGAAATTCGCTGGTGAGGAAGCATAAGTGGGTAGGTGACAGAACACCCTCATGGAATCATGGGAAGGGGGATGAAAAATGGGAATTCCGGGGGGGGGGGGACTCGGAGGGATAACATTTGAAGTATAAATTTAAAAAAAATTAAAAATTATTTAATGTCTAAAACAGAGAGAAGATTTAGTTACTATGGTGAAACGACTTGAAAGGACTAATACATGGAAATAGCAAGACGAAGGTAACAAAATAATTTCTTGTGTCTTTCTATTCTTTATAGCACGTGAGGGCCCAAAATCTATAGTTCTCATGGCACTGAGACTGAATTATTAGCAGATATCATGTCAGACCATTCTTTATTCATGATCTTACTAGCCTCTTTTACTGAAAGTTGTTGTTTGACTGTAAATCATCTCCTTCAAGCTCTTTCAAGACATACAGTGTCTTTAGTATTTGGTCCTCAGCTAGTGGTGTTATTTACCAGGATTGTAGATTATTAGGAAGATAGCGCTGAGAGGTTTTACATATAGATCCACTACCTGCTGATTTGGTTTCCTGAGTGAAGAAGCCTGAGAACATTTTGTTTATCTATCCCAGTTGCAGATAATAGCACATCCTTTTTTTTAATACCTTTTATTAGGTATTTTCCTCATTTATATTTTCAATGCTATCCCAGTAGTCCCCCATACCCTCCCACCCACTCCCCTACTCACCCACTCCCACGTTTTGGTTCTGGCGTTCCCCTGTACTGGGGCATATAAAGTTTGCAAGTCCAATGGGCCTCTCTTTCCAGTGATGGCTGACTAGGCCATTTTTTGATACATATGCAGCTAGAGTCAAGAGCTCCGAGGTACTGGTTAGTTCATAATGTTGTTCTACCTATAGGGTTGCAGATCCCTTTAGCTCCTTGGGTACTTTATCTAGCTCCTCCATTGGGGGCCCTGTGATCCATCTAATAGCTGATTGTTAGCATCCACTTCTATATTTGCTAGGCCCTGTCATAGTCTCACAAGAGACAGCTATATCAGAGTCCTCTCAGCAAAATATTGCTAGTATATGCAATGGTGTCAGCGTTTGGAAGCTGATTATGGGATGGAACCCTGTGTATGGCAGGCTCTAGATGGTCCATCCTTTTGACACAGCTCCAAACTTTGTCTCTGTAACTCCTTCCATGGGTGTTTTATTCCCAATTCTATGTAGGGGCAAATTGTCCATACTTTGGTCTTCATTCTTCTTGATTTTCATGTGTTTAGCAAATTGTATCTTATATCTTGGGTATCCTACGTTTCTGGGCTAATATCCACTTATCAGTGAGTACATATTGTGTGAGTTCCTTTGTGATTAGGCAAATGGATGGACCTGGAGGGTATCATCCTGAGTGAGGTAACCCAAGCACATCTTTTACTATGATGGATTTATGCCCTTAGACTGTAAGCCAAACCTGACTCTTCATTTGCTCAAATTGCTTCTTACAATATTTTAAATTATTTTTGTAATTGTGGGTATATGGGTGCTCACATACAACACTCTATATGTGGAGAATTTAGAAAACATAGTTAATTACTCTCCAAGTGTTGTGATATGAAGGTGATGTGTTCCATGTGGCTCATACGGTGAATACGTGGCCCACAGCATAGAAATATTAAGGTGGTAAAAGTTGGCCATATTAATAGAAGGAGAAGTTTTTACTGAAGAGATTGCTTTACACCAAAGGTGACAGTCACCAAGGTTGAGGACCTACGTTCCTTCCTAAAGACCCACCATTTGAGAAACAAAAAAACAAACAAAAAAAAATGTACTTTCTGAAGTGGTCCCCTGGCTTCTGCTGCTATACCAATCTCTTGTACACAAAGATATTCCCAAAATGAACAGAAAAGGAAAAAGAAATAAAAAAATAAAGCAAAGAAATTGAGAGAAGAAAAATAAGGTACAATGAAACTTCGAGACAGAGAGAAAGAGATACAAATTGTGAGGCTCCATCACCATGAATAAATTTTCATCATATCAGAGTACATCATGTTCTGAAGACCCTCTTCTTTCTCCTAAAGTAAATATGATTATGATGATGATCAATTATTAATCATTTACATTCCAGCCATTGCTCCCTTCCCCAGCCCCTACTCCCAGAGTTCCTCATCCCAATCTTCCACCTCATTCCACTGAGGGGATGCTTCCCTCTAACAGAACTCCCCTCTCCCTAGGGTTTCCTTCTAACAGAACTCCCCACTCCCTAGGGTTTCCCTCTTACAGAACTCCCCACTCCCTAGGGCTTTCCTCTAACAGAACTCCCCACTCCCTAGGGCTTCCCTCTAACAGAACTCCCCACTCCCTAGGGTTTCCCTTTAACAGAAATCCCCACTCCCTAGGGCTTCCCTCTAACAGAACTCCCCACTCCCTAGGGCTTCCCTCTAACAGAACTCCCCACTCCCTAGGGCTTCAGTTCCATGGAGTACTATGCACCTCTTCTCCCACTGAGGCTAGGTCAGGCAGTCTTTTTCTACATATATACCAGAGGCCTCAGACTACCCAGTGAATGCTGCCTCGTTGTTGCTTTAGTATTTGGAGGGTATCTGGTTCAGTATTTGGGGGATTGTCAGGGTTCACAGGGAGTTAATATTGCTGGTCTTCCTATGGAATCATATGCCCTTCAGCTTCATTAATTATTCCCCTCATTCATCGATAGGGGTCCCTAACTTCAGTCCAATGGATGGTTGCTAGTATGTGCTTCTGTTTCAGTCAGCTGCTGGTAGGGCCTCTCAAAAGACAGCCATATTAGGCTCCAGTCTTTAAGCACATCATTGAATAAATAGCAGTGTCAGACCTTGGTGCCCTGCTAGGAGATGAATCCCCTGGTAGGTCAGTCAATGGACTGAACAGTCAATGGACCACCTTTCCTACAATCTCTTCACAAATTTTGACACTGTAGTGCTTTCACACAGGAACAATTTTGGAACAGAAATTTCGACAGTGGTTTGTTAACTAAGTCTCTCAGTTTGAGTGCCTTGCTATTTAATGGAGGTGAATTCTTTGAGTTCCCTCTCCATGCCATTGGGCATTCTGTCTTAGGTCACTCACATAGACCCCTGAGAATGTCTCACCTCACAGGCCTCTAGTAATTTCTAGAGGGTCCCCTGAACTCCCAACCCACTGAGGCTGCACATTTTTATTAATTTTTTTCACCCTCTTGGCTTCTCTCTTGTCTCTACCATTCCTGATCCTGTTCTCTTTTTACCTTCCCTTTCCCACCCATGTCACACCTTCCCTCTGAAAGACATGATTATCTTTTTCCTCCTTCTGAGTGGAAATAAATTATCCCCACTTGGGTCTTTCAGATTTTTAAACTTCTTATGATCTATGGCTTTTACACTAGGTATTCTATAGTTTTGGGCTACTTCTACACTCATTAGTGAGTACATGCCATGCATGTCCCTTTGGGACTGGGGTACCTCACCCAAGATATTTTCTAGTTCCATCTATTTGTTTGCAAATTCATGATGTCCTCTTTCTTAGTTGCTTGGTGTGATGATTTGTATATCCTGGGACCAGGGAGTGGCACCATTTGAAGGTATGGCCTTGTTGGAATAGGTGTGACATGGTTGGATGGGTGTGTCACTGTGGGTGTGGGTATAAGATCCTCACCCTATTTGCCTGGAAGTCAATCTTCCACTAGCAGCCTTTGGATGAAGACATAGAACTCTCAGCTCCTCCTGTGCCATGCCTGCCTGGATACTGCCATGCTCCCACCTTGATGATAATGGACTGAACATCTGAACCTGTATGCCTGCACCAATTAAATGTTGTTTTTTATAAGACTTGCCTTAGTCATGGTGTCTGTTCATAGCACTAAAACCCTAACTAACACAGAAGTTGGTAATGGGAGTGTGGTATTGCTGTGATAGGCCTGACCATGCTTTTATTTGAAAGAATGTGGATTTTTGGACTTTGGATTTGGAACTTGATGGAATTCTTTAAATGGGGATTAATGGGTCATCCTAGTAGGAATATGGAAGACTTTGTTGCTGGGAGTAATTTGAACTGTGTTGACCTGGCCCAAGAGATTTCAAAGGAGAAGAATTTCAGTATGTGGCATAAAGACGGTTTTTGTACCCTTGTCTGAAAAGTCTGCCTGAGGCTAAGGTGAAGAGACTTGGATTAATTGCATTTCTTGCATTGACAAAGGAAGTTTCAAAAAAGCCCAGCAGAGACTTTGTTCTCTGGTTAAGTCTCACAAAGAGAAGTTTGAACAAGCATAGCAAGCTTAGAAAGGCAAAACATAAAATATATGGTTCAAGTATGAAAAGGATACCAGGAAGTGAAATGGAGCAAAATCCTGTGTTCTAGGAAATAACAGATTAAGGGAGTGGGATGTTGGGGCAAGACCTATCCAGCTGAATTTAGAAGCAGGCATGGTGGTACACACCTTTAATCCCAGGAGACAGGCATGCTGATCTCTGCATTCAAGGTCGATCTATAGAGCAAGAACCAGGATAGCCAAGCTTAGGCAGTGAAGGATTTAGAAAACATAAAGCTCTTGATAATAGTACAAGGGGATCATGTTCTAGTTCCTGTAAGCAGCAGAACTCGGCAGCTTCAGCCATGTGCCTCTGGCTCTAGAGTTAAGAATGGAACGAACTGCTGGGGAAATTGTTGCTGGTTAGCTGCAGCTAAGGAATTAGCAGTGATTAAGAAGAGACCAGCATCACTGAGGTGAAATCTTCTGGAAATTGTTTTCTGGGAGCACAAAGAAGCTGTGTTCAAGAGATACCCAAGGTTGTACCTCATGCTGCGGCTGGACTTGGTAATGTGTAAGAGTCACTCAGGTGATACTGCTTGTGAAGGAATGAAGGGATCATGGAGAGAAGCTGAGGGTTAGCACTGTGAGAAGCCAGGGAAGGCCATTGGAGAAGGTGAAGCCTCAGCTGTAGTTGATGGCCCAGAACTGAAGGAGTAATGCAAAGGATTTGAGGTGTGGCACCCTGAAGAGAACCTATGAGAGGCTATTGGTGAAGCCTAGTTGGAGTGGAACACCCCAGTGTATTGAAGATGTCAGTACCATGAGATGATCACCAAGAACAGCAGCCATAGTGAAGTGAATCAAACTGAGCTTAGAGTGCTACAGAGGGCGGAGCTGGAAAAGTGATGCCAGCCCTTAGGAGGAGTCCAAAAGATCAAGTGGAATCCCAGACACTGAAACAAGAAGCTGTAACATTGAAATTGTCTTGGAGACTCAATATGTTAAAGATGCCAGAGCCATGGGATACATTCTGAGGAAAGCTGCTAACGGGGAGTAGAAACACCCCAGGAGGAAGCAGTTTGTTGCAGTCAGCAAAGATGAAAAAGGAGTGGAGATCTAAAGACCACTTTGACATCAGCCATGGAGATGCAGATTTTGGAGTTTGCCCACCTGGTTTCCTGCCTTGCTTTGGGTATTAGAGTTAATTAAGTTGAATGAATCTCAGAAGAGACCTTGAACTTTGGACTTTTAACATTGTTGCTACTGCTATAGACTATGAGGACTTTGAAAGTTGGACTAATTGCATTTTGCAATATGCTAGGTTTCAGTATGGCCCCCATAGACTCATGATTTTGAACAAGTCTATGGGGACCAGGGAGTGGAATGTGATGGTTTGTATATCCTTGGACCAGGGAGTGGCACCATTTGAAGGTGTGGCCTTGTTGGAATAGGTGTGAACTTGTTGGAATGGGTGTGTCACTGTGTGGGTATAAGATCCTCACCCTAGTTGCCTGGAAGTCAGTCTTCCACTAGCAGCCTTTGGATGAAGACATAGAACTCTCAACTCCTCCTGCATCATGCCTGCCTTGGTACTGCCATGATCCCACCTTGATGATAATGGACTGAATCTCTGAACTTGTAAGCCAGCACCAATCAAATGTTGTTTTTTATAAGACTTGCCTTGGTCATGGTGTCTGTTCACAGCACTAAAACCCTAACAAACACACTTGGTATTATTCGATTGTGTAAATGAACCTTATTTTCTGTATTCATTCTTCAGTTTACACACATCCAATGTGTTTCAGCTTCTGGCTATTACAAATAAGCCTACTATGAACATAGTGAAACATGTGTCTATGTGATATGTTGTGGCATCTTTTGTGTGTATGGCCAAGAGTGCTATAGCTGGGTCTTCAAGTAAGAACTGTTTCCAGTTTTCTCAGGAAACACAAGATTGAATTCCAGAGTTGTTGAACCAGTTTTAAATCCCACCAGGATCAGTCCACATGCTTTCCAGCATGTGATTCTGCATGAGTGTTTAATCTTAGAGAAAGATGGAACTTCAGGTTCCTGTGGATTTGCATTTACTTGATGACTAAGGACATTGAATTTTCTTCAAGTGGTCCTTGGCCATTCTTGTTAGTCTGTGGTGATTTATGTTTATCTCTGTACCTCATTTTTTAATGAGTTGTTTTAAGAAGGTTAACTTCTTGACTTTTTATATATTTTGAATATTAGCTCTCTATTTGATGTGGAGTTCTTGAAGAATTTTTTCCCAACTGTAGGTTCTCAAATTCTCCTATTGACTTTATCCTGTGGACTGTGTCTTTTGTCTTATAGAATCTTTTCAGTTTATGAGTTACAAATGTTGTATATATGTATATATATTCAAATTAATGTTAATATACATGTAAACAAACACACGCACAAACACCAAACAAACATACATACAAACACTCACACTCACAGACACACAAATATATATATATATATATATATATATATATATATATATATATATATATATACACACACACACACACACACACACACACACACACGCACATATATATATATATATTTCCTGGAATGAAAATGGTGAAGTCCTTTCCTTGCTAGCATGAGTTGAATCCATAAAACTAGTGGCATCACTCTCAGTGGGTCAGTGCATAATTGTAATCTCAGCACTGGTGACATAATCATGTGTATCCTGTGACTCACTGGAGAGACACTGAAGCACGCTTGATAAGTTCCAGGCCAGTGAAACAGATACTTCTTCAAGAATAATGTTGAAAGTGACCAAGATCTGGAAATGCACTAAGATTGTAGGTATTCTCTCTCTAATCTGGTACTAATGACATATAGTGCATGTGTTGTAAGATAGAGCAATGCTGTTCTCTGTTGTGCCCTAATAATCTTACAGACTAGGTGCTAATGCCTGAAAGGAAACACATGCTACTTGGCCATTAATCAAGGAGCCAGAAGTGAAGATTTCTTCAGCAACAAAGAGATAGGTATGTCACCCAAGAAGGGAGTGGTCAACACCTAACTCTCCAAATCAGGCATATCATATTCTTACCTGTATTACACACAGTTTTGGAGAAAATAGTTAGGTGTCAATATTTGCAACAGGACAATCTGATCTAAGCTAGTTTTCATACTACTTGAATAAGAAATGCAAATGCATTAACTCTTTGGTATGTTTCATTTGAGCTACTCACAAGAACAATAATGACTCAAAGGGAGCAAAATTACTGAAAATCACTCCAGTATGGGAAACAGCCTAACAGGTTGGATAGTGCCTCTTCTGGGCAGACTAGGGGATCTGAGCCTATTCTAACCAGGTACTTTGATCTGAGAAACTTCTAGAAAGTTTAGTATGCTGGAATGTCTCAGCAGGACTTACTAATTATATAAACTTGGGAAAGGAAGAGCCTAGTACATCTGACCAATTTCAAGAATATCAGGTTTGTGATATTTATTTCTGGAGTTTTAAGAAGCCTCCCTTTAGAATACTGTGCATTTGAAAGAACTTCTGAGCAGACTGAGAAAGTATCATCTCAGAAAATCAGTGCCATAACTGACAAGTGCATTACCATCATTTTGTTGTGGTTCTTGTTGTTTATAAGATAATTTATTTATGTACACTTCTACATTTCAAATGCTATCCCCTTTCCAGGTTTCCCCCCAAATTCCCTTACGCCATTTTCCCTCCACCTGCTCCTGTGAGGGTATTGCCCAAAATACCCACCCTCTCCTGTCCTTGACCTGTCATTTCACTGCATTGGGAGACTGAGACTTAACAGGACTAAGGGCCTCTACTCCCATTGATGCACAACAAAGACATCCTTTGCTACATATGTGGCTGTAGTCATGAGTCCTCCATGGATACTCTTTGGTTGTTGCTTTAGTCCCTGGGAGATCTATGGGGTCTGGTTGATTGATATTGCTGTTCCTCCTGTGCAGTTGCAAAACCCTTAAGCTCATTCAGTCTACTGTTTAACTCTTCCATTGGGGACCCTGTACTCAGTCCCATGGTTGGTTGTGAGCATCTGCATTTGTATTTGTCACACTCTGGCAGAGCCTGTCAGGAAGCAGCTATACCAGGATCCAGTCAGCAGAAAATTGCCATGGTAAATATTCAGGCACAACCTAGTATGCTTACAGTGGTTTTTAAAAAGAAAAGCCCTATTAAGCTTATGTATCTCAATAATTTTCTCTCCAGTCTGTGGAACTGTATGGAAAGCAGTAGGAGGTCCCTGTGATTGGAGATAGACCATAAGACTTCAAAAGACTATGCCATTGGTAGTTAGTCCTCTCTGCTTTGTGTTTGTAGCTGAAGATTTGCTACTGCCATTCCTTCATGCCTACTGCCATGATTTCTCCCATAACAATCATAGATTCTAACCCTGTGAAACCAAAAGTCCCACATGAAATCTCTTCCTGTTTAAGGCACTTTGATCATGGTGCCTTGACCCAGCCATTGAGGGACATTTATTCCACAGACTCAATTTCTTAAGTTACAAATTTGCATTAAATATAGCTAGGCTTGCCTGACTTACAAGGATATTGAAACTATTGTGAATCTGAAGAAGGGTTTGCAAACTAATTATGTTCAATAATAATGACTAGAAATGGAATGTGACATTTCACTGTCACTAGATTAAAAAGAACAGGTCAGCATAGTCCAATGTTATAAATGAATACTGAAGCCATTACATACTGCTTAAGTAACAAATGCACTTAAAAAGTTGAATCTGAATTTGGTGAATGATGGTTATGATCTGTTCTTGGATTCCTTTAGAGAGAATTTTGTTCAGTATTATTGCAACCCTTTTCTGGTAGGATTTGAAACTTCTAAAACCACTTTGGAAAACAATCTGGTGTTTCTTCACATAATTTAAAATAATTCTGCCTAAAATCCCAGATATATTGCTCCTGAGCATATACTACAAAAGAGGCTCCAAAATAGAACAAAGATACATGCTGCACTATGTCCATAGCAGTCTTATTTATACTGGTCAAAAGCTAGAAACAACTGTGTATCCATCAAGGTAAAAATGGAAACAGAAAATGTGGTATATTTCCACAAAGAAGTACAACTCTGCTACTAAAACTGAGCTTCATGTTTAGTAACACTGCTGAACATTCTGTATTACCAAATGATAACCTTGGTATATAAAGTTTCCAAATAGAAGATTAGGTAAGGCCCTTGCATCACCCACTACAATGGTGAAGGTACAAGGATGCAGTACTCACAGCTTACCAATATGACACACCACTTCTCAACATTTCACAGAGAAGTCTTAGTTAGCCAATGTCAATGTTCTATGAAAGGTTATTGTTGTGCAAGTATAGATGTATAGACATTCTGTAAATAGAGAACATGACTTTGTGATATAGAACTTTCAAAAAGCTGAAACAAACTTAATATTACCAAGGAAAAGATTCAAGATGTGATGGCATGTGATCTGATATAGGGCATTTCTATAACCACAATGCAGGGTTGTGCTTGGCCTAGCCAGCTCTTCTAGACATCCTGCTAAGCAGTTCCCCTCGCCTGAGAAAGATCTATCTTACTTTGTTATTCTGACTGAGATCAAACTGACAATCCTATCTCAACCTCTCCAGTGCTTGCATGCTGGTAATGATATCATGACAGGATAAAAGAGTAACTTCAATCATAATACTTTTGTTCATTGAGGGTGACTCATGAAGCAAGAGGGGGCAATTTGTTGGTTTCATGCCTTGCCAGAGAAGGGGGAAACAGTGAGAATTGCTGAGTCTGGTAATTATACAATTGAAGTTGAACTATTGAAATGATCATTGTTCCCAAGTCATACATTCTGGAGATGTCAATGAGGTAAGTTCCAGAAGACTATAAAAACAAATTTAGTGATGGTTGATAAGGTATATCAACAGAAACTAACAGATCTCTGTCTCTATTCCTGTCAATTTTGAATCCAGCCACAAAGAGTAAATCCAGGGCAAAAAGAATGAAAGAATTCTGAAAAATATTCATGAATTCTAGTGATGATTGAAAGGAGAATATGTGTGTGTGGGGTGTATATGTGTATTTGTTTAGGTACATTTACATTTAGGGATATAAAGGCATGGATATAATGTAAGAGATCAAGTTTAGTCATGCATTCTCAGATAATGCAGTACAACATTTTTTGTGTAACAAAGATTCCAAGTAGAGTAAGCTGACTGATCACAATTAGTAAGGATCATACATGTTTTGTGTTCTGATTACTAGGAGTACATGAATGTACCATGTCCAGAGTTTTACCTGGGTTCCAAGATACCAACTAAACCCAGTTCTTCAAGCTCAATATCCAGGCACTTTTCTCACAGTGATATCTATTCTACAGTACTAGGCTTCAAGTTTCATTTTAGAGTTGTTCAATTTATGTTTTTGAATTTTATTTTATTTTATTTTATTTTAATTTATTTTTTACACTCCGTATTTTATCCTCCACACATCCCATCCAGCTTCCAACTGCTCCACATCACACACCTCTTCCCCACCACACCCCATCTCCACGAGGATGACTCCACCCACACCCAACATGAACTCTAAACTCCCTGAGGCCTCAAGTTTCTTGAGTGTTTGGTGCATCATCTCTGAATGAGCAAAGACCGAGTGAGGCTTATACTGTATGTTTGCTCAGAGCCTCTTATAAAGTGTTGTATGCTGTCTCTTAGGTGGTCCAATATTTGAGAGATCTCAGGATCCAGATTAATTAAGACTGTTGGCCCTCCTACAGGATCACCCTTCTTCTGAGCTTCTTTCAGCCTTCCCTAATTGACAAGAAGGGTGAGCTGCTTCTTTCCATTGGTTGGGTGCAAATATCTAAATGTGACTATTTCTTTTTTTTTTTTTGTTTATTTATTTAATTTATTTTTAATTAGGTATTTTCTTCACTTACATTTCAAATGCTATTGCAAAAGTCCCCAAGACCCTCCCCCCACCCCACTCCCTACCCACCCACTCCAAGTTCTTGGCCCTGGCATGTCCCCATACTGAGGCATATAAAGTTTGCAAGACCAATGAGGCTCTCTTCCCAATGATGGCCGACTAGGCCATCTTCTGCTACATATGCAGCTAGAGACATGAGCTCTGGGGGTACTGGTTAGTTCCTATTTTTGTTCCACCTATAGGGTTGCAGAATCCTTTACCTCCTTGGGTACGTTCTTTAGCTCCTCCATTGGGGGCCCTGTGTTCCATCCAATAGCTGACTGTGAGCATCCACTTTTGTGTTTGTCAGGCTCCAGCATAGCCTCAGAAGAGACAACTATATCCGGGTCCTTGCAGCAAAATCTTGCTGGTGTATGCAATGGTGTCAGCATTTGGAGGCTGATTATGGGATGGATCCCAGGGTATCACAGTCTCTAGATGGTCTATCCTTTCATCTCAGCTCAAAACTTTGTCTCTGTAACCCCTTTCAGTGGTGTTTTGTTCCCAATTCTAAGAAGGGGAAAACTGTCCACACTTTGATCTTTGTTCTTCTTGAGTTTCATGTGTTTTGCAAATTGTATATTGTATCTTTGCTATTCTAAGTTTCTGGGCTAATATCCACTTATCACTGAGTACATATCATATTAGTTCTTTTATGATTGGGTTACCTCACTCAGGATGATGCCCTTCAGGTCCATTCATTTGCCTAGGAATTTTATAAATTCATTCTTTTCAATAGCTGCTTTTTGGGTCTTTTGGGAGGAACTCATGATATGTCACTTTTTGGAAGCTCTCAATATCCTAAGTAAAAGTGTCAGGCCTTGGGACCTCCCCTTGAGCTGGACCCTACTTTGGGTCTGTTGATGGACCTTCATTTCTTGGGTTCTTCTACATTTTCATCCCTGAACTGTTTGAGACAAAAACAATTATGGTTCAGAGATGGGACTATGGGATGGCAAACTCATACCTCAATTGACATTTCCCTGTTGGTAGTAGGCTTTATAATTTCCCACTCACTACTGTGTGGCATTTCATCTAAGGTCTCTCCCTTTGAGTCCTTTTAGTCTCTCACCTCCCAGGTCTCTAGTGCATTCTGGTGGGTAACAACAACCTCCTATTTCCTGAGGTTGCCTGTTTGCATTCTTTCTGCTGGTCTTCAGGCTTTCATTCTTTTCTCCTCACTCAATACCAGATAAGGTTCCCCTCTCCCCCCACCAACATTGTCCCCCATCCTATCCACTTTTCCTTCCAGGTACCTCCCTACCGCACTACTTGTGATTTCTTTCTTCTCTCTCTCAAGTGGGACTGAGGCATCCTCACATGGGTACTTCAGTTTGTTTTGCTTATTGAGTTATGTACACTGAATATTGGGTAATATTTATGGGAGGGATGTAATATCCACTTATTAGTGAGTAAACACCTTGCATGTCCTTTTGAGTCTGATTTACCTAACTCAGGATATTTTCTAGTTCCATCCATTTGACTGCTAAACTCAGGATGTCCTCATTCTTGATAGCTAAGTAGTATAACACTGTGTAAATGAACCACATTTTCTGTATCCATTTTTCAGTCGTAGGACATCTAGGTTGTTTCCAGCTTCTGGCTATCATAAATAAGGCTGCTGTGAACATAGTGGAACATGTGCCCCTGTGGCATGGTAGGGCATCTTCTGGGTATATTCCCAAGAGTGGTATAGCTGTGACTTCAGGTACATCTATATCCAGTCTTCTGAGGAACCTCCAGATTGATCTTGAAAGATGTATTAATCAGGATGAAGGTGTGCTCTCAGCTTCTGATACTTCACTCCATATGTTATCTGCTGCACATATCTCCCTCTGTACATTGCTATAGACTATAAAAAATTACATTAACTCTGTCCAGCCATTGAGGCAAGCAATGGTAACTTTAGCCAGTATAAGATATAAGCATCGGGAACAGGAATAGCTTCTTTGAAATGATGCTTTACATAGAAACTTTGTATACTTTTCTTCTTTTATATAGGCAAACCAAAGTTAATAATATTAATTGATATGATATGAACATATTAATCTATCTGATAATGTATAATCTATTTTTGATAATGTATAATCTATTTATGCCTATCTCAAAAGAAAGAAAAATTTTGAAATATGTTTAAACATATAAAGGACAGATCAGCATATAACTAACTATAAGCACTATTTTATGACAAACCCAGAATTATTTGGGGGAAATCAGTACTTACTGTTTCTAAAATCATCAATATACCAGGAAATGATAAGTGTTTCATATGAAAGCTGAGGAGTTGATTCTGAAGGCTGAGTGTTCAATGGAGAGGAGAAATGCAAGATAAGAGACAGGAGAGAATGAAAGACTGATTAACCCAAACAAAAGCTGTATGAAAACACCTTATGGAAATGTACTAGTTAGTAAGGTTATAGTTGAAGTCACAAAACATGAGTTACTAAATGAAAATCAAGTGCAAGTCAGGGCCCACAGAGGTCTCCAACACTGCACAATCTATTGCCTCTATACTTGCTTACTCAACGTAACTACGTGGTACTCACTATTGCTGAAGACACAACACACTGTGACACCACAACATATACATTTAAACTGAAATTAATCAGGAAAACTTTGTCCTTTGACTACCTATCCAAAGGTCAGAAAGTATATTGCAGTCTTCTGGGAGGAGTAAATATATCAAGGTCTTTGTTCCTATCATATCTAGCTATGTACATTCTAAGAACGATATGCCTAGTAGAACCATTGTTAGGGGAAACTAATTGTATTCTTACTGGATTTGAAGCATTTACCACTTGAGGGATGTCATGTTTAAATTCTATTTAAGACAAAAGTCTATGACTAAAGAGAACATGGACCCTAGGAAGGAATCTTATATACTCTTCTGTTACATGGTCATGTGGGAAATTTGCTTTATTAAACATTTATATTTATTACCGAGACCTAGTTAGGATTTCAGTGCTGTGAAGACACCATGATCAAGCATATCCTATAAGGGGCAACTTTTAATTGCTTTGTCTTACACATTCAGAGGTTTAATCCCTTATCTAGGTGGGAGCATAGCAACAGCCAGGCAGATGGGGACTAAAAGAGGAGCTAAAAGTCCTTCAACTTGATCCCTAGGCAGCCAGGAGAAGATTGGCTTACATTTGGCTAGGATAAGGCTCTCGAAGATGCTCACAAAGTCCAGATAGAAGATTTCTGAGGCCTCTACATAAGTCCCTACTCTGGACCAAAATTTAACAGTCCCATCTGAGGAAAGATTGTGTTAAACAGAAGATGTTTGATAAGGAAAACTCCATTCATGAAAGACAAGAGCCCTATGAGGGAACCTATTGATAATCTCACTCCTGAGGAAAGGGATGCAAGGGCAGTTTTCTGTGTGCAATTGGCAGCAAGAAGTCCACCAAGAGATTTGGAAGAATTGTTCTCTACAGTAGAAAAGGTTCGAGATGTGAGGATGATTTCTGATAGAAATTCAAGATGGTCAAAGGAATTGCCTATGTGGAATTTGTTGATGTCAGTTCAGTGCCTCTACCAAATAGATTAACTGGCCAATGAGTTTTAGGAGTGACAATCACAGTCCAGACATCACAGCCAGAAAAAGACATAGCTGCTGCAATGGTAAACAATTTTAAAAAAGGACCTATGAGGCTCTACTTGGGCTCATTAAACTTTAACATAACTGAAGAAATGATTTAGGAAGATCTTTGAACCTATTGGAAGGATTGAAATTATTCAGCTGCTGATGGATAATGAAACTAGTTGATCTAAGGGATATGGATTTGTTGCATTTTCTGACTAAGAATGTGCCCAAAAGGCTTTGGAACCGTTTGATGGTTCGAGTTAGCTGAGAGACCACTGAAAGTTGGTCCTATTTTTGGAAAAACTGATGCTTCTAGTGCTAGTTCATTTTTGGACAGTGATGAACTACAAAGGACTGGAGTTGACTTGGGAACAACTAGCCATCTTCAGGTACTGGCAAGACTTGCAGAGGGTGCCTGATTGCAGATTCAACCTGCAGCACAAGTTTTACAAATGAGTGGCTCTTTGGCATTTGGTGCTGTTAGATTTGCAACACCACTTTCAAGACAGACCAAAGCCTCAGATTTTGCTGCAGCTCTCTGTTCAACCACTTGCAACAGTGTTTTCCACTTTCTAACATGTTTAATCCTCTAGAACAGAAGAAGAAGCTGGATGGAATACAGAGGCTAATGCCATTGGAGAGTGTAATAAACACAGAGGAGTCATATTTATGTTTACAAAAATTCAGCCTAGGGCAATGTTTATGTGAAGTGCCCATCTATTGCTGTGGCTATTACTCCTGTCCATGCATTGCATGGCAGGTTGTTTGTGATAAAATGATAACGGCAACATATGTACCTCTTCCAGATTACCACAACCTCTTTCCTGATTCTATGACAGCATCACAATACTGATTCCAAGTAAACGATGAAGGAAGATGCAGTCCCTTATATGTATATAGATGTTTTTTCTCTTAATAATTCATGTTTAGTTATCTTTTATTTAGATAAAAATAAAGAGGCAAGGGTCTACTGTCATTTATAAACAACTTCGTTCATCTTGAAATATAGAAAATGATAACAGGAATGCAATGTGCTCATTCCCTCTAACTAGCTAATCCTACTTTATGCAAGGCTGTTCTCTTGTTCTGCTCTTTTAAATGTCCATGTAGAAAATTTTATTAAGGATTTATAGAATAGTTCTAGGGTAACAAATGTTACTTCTGTATAAAGGCAGAAAGATAATATGTTTGAAGAACCTAACTTTACACAGGAGTTACATTTCACATTCATGTATGTGGCTCATGGTTCAGCAATGATCCAGAATACACTTTAAGTGTGTGAAAAATCTAGGCAGGTAAATGGTTGATTACAATTTGACCTTGATCATTTGGCAAGAAAGGAATTTCAAAATAATATTTCTTGATGGTAATTTTTTTCAAAAATTGTATCTGTAAAAGTTTCTTTCTAAATACTCTAAGTTTTAGTGTGTCTTGAGATTCCAAACAAAATGGTCCCTGCATTTCCTCAAGGTGGTTGATGTAACACATTGAGTAAAGCAGTCTTGCACAAGACATAGGAAATGCAGAGATACATTTTATCTGGTTGCATACAATCTTTGCTTTTTTTTAAGTTCTGTGAGCTCTGAAATATATTTTTGGGTTACTTCAGTTTATTTGACAAGACAGCTTGATATTTCTACCAAACAAATGACTTTCATATTTCAACACTCTTTGTAAAAACCATTTAAGTAAAATTCTCTGAAAAAGGCAAAAAAAGGGGGAAAGAAAAGAAAAGACACAAGAAGAGATGAGAAGAGAAGAGAGAAGAAAAAAGAGAAGAGAAGAAAGAGAAGAGAAGAGAAGAGAAGAGAAGAGAAGAGAAGAGAAGAGAAGAGAAGAGAAGAGAGAAATGAAACAAAGAGAAAAGAGCAGAGAAGGGAAGGGGAGGGGAGGGGAGGGGAGGGGAGGGGAGGGGAGGGGAGGGAAGGGAAGGGAAGGGAAGGGAAGGGAAGGGAAGGGAAGGGAAGGGAAGGGAAGGGAAGGGAAGGGAAGGGAATGAAAAAAGAAAATATGGCTCAGACGTTAGGGCATATTCAGGGGAAGATTGATGGGGCAAGGAGGTAATAGATATGATCATATTTCATTCTGTATTTATATGAGATTTGCAAGAAAAAGAGATACTATTAATAAAGAAAATCAATGTTTTCTAACAAGGCAGAAATGAACATAAACCTGAGAGCCTATATACAACAACACCTTGAAATGGAAAGTAGACATACATATGTATGAACTTATGCTTAGGTTTCTAAGGGGCAAACAGGTGCCCTACTGTGCTATGTCTCACTGATCTGGCTGCATGGAGTACAGCCAGCAATAAGCTCAGGGGAAGCAGAACAAAGTCGTTATCCTGCTTTGCTTGATAAAATTTAATTTATTACTATTTTTATTTCTATTATAATTATTATTATTAAATATTTCTTTACACTCCAGTCATTACCCCTCTCCCAGTCTGCACTCTCTCTGATCCTCATACCATACATTCTTCCCTGTCTCCACGAGGATGTCCCTACTCTACCCCATGCTACTCCACGAGATCTCCCCACTCTCTGAGGCCTTAAGTCTCTCAAGGGTTAGGTACATCTTCTCTGACTGAATCCTTACTCTGTCCTCTGCTCTATATGTTTCAGCGGCCTCAATTTACCTGGTGTATCAAAAGACAGACTTTAATGGCAGTCTATAGTCTGTGTTCTCCTTTGCCAAACCAGACAGGGAAAGAAAGGGGTCTGAGACAAATATGGTTTCTGGTCCCAACTTACCTTCAGGGTATCCACATGCCAGGCAGATAAGAGAATGCTTTGTCTGGGGTAGCAGAACTAATCTGATTCTGAGTGAGCACCAAAATTAAGAGGGGTTGCAGAAGACCCTCTTCTTCAGAGATTTAGGCTCTGTTCAGTAAGAGGAAGACCGTACCCTAGGATATCCTTAACGAAGAGATGATCCTTGCTTATTCATACTGATTTATTTAATGGTGGATGTGAATGCATATACTTTATTTGTGGTGAACCAGAAATCAAATACCTTTTGTGGGGGTGAATGCCCAGGAAGAGCTGCTCAATAGGATAAAATTACGAGGTTATATGTATGTCTCATTACCATGAAGAACTGAACCATCTGGCATTGGGATATATTAATTGGGCGATTTTATTGTCTGATTTTATTATTTTTAGGGGTTATAGTGATGTTTAAATAGTTTATCTTATCTTCATTTAACTCTGATAAGTGGTATCTGCCTAGAAAGTTGTCCATTTTCTTAAGATTTTTCCAATTTTGTATAGTACATGTTTTTTAAGTAAGACCTAAAGATTCATTGAATTTCTTCAATATCTTTTATTATATCCCTGTTTTCAGATCTAATTTGCTTATTTGGATTTCATCTATTTCTTTTTGTTAGGTTGGCTAAGGATCTGTCTATCTGGTTGATTTTTATCAAAGAACCAACCTTGGTTTTGTTGGCTATTTGTATTATTTTCTCTATTAGTAACTGACTGATTTGAGATCTGATTTTTATAATTTCTTTCCTTGTACGTCTTTGCTTCCTTTTTTTTTTTTTTCTAGAGCTTTCAGGTGTACAATTTACTTGCAATTAATAGAACTTTCTAATTTTGTTTTGTTTTGCTTTGTTTTGTTTTTGAGAAAGGGTTTCTCTCTGTAGCACTGGCTGTTCTGGAACTCACTCTGTAGACCAGACTGTCCTCAAACTCAGAAATCCACCTGACTCTACCTCCTGAGTGCTGGGATTAAAGGTGTGCTCCACCATGCCTGGCTCTAATTTCTTCATGGAGGTGGTTCAGTGTTTGAGAGATCTCAGTGGTCTCGATTATTTAAGACTGCTGTTCCTCCTACAGGATTGCCCTTCTCCTCAGCTTCTTCCAACCTTCGCTAATTTAAGAACAGCTGCTTCTGTCCATTGGTTGGGTGGAAATATCTTTATATGACTGTCTCAGTTGCTTTCAGAAGGCAGTCATGATAGGTCACTTATTGTGAGCTCTCCATAACCTCAGTAATAAAGTCAGGCCTTGGGAAATCCCCTTGAGCTGAATCCAACTTTGGGCCTGTTGCTGGAACTTCTTTTCCTCTGGTTCCTCTCCATTTCCATCCATGTGATTCTTTCAGATAGGAACAGTTTTGGGTCAGAGAAGTGACTGTTGGATGGCAACCCTATCCCTCATTTGATGCACTATCCTCCTACAGGAGGTAGGCTCTATAATTTCCCATTCCCTACTGTCTGGCATTTCATCTAAGGTCCCTCCCCTTGAGTCCTGGGAGTCTCTCACCTCACAGGTCTCCCTACAACCCCTTATTTTCTGAGGCTGACTGTTTACATTTTTTTCTGGCCCTCAGGTTTCAATCCTTTCCCCTCACCCAAAACATTATAAGGTCTTCCATCTCCCTCTCAAGACCACCCTATCTACTTTTCCGCTGAGTTCCCTCCCACCCTCCCCTCTTGTGATTCCTTTTTTCTTGGTCTCAAGTGGAAATGAGCAATCCTCATTTGGGCACTTCAGCTTGTTGAGCGTTTCTACTTTTGTGGACTGTATTTGGGTATTCTGTAAGGGGCTTTTTTGGCTATTTTATAATTATTATTGTGTGTGCATACTATACAAGGCCTTTAGGGTTTGAGTTACCTCACTCAGGAAGATATTTTCAAGTTCCATCCATTTGCCTGCAAGACTCAGAATGTCTTCAATATTTTCTTCTTTTTCTTTTATTGGATATTTTCTTTATTTACATTTCAAATGGTATCCCATTTCCTGGAATCCCTCCCTCCCAGAAACACCCTACCACATCCTCCCTTCCTCTGATTCGATGAGGGTGGGCCTCTACCAACCCACCCACTCCCTACTCCCTGCCCTTGATTCCCCTACACTGGAGCATCTAGAGAACCTTCATAGGAACAAGGACCACTCCTTACATTGATGCATGACAAGGCCATACTCTGCTACATATGTAGTGGAGCTTTGTCTACTCCTTTGTTGATGGCTTAGTCCCTAGGAGTTCTGGGGGTTCTGGCTGGTTGATATTGTTGTTCTTCCTATGGGGTTGCAAACTGGTCCAACTCCTTCATTCCGTTCTTTAACTACTTTTTAAAGGACCCTGCACTCAGTCCAATGTTTTTCTGCTAACATCTGCCTCTGTATTTACAAGGCTCTAGCAGGGCCCCTCTGGAAAAAGGCATTTAAGGCTCTTTTCAACATGTGCTGCTTGGCATCCAAAATAGAGTCTTGATCTAGTAACTCTATATGGGATGAATCCCAAGGTGGGACAGTCTCAAGTGGCCTTTCCTTTAGGCTCTGTTCTCCACTTTATCGCCAAATTTGCTGCTATGAGTATTTTTTCTCCCAGTATGAAGCACCAAAGTATCCAACTATACTGCTGCTGAGCATATACAAAAAAGATGTTCCACCATAACACTAGGATCTATGCTATGTTCATAGAAGCTTTATTCTTAATAACAAAAAAAAATGTAAGCAACACGTGTCCCTCATTAAAGAATCAATACAGAAAATGTTGTCCATTTACAAAATGAAATACTATTCTGCTTTTACAAAAAAAAAAAAAAAGGACATCTTATATTTACCAGTCAAATGTATGGAATTAAAATATATCATGATGAATGATGTAACCCAGACCTAAAAAATAAATGCATGGTATGTTCTCCATGATAAGGCAGATAACACAGAAGATGCAAACACCTCTAGAGAGGCCGGATTCCAGGTGCATGAATGAGAAAAAGTAACAACAAAACTTTCAAACCAAAGCTTGCCCTATCTACATGAAATGCAGGGGCAAGAATGTAATACAGACTGAAAGAATGGCCAATCAATAACTTGCCCAACTTGAGAAGCATGCCCTGGTCACACATCAGTCCTAGACACTGTTAATGATATGATCTTATTCTTGCAAAAGGAGCCTAGCATAACTGTCCTCTAAAGGGCTCTATCCAGCAACTGAATTAAACAGATGCAGACACTCATAGCTAAACACTGGATAGAAATTTGAAACTCTTATGCAAGGGTTGAAGAAAGGAATGAGATAGGAACTCAAAGAGAGTCAAATAACCTGGACCCTTGGCAGCTCTCAGAGGCTGATCAAATAAAGAAAGGGCAACCATGGACTGAGAAACACCCCAGGTAATTAGGGCTGCCTTGTCTGGCTGCAGTGGTAGAGGATGCCCCTAATGAATCAAATACTTGATGGGGCAGGCTGTGGGACACCACATTCTAAGAGGAGAAGGGGAGCGAGAATGGGAGGAGGGATTCTGTAACAGTGGGACTGTGTGTGGAGACTCTGTTTGGGATGTAAATAAATAAATACATTTGAAAAATAAGATCTGTAGATATAAATTCTATATTGAATATTATCTTAGATTAAGAAAACTTGCAGCAATCACACACATTTCAGGAATGAATCAGTGATCCCTATTATACCTATATCTACTTAATATTATACTCTATATTCTAGCTGGAAAATGAAGGAAATTAAAGTTATACAAGGAAGAAAAGAGCGAATGAAGCTATCCCTATTTGCAGATGAAATGTCATTATATAATAGGTCTAAAACTCAAATAAATACCTTCTAGAAATGACAGAAAATTTTTGTCACTGTGATTTTCACCTTTACCAAAACTATATGAAATGGAATTAAACACACAAATCTCGAACCAGAAACACAGAAACAGTTGGAATAAATGATACTCTGTGCCCTATATCATATCTATAATAATATGTATATATCATCTATATCTTATTCTATATGAATAAAACTACAGGTAAATGGTAGATAGATATAAATACATAGAAATTTATCAATATGTTATTTCAATGATATAGATATGTATACAAATATAAATATAGAGAGATAGGTAGATATACTGTATATATGGTTATATACATTGTTAAATTCACAGTTGTCAATTATTGATCTAAGTTGTTGAGAACAATATCCTTTTCTGTAAATATATTCATGTTATATGTATATATAAAGAGATAAGTACATAATTAGATATGTAATTTGTGTATATACACTTACCTAAGAAGCTCTCTATATACAAATGTACTTCTTATATATCTGTATATCATCTATAAATTTGTCAACTATTTTTATCTATCTGCTTAAATTAGCCTTTGAATAGAACTCCTTTTTCAAAAGAATTAAGGCTAACAATAGACAAGTTGGAATTTATAATACTAAACGGCTTCTGCATAGCTCAACAAAAACCAAGTATAGTGGAAATTCTATAGGATAAGAGAGGATCTTTGTCAACTATTTGTTTGACAGAAGAATATATGTCTGGAATATATAAAAATCATAAATTAAATGGAATAATTGAACCATTCAAAAATAGCCCTGGAATCTCCAATGACTTTAAGAAGTCATACTGCTTCAGTAATGAAATCAAATATAACCAAAAAAATTGATTGAAAATGCTGCAGGGAAATGGAAAAATACATTCAAGTGTGCAAGATTGAAAACTAGCAAATCAACTATGGAAAACTGTGTGCAGAATTAGCAAAAAGTAACACATGACACAGATGTGTACCACTCATTGGTATATGGACAAAGTACTCACTATTCTACTCCATAGATACTTTCTCAACCCTGCTAATCACTGTTCTATTCACACACACACACACACACACACACACACACACACACACACACACAATGTAATGCAAATGCCCTAAATGTCCCTGTACAGTTTGCTTGAAATACTAAATATATTTTCATTTTCAATAAGTAAAAGATGGCCTTTCCCTTTTCATCATAAATTTGTGACGTCCTGTGATTTGAAAAAAATAAGAGTGAGAATTCTATTGTGGACAATATGAAGAATGCACTATGAACATCAACATTTTGACCAGAAAAGGATTTGTAATCTTAAAGCTTCAACATCTTCCCCACCCATTGGATCCACTTAGAATTTTACCCTGGAACAGAAGCTATGTTCCTTGTAATACAAGTTATTTTATGCATAAAACACACACACATACATACCCAGGAAAACTCATGGTTTTCTCTGCTCAACACATACACTCTTCAAAATTGTTGTCTTTGAATTTGTCAAAAGCAATCCAATCTATTTTTTGAAAAATATTTCTGTTGGCATTATCAATGAGACACTGGAAGGTATGAATGCAATTACCCAGTATAAAATGAATCCTAAATACACCAAGGCAATAGTAGTAGACAGTTCTAAAGTATTTATTGATAATTGTAACAAGGAGGGATTAGAGATTAAAATTTACTTTTAAAAAGATAAAAGACTACGAACACAATAACCTTCAAAGAGAATATATCTAATAAATCCTAAAAATCTTCCACACTAAACTATAAACATATGCATCATATTTGGATTTGCATAGTTATTACAGTTATTCTGCTTAAAATCCTTACACTTTAGTATAATGTATATTTAATTATTTAAAAAATGAATTCTATACAATTATTAATCAATAATGTCACATGATTAATGCTGAGTGAAAGAGTTTTTCATATTTTATTTTTGAAATAAGTACTTAATATGAATATAAGTTGAAGTTGGTAGTAAAATGTTTCCAAATACTATAAAAATAGGGTTCCTTTATGAGAACTCTATGATAAAAGGGTTTCAACATTATTTAAATTCTAACAATACTTTTCTCGTTTTAAATAATGTTTCATTATTAATGCTGGGACAATAATTTTCTACTAAGTTAGCTTCATGCATGGATCTATATGCTCCAAGCTTTGAGGTTGTGCTAAAAGGTTTGCCATGTCCTATTTATTTGTAGTGTTTCTCTCCAGGATACATGCTGGGTTTTCTTTTAAGGTATTATTTCCATGTCAAGGATTTTTCACATTCTTTACATTAATAAAGTTGTCTCTAGTTTCTATTCTGAGGTGATATTGAAGATTTGAGGGTAGGGAAGTGCAATTCACATAATCACTACATTTACAGGGTTGTTTTCCAGTATGGGTTCTTTGATGAACTTGGAAAGTAGAGGACCGGATAAAGATTTGCCACACAGACTACATTTAAAAGGTTTATATCTTGTGTAGATTCTGTAGTGAACATAAAGATTTAGAGAGTTAGTAATTGATATGCCACCTCCAATGCATTTGTAAGGTTTCTCTGAAGTATGGATTCTCTGTTGAGCTTAATGATTTGAGTGTTGTGTAAAGGTTTCGCAGCATTCATTATATTTATAAGGTTAGATCCCTGTGTAGATTCTTTGGTGAACTTAAAGCCCTGAGTTCTATGTAAAAGATTTGCCACAAACAAAAAAAAAAATGTAAGGGTTCTCTCTTGTATGGATTCTATAGTGAACTTTAAGCTCTTTGTTCCTTGAAAACGTTTGTCACATTCATTAAATTAGTAAGACTTCTGTCCTGTATGGATTCTGTAGTGAACTTGAAGTTTGGAGAATTGTGTACAAGATTTCCCAAACTCATTATATTTTTAAGGTTTCTCTCCTGTATCAATTAGTAGTGAAATTTAAGCCCGGTGTTCTATGTAAAAGATGTCCCATATTCATGACATATGTAAAGCTTCTCTCCTGTATGGATTCTGTAGTGAACTTGAAGATTTGAGGATTTTCTAAAAGATTTCCCATGCTCATTATATTTGTAAGGTTTCTCTCCAGTATGGATTCTGTAGTGAACTTTAAAATTTGTGTTCCTTGTAAAAGATTTGCTACATGCATTACATTTGTAAGGTTTCTCTCCTGTATAAATTCTGCAGTGATATTTAAGCTCTGTGTTATGTGCAAATGATTTTCCACATTCATTATATTTGTAAGGTTTTCTCATGTATGAATTCTGTAGTGTAATTTTAGCAAATGGTTACGTGTAAAAGATTTGCCACATTCATTACATTTGTAAGGTTTATCTCCTGTATGGATTCTGTAGTGAACTTGAAGATTTGAGGATTGTGTAAAAGATTTCCCACACTCATTACATTTGTATGGTTTCTCTCCTGTATGGATTCTGTAGTGAACCTGAAGTTTTGAGTTCCTGATAAAAGATTTCCCACATTCATTACATTTGTAAGGTTTCTCTCTTGTATGAATTCTGTAGTGAACTTCTAGCAATTTGTTCTGTGTAAAAGATTTGCCACATTCATTACATTTGTAAGGTTTCTCTCCTGTATGAATTCTGTAGTGAACTTTTAGCACTTTGTTCTGTGTAAAAGATTTGCCACATTCAGTACATTTGTAAGGCTTTTCTCCTGTATGGATTCTGTAGTGAACCTTAAGCTCCAAGTTCTGTCCAAAAGATTTGCCACATTCATTACATTTGTAAGGTTTCTCTCCTGTGTGGATTCTGTAATGAATTTTAAAGTCTCTGTTCCTTGTAAAAGATTTGCCACATTCATTGCATTTGTAAGGTTTCTCTCCTGTGTGGATTTTGTAGTGAACTTGAAGTTTTGAGGATTGTGTAAAAGATTTGCCACATTCATTACATTTGTAAGGTTTCTCTCCTGTATGAATTCTGTAGTGATTTTTAAGCACTTTGTTCTGTGTAAAACATTTGCCACATTCATTACATTTGTAAGGCTTTTCTCCTGTATGGATTCTGTAGTGAACTTTAAAGTCTGTGTTCCTTGTAAAAGATTTTCCACATTCATTACATTTGTAAGGTTTCTCTCCTGTATGAATTCTGTAGTGAACTTTAAAGTATGTGTACCTTGTAAAACATTTGCCACATTCATTACATTTGTAAGGTTTCTCTCCAGTGTGGATTCTGTAATGAACTTTAAAGTCTGTGTTCCTTGTAAAAGATTTGCCACATTCATTACATTTGTAAGGTTTCTCTCCTGTGTGGATTTTGTAGTGAACTTGAAATTTTGAGGATTGTGTAAAAGATTTGCCACATTCATTACATTTGTAAGGTTTCTCTCCTGTATGAATTCTGTAGTGATTTTTAAGCACTTTGTTCTGTGTAAAACATTTGCCACATTCATTACATTTGTAAGGTTTCTCTCCTGTATGGATTCTGTAGTGATTTTTAAGCACTTTGTTCTGTGTAAAACATTTGCCACATTCATTACATTTGTAAGGCTTTTCTCCTGTATGGTTTCTGTAGTGAACTTTAAAGTCTGTGTTCCTTGTAAAAGATTTGCCACATTCATTACATTTGTAAGGTTTCTCTCCTGTATGAATTCTGTAGTGATTTTTAAGCACTTTGTTCTGTGTAAAACATTTGCCACATTCATTACATTTGTAAGGCTTTTCTCCTGTATGGATTCTGTAGTGAACTTTAAAGTCTGTGTTCCTTGTAAAAGATTTGCCACATTCATTACATTTGTAACGTTTCTCTCCTGTATGAATTCTGTAGTGAACTTTTAGCACTTTGTTCTGTGCAAAAGATTTGCCACATTCACTGCATTTGTAAGGCTTTTCTTCTGTATGGATTCTGTAGTGAACTTTAAGCTCTGAGTTCTGTGTAAAAGATTTCCCACATGCATTACATTTGTAAGGTTTCTCTCCTTTGTGGATTCTGTAGTGAATTTGAAGTTTTGAGTTCTTTGTAAAAGATTTGCCACATTCATTACATTTGTAAGGTTTCTCTCCTGTGTGGATTCTGTAGTGAACTTGAAGTTTTGAGGACTGTGAAAATGATTTTCCGCAGTTATTAGATTTATGAAGTCTTTCTCCTGTACAGTTTTCATGGCTCACTTTGAGACTTGAGGAGCAGGTAAAGAATTTTTCAAATTCATTACATTTGTAAGGTGTCTCTTGGGTAGGAGTTCTATAATAAGCTTGAAGATTTGAGGACTCTATAAATGACTTACCATACTTATTACATTTATTTACTTTCTGTGCTTTCTTGAAATTTAACGATTCATTTGAGACATCCCTGTATGTATCATAGAGGTATCTCTTGGACTCTCCATTAATCCATGGTCCAGTATACCAGCTCTGAATTGAAGATTCACTTAAAAAGGCATTCTTATTTTCACTTATACAACGTTTCTCTTTAGTATGCTGTTGTGAAGAAGATTGGGAGTAGTGATTAGAGATAGCCATCTTTCTATGCTTGCTATAATGATATTCTGGAATAAAGCTGCTTATCTGATTTTCACTTGGATGAGTTTTACAAATAGAATCTTCTAATAAAGCATTACCTTGATATAATATCTCTCTATATTGATTGCTTAGGTAATACACTAGTAAAGGATTCTTAACAAAGCCTATATAAATATCAATTATCGTTTAAGAGCTTTTAAAATTACCTCCCACATTATATCTTCCATGATTCATTGCATTCACAGATTCTTTCTTATGTTGATCTACATTGTATAAATTATCACTGAGTAGGTTTTTCTCTCAAAATGTATGGCATTTCCCAAAACATTGTGGGAAATGCCATACATTTTGAGAGAAGATTCCTTCACCTTGATGACATTCAGTACGTTTTTCTCTGATCCACAATCTCATTTTTTCATAAAGCACTGAAGCACTGTTTAATCTCATAATCTGTAAAATATATGTCAGGAAACACAACTTATTCACCCAAATGTCATCTTTAATGCATGTGTATTTCCGTATAAAATAGAGTTGTGCTTCAAATCTTGTGAATCTTTTTCCTAGAGAATCATGCAGTTGTGAATATGAGAGTGACTCAGACTGACTCCTTTCAAGGGAATTTAGGGCTTCTTGATAATTTTCAGAAATGAAAAAGATGTGCGTTTCAAATTGATCATTTACATGATCATATATTTCATAGTCTGCTCTATCATGTCTATATTCCCAAAATTGCTTTCGAAAGAGATCTAAAAGGCTACTACATACAAATCTTCGTATTATTTTGTTCTGGAAGTAATCCTGTATATGTCCTTTGGGGAGTAGCTTCTTGGTATAATCACATGACAGAGCTGAAAGTATTAAAAACAAAAAATTATATGACATTTTGGAGTTAGATGAAAACAATATACATGCATAATACATGAAAAAGACCAATGTGAGCATCATACAAATTCAGTACAGAAATGTAGCAGTTTTCTTAAAAATAAAAAATTTTATAACCATTATGTATATCAGATGATATTTCATAAAATATGATAAATATTTTATAATATTATGGATGTCATAATTATTCATTATAACACTACAACTTGAAACAGAATTGGTGGAACCTATTCATTAATAAAACTTCTTCCCTCTGTGAAAATGAATCTTCGATGTGGAAATAAATAATCTTTTCAATGACAAAATGACAATAATGAGGACCTACAATACTTCTTTTAGGACTGAATTCTAATGCAACATTAAAGAATGGATTTAAAATCAGAGAGAATATTTATAAGAAAACAACGAAATATATATGATAAAATCTTAAGTGCTCCAAAATCCCATAAAGATATTTCCTAAGTGGTTTCTATAGGAGTTTTTTTGTAAAAGCTACAAACTGTAAACAACCTAGATGGAAATCTGATCTGAAGAATGGATAAATATATATATATATATATATTGCATAAAAATGTACCATATTGCATTCCTAAGACCAAAAGATCCTTCAAATGAAAAAATACCCTACTAATGAGGCCTGAATTTCACTTAGAAAGGAGACTTAAATAGCATAATAGCCAGATGGAGAAAGGGAACTCAGAGAGTCTGTGGGTCAGGGAGGGGAATGTGTGTTTCAGGATCAGACATAAAGAACAACATGAAAGAAGGACTGATGCTTATGAAAATAAATGGAAATCTGCAATTGATGGTGGTCAGTGGTGGAGGATATCTTCAGGATGAGATGGATACCAGAGACAATGTAAGAGTCAAAGAATCAATTGGGGTGACCTTAGTTGTAACTGGCTATACTGGAGATATGAAACCTGAAGGGGCCACCTCCTGTATTCAGGCATGAATGCAAATAGAGTGATAGAGATAATAACCTACCCAGAAACCTTTCAAATCTAAATTTATCCTGTCTACAAGAAACTTGTGAGACTAGGCCGGGGCCTAGAAAACAATAAATGAATGCTCACAGTCAGCTATTGGATGGATCACAGGGCCCCCAATGGAGGAGCTAGAGAAAGCAACCAAGGAGCTAAAGAGATCTGCAACCCTGTAGGTGCAACAACATTATGAACTAACCAGTACCGCGGAGCTCTTGACTCTAGCTGCATATGAATTAAAAGATGGCCTCGTCGGCCATCACTGGAAAGAGAGGCCCATTGGACACGCAAACTCTATATGCCCCAGTTCAGGGGAACACCAGAGCCAAAAAGTGGGAATGGGTGGGTAGAGGAGTGGGGGGGGGGTTATAAGGGACTTTTGGGATAGCATTGGAAATGTAATTGAGGAAAATACGTAATTTAAAAAAAAAAAAAGATTATCAATCTTCTCCCTCCTGGATTCCCTGGAAAACACAGCTGCCATGAGGTCTGCACTATTTACTTTGTGCTGCATCTTCCAGGCAATACCACTTCAACCAATGCCAGATGTCTGCAGACATCAGGAAATACAAGCTCTAACTGTATTTCTAGAAGCCTGCCAACACCTTGGACATCCAGATATCTGAACCTATCTGTGACTACAGTCTCTGTCTGCAAAACTGGAAGACTGCTGCCATCCAAGGAAAACAGTGTCTACTTGAAATCCCAGAGGCCTTAGACTACCCAGAACTACCAGCTCAACGTGCAAAGTCCCATAGCTAACTGGGACTACCAGGACTGTGAACACCAGAGACCTCCAGGTGGCCTAAGGAATAGGAAAGAACATAATCAACAAAATTGAGGGCAATATGGTACTACTGTAACATAGATATCCTACAAATTTACTCACTGTGTATCCTCACAATCCTAAAGTGTAAGAATATAACCTGAAGTTCAACATTATGAACATGATGGATTACTTTTAAAAAAATAAATAAAATTTGTTTACAGAGATTCACATGAAGAAATAATAGAAAATATAATTAAACTTGTAGAAGCCCTTAAAAGGTAGCAAAATTAATACTAAGTATCATATGGTAATATGTTCCTGTTAATAAAATTAATAAAAATGTTAAGATATGAAAAGAAAAATAGGAAAAATGAAGAATCTGAGACAATCTTAGAAAGAGGAAGTCTAGAAAAGTGATCAGGAGTTTTAGTTATAAGCATCATCAACACAAACATGAGATAGAAGAGAACATGTCAGGCTTAGAAGCTAGGTTAGAAATTCAAGTAAAAAGATTCAATATGTTATCTTCAAAGGGAGAGTATGTCAGCATCCAGAGATGCAAGGCACAGGAAGAGCTGAGAGACCTCTATCTTCTTCTTTAGGCCAATGGGAGACAACTGGCTTCCAGGCAGCAAGGACTAGAGTATGAAAGCTGATGCTCACAATGACACACCCACTCCAAAATGGCCAACTCCTCTCCTGATAGTGCTACTCCTTATCCCAAGCAAATACAATCCATCAAAGTGAGGAATAGTCTTGAATGCAATGGTACAGGAGACAACATATTGAGCAGAACAAAAATTGCTAAGGGTCTAAGATCAAAAAATTTTAAATGGGATCTCCTAAGGCTAAAAAGTGACTACGAGACAAAAAAAAAAAAAAAAAAATTATAGGATGAAATAACAGACTATATACTGTGAAAAGAAATAGATAACCCCTACATCTAACAGGTTTCCAGGATCCCAGGATAACATGAGCTTGGTCAAACCAGGTTATAAAGGTCTCAAAGGAGGTTTGACTGCCAAGAACTCTGAAACACTCAGAATATCAGGTTCACAGGAAACTGGAATCAAAGGATCACAGAGAAAGCAGGACTCTGAGGAGTCCTGAAACAACCAGGATTATAGGAAAGACAGGCTCCAATCAGAAACACTGATAGGAGCAAGCCCTTGAGATAATTAGATGGCAGGAGGCAAGTGAAAGAACAGAAGCAGCAGAAACCAAGGTTACTTGTCATCATCAGAAACTAACTTTCCCACCATAGCAATCCTGGATATACCATCACACCAGAAAAGCAAGAAATGGATCTAAAGTCACTTCTCATGGTAATAATTGAGGACTTAAAGAAGGAAATATAGGAAAACACAGATAAACACATCGAAGCTCTTAAAGAAGAAACAAACAAACAAACAAACAAAATCCCTTAAAGAGTTTCAGGAAAATAATACCAAAAAGGTGAAAGAATTGAACAGAACTATCCACGCTCTAAAAATGGAAGTAGAAACAGTAAAGAAATCACAAAGGCAGACAAGTCTGGGGATAGAAATCCTAGGAAAGAAATCAGGAACCATAGATGTGAGCATCAGCCACAGAATACAATAGATGGAATAAAGTATCTCAAGTGCAGAAGACTCAATAGAAAACATGGACACAATGATCAAAGAAAATGCAATATGCAAAAAGATCTTAACACAAAACATCCAGGAAATCCAGGACACAATGAGAAGACCAAACCAAAGGATAATAGGTGTAGATGAGAATCAAGATTTTCAAATTAAGGGCCAGTAAATATCTTCAACAAAATTATAGAAGAAAATTTCCCTAACTTAAAGAAAGAGATGCCTATAAACATACAGGAAGCATACAGAACTCCAAAGGGACTGGAACAGAAAAGAAATTCCTCCTGATATTTAATAATCAGAACAACAAATGCACTAAATAAGGATAGGATATTAAAAGCAATAAGGGGAAAAGTTCAAGTAACATATAAAGACAGGCCTATTAGAATTACACCAGACTTTCACCAGAGACTAAGAAAGCCAGGAGATCATGGACAGATGTTATACAGATCCTAAGAGAACACAAATACCAGATCAGGATACTATATCCAGCCAAACTTTCAATTAACATAGATGGAGAAAGCAAAGTATTCCATGACAAAACCAAATTCACACAATATCTTTTCATGAATCCAACCCTTCAAAGGATAATAAAGGGAAAACTCCAACTCAAGGAGGGAAATGACACCCTAGAAAAAGCAAGAAAGAAATCCTTCAACAAACCTAAAAGAAGATAGCTATAAGAACAGAATCCCAACTCTAATAACAAAAATTAGAGTAAGTAACAATTACTTTTCCTTAGTATCTCTTAAAATCAATGTACTTGATTACCAAACAAAAAGATATAGACTAAAAGACTGTCTACATAAACAGGAGCCAACATTTTGCTGCATACAGGAAATATACCTCAGGGGGGGGGGGGAAACAGACCCTATCTCAGAGTAAAAGACTGGAAAACAATTTTCCAAGAAATGGTCCGAAGAAACAAGCTGGAGTAGCCATTCTAATATCTAATAAAATCTACTTCCAACTGAAAGTCATCAAAAATAAAAGGAGGGGCACTTCATACTCATCAAAGGTAAAATCTTCCAAGATGAACTCTCAGTTCTGAATAACTGTGCTCCAAATGCAAGGACATCCACATTCATTAAAGAAACTTTAGTAAGCTTAAAGCACACAGTGCACCTCACACAATAATAGTGGGAGACTTCAACACCCCACTCACATCAATGGACAGATCCTGGAAACAGAAACGAAACAGAGACACATTGAAACTAATAGAAGTTATGAAACAAATGGTTTTGAAAGATATCTACATAACATTTTATATTAAAACAAAAGGATATACCTTCTTCTCAGCACCTCATGGTACATTCTCCAATATCGACCATATACGTGGTCACAAACAGGCTTCAACAGATACAAAAATATTGATATTATCCCATGCATCCAATCAGATCACCGTGGAATAAGGCAGATGATCAATAACAACCTAAATAATAAAAAGCCAACATTCACATGGAAACTGAACAACACTCTACTCAATGATAACTTGGTCAAAGAAGAAATAAAAAAGAAAATAAAGACTTTTTAGAGATTAACGAAAATGAAGCCTCAAAATACCCAAACTTATGGGACACAATGAAAGCAGTCCTAAGAGGAAAACTCATACCTGTGAGTGCTGCCAAAAAGAAACTAGAGAGAGCACACACTAACAGCTTTACAGCATAGTTAAAAGCTCTAGAACAAAAGGAAGCAAAGTCACCCATGAGGAGTAGACAACAGGAAATAATCAAACTCAGGGCTGAAATCAACCAAGTAGAAAGAAAAAGACTATACAAAGAATCAACCAAATCAGGAGCTGGTTTTTAGAGAAAATCAACAAGTAAGATAAATCCTTACCTAAACTAACTAGAGGGCACAGGGACTTTAACCTAATTAATACAATCAGAATTTAAAAAGTGGACATAACAAGAGAACCTGAGGAAATCAAAAGCATCATCAGATCCTACTACAAAAGGCTATATTCAACAAAACTGGAAAACCAGGGTTAAATGGACAGTTTTCTAGGCAATTATCAGGTACCAAAGTTAAATACATATAAGATTACGATATAAAAATTATACCACAGAACTCCTAAACCTGATCAACAGCTTCAGTGAAATAGCTGGATATAAAATTAACTCAAGCAATTCAGTGGCCTTTCTGTACAGAAAGGATAAACAGGCTGAGAAAGAAATTAGGGAAAGAACAACCTTTAAAACAGTCTCAAAAAATACAAAATACCTTGGTGTGATTCTAACTAAGGAAGTGAGAGATCTATATGATAAGGACTTCAAGTCTCTGAAGAAAGAAATCAGAGAAGATCTCAGATGGAAAAATATCCCATGCTCATGGATTGACAGGATCAATATAGGAAAATGGCTATCTTGCAGAAAGCAATCTACATATTCAGTGCAATCCCCATCAAAATTCCAACTCAATTCTTCAATGAATTAGAAAGGGCAATTTGCAAATTCATCTGGAATAAAAAAATAAAACCTAGGATAGCAAAATTTTTTCTCAGTGATAAAAGATTCTCTGGTGGAATAACCATGCCTGACTGTACTACAGAGCAATTGGGATAAAAGCTGCACAGTCCTGGTACAGCAACAAGCAGGTAGACCAATGGAATAGAATTGAAGACCCAGAAATGAACCCACACACCTATGGTTCATGCCTATTGAATTGCATTCATAGTACTGTCAGATATTGCAACACTATAGGAAGACAAAACAAATTATTACTCTCACCAAGCTAAAGAATTTTTGAGGTCCAATACTGACATTTCCTGGAATATATGTTCATTGGTGTATATAATGTTCCAAATGGCTTGGAGCTACCTTCCAATTTTTAATTTGCAGCATTATGGCTTTTTGAGTTAACACACTTATGAGGCCAAGAACATGAGATCAAAAGGGACCTGGGCCCTACATTAAAATCTACTATTATTTATTATTATTTATCATTTCATTTGTTTACATTTCAATGTTATCCTCCTTCCCAGGTATGCCTCCCCAAACTCCCCATTCCATCTTCAATCTTCCCCCTACACTTTACCCCTATGAGGGTGCTCCTCTACCCACTCACCAACTTTAACCTCACCTCTCTAGACTCCCCCTATGTTGGGGCATCAAGACTCCACATCAGGCCTCCCCTCCCATTGATGCCTAGAAAGATGATACTCTTCTACACATGTATATGGAGCCATGGCTCTCTGTATTTATACTCTTTGGTTGGGGAATTTCTTCTAGGATCTCAAGGATATTCACAAAGTTGATATTGCTCTCCAGATACGGTTGCAGTTCCTTTTGGCTCCTTTATTCCTTCCCCTAGCTCATCCATTGGGGTCCCCAGGTCAGTGTGTGAGTATCTGCATCTGTGTTGGTCAAATGCTGGTAGAACCTCTAAGGAAACAGCCATGCCAGGCTCCTGTCAGCAAGCACTTCTTGGCATCATCAATAGTGTTGTGGATTGGTGTATGCAGTTTGGATGGATCCATCTGTACACTGGTCTCTGGATGGCCTTTCCTCAGTCTCTGTACCAATTTTTATGCCTCTCTTTCCTTGGGATAGGAACATTTCTGAGTTTAAATTTTGATATATGTGGATAGTCCCATCCCTCAGTTTGATGTTGTGCCTATCTACTGGAGGTAGTCTTTCCTGGATATATGTTCACTTTATTGTATATTTTGGCTACACTCATCAAGTTTGTGTCCTGGGAGCCACTCCACTCCCTGGAGTCTGAGACTTTCTAGTGGCTAATCCCAGTTCCCTTTATCCATTGCTACATGGTTCTATTCAATATCGTGCCCACTGAATTTCGTTGGTCTTTCTTTCAATACCTGAACTTGCTCCCCTTTTTCCCCTCCTAGATTCCTCCTTCCCTCTACCTCCTGTGATAATTTTGTCTTATGTTCTATGTAGGATTGAAACATCTGAACTTTGATCTTACTTCTAGGAAAGCTCCAAATTGATTGTGGGTTGCATTGTGGGTATTGCAAATTTTGGGCTAATATCCACTTATCATTGAGTATATACCATGAGTGTTCTTTTGTTTCTGAGTTACAATATTCAGGATGAAACTTTCTCATTCCATTCATTTGTCTGTGAATTTCACAAAGTCCTTCCATTTATTTGTAGAGTAGTACATCGTTGTCAAAATGTACATTTTCTGTGTTCATTCTTATGTTGAAGGATATCTAGGTTGTTTCCATATGCTGGTTATTACAAATTAGACTGCAATAAAAATAGTGGAGCATGTGTCCTTTTTATATGCTGGAGCACCTTTTGGGTATATAATTAGTAGGGGTATATGATCGTCTTCAGGTAGAACTATTTACAGTTCTCTGAGGAACTGTCAAATTGATTTCCAAAGTAGTTTTACAAGGTTGGAGTTCCACCAGAAGTGAAGAAGTGTTCTGCTTTCTCTACATCCTTGCCAGCATTTTCTACTTCCTGACTTTTGGATCTTAGCCATCGTGATTAGTCTGAGGTGAAATCTAAGGTCATTTTGATTTGTATTTCCTTGATGACTAAGAATGTTGAACATTCCTTTAAGTGCTTCTCAACCATTTGAGATCCCTCAGTTGATAATTCTTATTTAGCTCTGTACCCCATTTTAACAGGGTTATTTTGTCCTCTAAAGTCTAACTTCTTGAGTTATCTTTAAATTATGGATACCAGCCCACTATTTGTTATAGGTTGGTAAAGATCTTTTCTCAATAAGTGTGTGTCCTGTACCTCCTCACAGAGATTGAGCAAATTGAAAAAACTTCTGTAAGGCAAAGTACATTACAAATAATCAATTACAATGTCCTTTGCTTTACAGAAGATTTTCAAATTTATGAAGTCCTATCTGCCAATTTTTGACTTTACAGCATGAGCTAGTGGTGTTCTGTTCATGAAATTTCCCCCTGTGCCAATGCGTTTGAGGTTCTTTCCCACTTACTCTTCTATTAGATTCAGCCAATCTGATTTGGACTTGACTTGGACTTGAGCTTTCCACAAAGAGATAAGAATGGATGAATTTGTATTCTTCTACCTGTCAACTAAAAGTAGAAACAGCACCATTTGCTGAAAATGCTGTCTTTTTCCCAATGAATGGGTCTATTTTCTCTGTCAAAGATCATGTAAATTCTCTATCCAAGTAAAGTGAACATAGATGTGTGGGTTCATTTCCGGGTCTTCAATTCAATTCCATTGATCTACCTGCTTGTACAAACTCCATGCAGTTTTTAATCACTCTTGGTATGAACTACAGTTTGAGGTCAGGGAAACTGATTCCCCCAGAATATATTAATTGTTAAGAACAGATATTTCAGAGGCTGGTGAGATGGCTCAATGGTTAAAAGCACTGACTGCTCTTTCATAGGTCCTGACTACAATTCCCAGCAACCGCATGGTGGCTCACAGCCATCTGTAATGGGATCAGATTCCCTCTTCTGGTGTGTCTGAAGACAGCAACAGAGTGCTCAAATACATTAAATAAATAAATAAATAAATATTAAAAAGTGGATTATGCTATCCTGAGTTTTTTGATAGCATATATAACTGACCAAACTTCCACAAGAGTACTCCTATATCTGACAAAAAACTTCAGCAAAGTGTCTTGATATAAAATTAACTCAAACTAATCAGTAGCCTTCTTCTGATTAAAGGATAAATGGGCTGCGAAAGAAATTAGGAAAATGAAACCTTTTAAAATTGCCAGAAATAATATAAAATATGTTGATGTGATACAATCCAGGCAAGTGAAATATCTGTATGACAAGAAGTTGAAGTGTCTGAAGAAAAAAAATCTAAGATGACCTCAAATGATAGACAGATCTCCCATGATCATTGGCAGGATTAACCAAGTAACTATAGCCATATTTCCAAAAGTAATCTACAGTTTCAATGCAACCCCCATGAAACTTTCAAGTCAACATTTCAGAGAGATATAGCAATTCTCAAATTCATCAAAAAATCTACTTTTCATACTACAAATAAAGTTGGCTACCATATGACTCTTAAGGTTATACTTCTTTTCCACTAGATATGTATATCACTTAGACTTCAATGGAGAAACTTAATATGTACACCAACAATGTACAGAAACAGAAAGACTTCAGAACTCTTAGTCTTATCCAAATTTTCTTTATCATACCCTCCTATCAAGGATCAGGAACTTAAACAGAAAATAAGACAGAAGGATTTAAAGCCTAGATTTAGTGAATGATGCTAAATAAAATGCATCTGTAGAAGAGATAGAAAGTGAGAGATGAAGAAAGAGGCAGAAAAAGAGAAAAAAGGACAGAAAAGTCAGAGTAATCATGATATTGAGTTAGTGTAGAGAGTGGAGATGGTCTGCAAGAAGCTAAAAAAGAAAAATATGAGAAAAATATACTCTATAAAACAACTGAAAATGGAAAAAAAACCAATAAATTACTCAAATATAAATGATTATTACTGACCATTCACATGTAACAGAAAAAAAGTAATTAGAATATAAAATAATCTGCTACTTTGTAAAACTGTCTAAACATAGTATATTTCAAAACATTAGTATTCAGGTAAAATGAGGCAGAGATCATATAGTATCCATAGTTGTACTCTTTATTTTATTCATTATTCTGAAAGAAATTCTTAGGAACAATTTCTATTGCAGAGCTTTTCTAGCCATATGTCAGGTCTGGACTACTCCTGAGTTTACATTCATCACATCACATATAATTTCTCTTCAAATTACCTGGTTTTTTTCTTTCTGTATCTTCTCTACCAGCAATCCATGGTTCATTATTTTGTTCAAGACAGAAGTTTACCTCTGACTTTGAAACAGCAACACCTGTATATTCAAATGAGCACAAAAATATGCTATTGAATATACTTATGTTCTAGCACAGAATTATGATATGTAGGTGACATGGAGAGAATAAAAGATAAATGAATGACTTTTTATATTCACTTATCTCCAAAGTGTTTTAGAGTCTACATACTGAAACCTTTTTAAATTCTGAATTTCATTGTACATTTACAACATTCAATAAAGCCAACTTTGGGAGTCAAAGTACATTCATTTATAAAAGCAACATGCTGCCTTTTCAAAAAGGGTATAGTATTTACTGATCAGCATGTTAAACGTAAAAACAAGATAAAGGTAGATAACATATTAGCTATAAATCAGAGAGTACTCAACATATATAAAACACAAGAGAAAGACTATTTAACAGATGTCAGACCCAGATAGTAGTAGGAATTTTAGATATCTCTAACTGAAGTAGAAATTATGGATTAAAAATATACTTACCCACAGAAACCAGGTTATTGTAATTCTCCAACATGACATCTCTGTACAAAGCTCTCTGAGCAGAATCCAGACATCCCCACTCCTCCTTAGAGAACTCTATAGCCACATCCATGAAAGTCAATAAACCCTAAAATTAAAATTAACAATATCCTTTTTTGTCAATTGGTCAAAGAAATGTTAGTTAAATATAGAACTTTTTGATACCAATAACTAACATGCATATATGACAAATGATTTCTAAGATAAGAAAATTGACACTTCTCTGAACAGTTCCAATAGTCAAGAAAAACTCATGGTGATGGTCATTACATTTTTGAGGACACATGTCATAATCCCCTAAATGATCTAATGGTGATCACCAAAGCTGCCATAAAATAGAAATATTTACAACAAGCTTCATAGGTTTACCAACATTATAGTCTTGAGTATCAATAAAAATAAAAACATAATTGGGTCAGCACGACATGAAGAAATGTATTAAATCGCTGCAGCAAAAGTAAGGCTGAGAACTACTGCAGAAGTCCCTGAGATGAAAGATTCATGAAACATGCACCTACCTTCACAGACAAATAATGACTCAAATGACTCCCAGTAGAAATCAAGTATATATATTAATCTTTAGTCTCATCTACACTCAGTTTTGTGATTAGAAATTTTTAAATATTTTCACATTGTGTTTTCATTTATGCAAGTCATATTGAAAAAATGTAGGAGACTGGTAAAAGGGAAAATCTATTTTTAGCTCAGCAGTAACATAACTGTTTTAAAAAGTAATGCTGAGAATCATGTGAAAAAATAGTTCTGTAAATTTGAGCCACAATAAGGAAGGTTTGAAAGTTCTGAAAATGAAACATTTCTTTAAGAACACTCAAATTTTCTAAATCCCATGCATTCATTTACCTTAGAGGAAGACATCTTTCCTTTCTCATTCAGAAGGGAATGTCGCACAAAGATTTACATTAAAATTTCACCTTCCAGAAACCATCAGCATGTAGAGGCAGTGACTCTCCCTATTTCTAGAAAAATTGAAGTGTAGAAAGCAGGAATCAATACTGGCCACACCCGATTTCTTGTGCAAGAGGAGACATGAAGGAAATAAGACCTTTTACAGGCAGAAGAAAGAAGATTTTCATAAGAATTTCCATATACTTGCCTGAGAAGAATTATCAAAACAGAATTGACACATATTTTTCTGATTATGGCCAGAATCTTTGAAGTATCACCAGCTGAAAGTATTTCTCCTACTGGTAAGCAAGAGACTTTCCTGGAGTGAAGAAAATCAAGGCAATAAAAGCCTGCTTCACCAAGGTCTCCACAGAGATATTTCTTCTAGCTTTCTTCTCCCACAATTTCATGGTTTTTAAGGAAGTCGCAGGATCATGTTATCTAAACAGGTCCTTTTAACAGTGACATTGCATCTTTTGGATTCATGATCAAGACCACTACTTATTCATACATATATATGACACCCCTGCACCACTTTAATACTTTCACCTGTCACTGAAAGCAGCTGAATTTTATTCTACTACAACTTCTTCCATATTGGCACTTTAGACTGATAAGAGGCTGAAAAAATCCATGTATATTAAAGGCATCTTTACCAACCAGTGTGATTTAATTTCTACAAAGAATATACTGGACAACATAAGGAGACAAGTTGTACTCTGCTGCAAAACTCACCCATTTTCTACAAGAATACTACCATGAACTCAAATTGTGCTTCAAGATTTTGTTGGAATTTTCCATTCATTTCTTTTTTCTATATTTTTGCTTTACCTGGTATGATTTTCCCATTTTATGGCTATATGACCTGGATGGGAGGAGGTTCAGCAATGCAAGATGTACGCTTAGTCTACAAAGAAATTTTCAAATTTTGTGATGCATTTTAATTAATAAATCTATATTGCAATTATCTTTTTATAGTAAAAATATATTGTACATACCATTATGAACTGCTGGCACATTAAAGGCAGATAGACATATTCTGTGCAATAGGCTTGCAACACAAGAAAGGTACAACAGGACTATTTCTTAAAATGTATGGGTTATTTATAGAGACATTCTAAGGTAGATAGAAACACTTACACTTTTTGTATGCAATGATTCTTTTAAATAATCAACCCTTGGATGTGTGTGAGTTGAAACGTTCTGTGAACTTTGACTCTGGAGTCAGACACAAGCAGATATCTGTTATTTGACTAGACAAATCTCCCTGTTGTGTATAAATGTGCTCCTGAATATTCATATTACTCTAACTCCAAAAGACCTTGATCCCTTTTCATGCATTTTGGAAGGTTTATGCCGACATCATTTTTTATTCTCAGCCTCCCTATGCTATTCATCTTTCTTTTTTCATTAGGTAAAAAGTATTTTATATTTGATGCAATGTAATTTTGTCTGAGCATCTTCTGTTTCTGCTTTTTCTATTCTTTATGCTTCTAAACCACATCCACTTTCATGAACTTATAATATCATTATTTTCACATGGTTGGTTATTACTAGTATTATTATTATTACCTGACTGTAATAACTGACTAGAAACCCATCCAATGGGAAAGCAAACAATCCTTGACATTTGTAATGATAGTCTGTTAATCTTGCAGACAAAAGCCTAGTATAACTGTACTCTAAGAGGCTCTAGCCAATACCTGACTAAAATATATGCAAATATACATAGCTAAACTTTGAAATGTGTTTGGTGACTCTAATGGAGGAGTTAGGAAAAGGATTGAAGGCCCTGAAGGGAATATGAACACCACAGAAGGACCAAGAGAGTCAACTAACCTGAACTCCTGGGAGCTCTCAGAGACTAAGCCAGCAACCAAGGAACATATAAGGGCTGAAAAGGGGCCCAGATTATATGTAGCAAACATGCAACTAAGTCTCCATGTGGTTCCCCTAAAATTTGGGTGAGAGGCTCTCTCTAAAGCTGTAACCTGACGGTGGTATCTGACACCCTTATTCTTTATTAATAAAAAATGCTAACAACACCTTAAAAATAAATGCCTCACTGAATTTGCAACATGGCAGTTAGAACTAGAGATAGATGGAAGGTGGATGTTCTAGTATAAAGAAAAGTTGGTACAGGATTTTTGGCATTTCTGGCTACTTATACACTTATTAGAGAATACATGCCATGCATGTCCATTTGGGTCTGGATTACCACACTCAGCTGGTTTTCTAGTTCCATCAATTTGCTTGTAAAATACATGAAATTGTCTTTTTTTAGTTCCTTGGTATTGTTTGATTGTGTAAATGAATCCTATTTTCTGTATTCATTCTTCAGTTGACAGACATCAAGTGTGTTTCATCTTCTGGCTATTACAGATAAGGCTACTATGAACAAAGTGAAACATGTGTCTTTGTGGTATATTGTGGTATCTTTTGGGTGTATGCCCAAGTGTGCTATAGCTGTGTCCTCAGGTAGAACTGTTTTCAATTTTGTGAGGAACCCCCAGATTGATTCCCAGAGTACTTGAACCAGTTTGAAATCCCACCAGAATTAGTTCACATCCTTGCCAGCATGTGCTTTCACATTAGTGTTTGATCTTAGAGTAAGATGGAACCTCAGGCTCCCTTGAATTGCATTACTTGATGACTAAGGGCATTAAATATTTCTTCAAGTGCTCCTTGGCCATTCATGATTCTTCTGTTGTAAATTCTGTTCATCTCTGTATCTCATTTTATCATGAGTTATTTGTTTTATGAAGGTTAACTTCTTGAGTTTTTATATATTTTTGAATATTAGCTCTCTATTTGATGTGGAGTTCTTAAAGATTTTTTCCCAAACTGTAGGTTCCCAAATTGTCCTATTGCCTTTGTCCTGTTGACTGTGTCTTTTGTCTTTTCAGTTTTATGAGGTACAATATTGTGTGTGTGTCTGTGTGTGTATATATATATATATATATATATATATATATATATATATACATATATATATATTGAAATTAATATAAACATACATATGTGTGCATGTACACAAGCACACACTCATATACATACAAACACACACCAACACTCACACACAAACACACACACATAAACACACACACATATATATTTATACATACATGTATATACATATATAAATCCTGGGATGAAAATGGTGAAGTCCTTTACTTGCTAGCATAATATAAATCCACAAAACTAGTGTCATCACTCTCAGTGGGTCAGTGCATAATTGTAATCTCAGTACTGGAACCTAATCATGTGTATCCTGTGACTCACTGGTCAGCCACTGAAGCATGCTGGATAAGTTCCAGGCCAGTGAAATAGATACTTCTTCGAGAATAAGGTTAAAAGTTCCCATGATCATATAATACAGTAAGTTTGTAGATATTCTTTCTCTAATCTGGTACTAATGACACACGGTGCATGTATTGCATGTTACAGAATATGTGCTAGTGCCTGGCAAAGGAAACACATTCAACCTTGTCCATTCATCTAGGAGCCAGCAGTGAAGAATTCTTCAGCAACATAGAGATATATATGTCACCCAAGAAGGGAATGGTCAACACCTACCTCCCCAAATCAGGAATATTAAATACACACAGTTTTGGAGAAAATAGTTAACTATCAATATTTGTAACAGGACAATCTGATCTAAGCTAGTTTTCATACTATTAGAATTGGAAACGGAAATGCATTAACAACTTTGGTATGTTTCATTTGAGCTACTCACAAGAACAATAATGACTCAAAAGGATCAAAATACCTGAAACTCACTCCAGTATGGGAAACAGCCTAGCAGGTTGAATAGTGCCTCTTCTGGGCAGAAGAGGGGATCTGAGCCTATACTAACCAGGTACTTTGTTCTGAGAAACTTGTAGAAAGTTCAGTATGCTGGAATGTCTCAGCAGGACTTAACTAATTATATAACCTGGGAAAGGAGGAGCCTAGTACATCTGATCAGTTTCAAGAATTTCAGGTATGTGATGTTTATTTCTGGAGTTATAAAAAGCCTCCCTTTAGAATACTGTGCATTTGAAAGAACTTCTTTTTTTTTAATTAGGTATTTTCCTCATTTACATCTCCAATGCTATCCCAAAAGTCCCTCATATCCACCCCCCCAATCCCCTACCCACCCACTCCCCCTTTTTGGCCCTGGAGTTCCCCTATACTGGGGCATATAAAGTTTGCAAGTCCAAAGGGCCTCTCTTTCCAGTGATGGCTGACTAGGTCATCTTTTGATACATATGCAGCTAGAGACAAGAGCCTCGGGGTACTGGTTAGTTCATATTGTTGTTCCACATATAGGGTTGCAGTTCCCTTTAACTCCTTGGGTACTTTCTCTAGCTCCTCCATTGGGGGCCCTGTGACCCATCAAATAGCTGACTGTGAGCATCCACTTCTATGCTTGCTAGGCCCCGGCATAGTCTCAAAAGAGACAGCTATATCTGGGTCCTTACAGCAAAATCTTGCTAGTGTTTGCAATGGTGTCAGCATTTGGAAGCTGATTATGGGATGGTTCACTGGATATGGCAATCAATAAATGGTCCATCCTTTCATCACAGCTCCAAATTTTGTCTCTGTATCTCCTTCCATGGGTGTTTTGTTCCCATTTCTGGAAGGGGCAAAGTGTCCACACTTTGGTCTTTGTTCTTTTGAGTTTCACTCTTTTAGCAAATTGTATCGTATATCTTGTGTATCCTAAGTTTCTAGGCTAATATCCACTTATCAGTGAGTATATATTGTTCAAGTTCCTTTATGATTGGGTTACCTCACTCAGGATGATGCCCTCCAGGTCCATCCATTTGCATAGGAATTTCATAAATTCATTCTTTTTAATAGCTGAGTAGTACTCCATTGTGTAAAAGTCCCACATTTTCTGTATCCATTTCTCTGTTGAGGGGCATCTGGGTTCTTTCCAGCTTCTGGCTATTATAAATAAGGTTGCTATGAACATAGTGGAGCATGTGTCCTTCTTAATGGTTGGGACATCTTCTGGATATATGCCCAGGAGAGGTATTGCAGTATCCTCTGGTAGTACTATATCCAATTTTCGGAGGAACTGCCAGACTGATTTCCAGAGTGGTTGTACAAGCTTGCAATCCCACCAACAATGGAGGAGTGTTCCTCTTTCTCCACATCCTCACCAGCATCTGCTGTCAACTGAATTTTTGATCTTAGCCATTCTGACTGGTGTGAGGTGGAATCTCAGGGTTGTTTTGATTTGCATTTCCCTGATGATTAAGGATGTTGAACATTTTTTCAGGTGCTTCTCTGCCATTCGGTATTCCTCAGGTGAGAATTCTTTGTTCATCTCTGAGCTCCATTTTTAATGGGGTTATTCGATTTTCTGGAGCCCACCTTCTTGAGTTCTTTACATATATTGGATATTAGTCCCCTATCTGATTTGGAATAGGTAAAGATCCTTTCCCAATCTGTTGGTGGTCTTTTTGTCTTATTGACGGTGTCTTTTGCCTTGCAGAAGCTTTGCAATTTTATGAGGTCCCATTTATCGATTCTCGATCTTACAACACAAGCTATTGCTGTTCGATTCAGGAATTTTTCCCCTGTGCCCATATCTTCGAGGCTTTTCCCTACTTTCTCCTCTATAAGTTTCAGTGTCTCTGGTTTTATGTGGAGTTCCTTAATCCACTTAGATTTGACCTTAATACAAGGAGATAGGAATGGATCAATTCTCATTCTTCTACATGATAACCGCCAGTTGTGCCAGCACCATTTGTTGAAAATGCTGTCTTTTTTCCACGGGATGGTTTTAGCTCCCTTGTCAAAGATCAAGTGACCATAGGTGTGTGGGTTCATCTCTGAGACTTCAATTCTGTTCCATTGGTCTACTTGTCTGTCACTATACCAGTATCATGCAGTTTTTATCACAATTGTTCTGTAGTACAGCTTTTGGTCAGGCATGGTGATTCCACCAGAGGTTCTTTTATACTTGAGAAGAGTTTTTGCTATCTAGGTTTTTTGTTATTCCAGATAAATCTGCTGATTGCATTTTCTAATTCGTTGAAGAATTGAGTTGGAATTTTGATGGGGATTGCATTGAATCTGTAGATTGCTTTTGGCAAGATAGCCAATTTTACTATATTGATCCTGCCAATCCATGAGCATGGGAGATCTTTCCATCTTCTGAGATGTTCTTTAATTTCTTTCTTCAGAGACTTGAAGTTCTTATCATACAGATCTTTCACTTCCTTAGTTAGAGTCACACCAAGGTATTTTATATTATTTGTGACTATTTAGAAGGGTGTTGTTTCCCTAATTTCTTTCTCAGCCTGTTAATCCTTTGTGTACAAAAAGGCCATTGAATTTTGAGTTAATTTTATATCCAGCTACTTGATTGAAGCTGTTTATCAGGCTTAAGAGTTCTCTGATGGAATTTTTATGGTCACTTATATATATTATCCTATCATCTGCAAAAAGTGATATTTGGACTTCTTCCTTTCCAATTTGTATCCCCTTGATCTCCTTTTGTTGTTGAATTGCTCTGGCTAGGACTTCAAGTACAGTGTTGAATAGCTAGGGAGAGAGTGGATAACCTTGTCTAGTCCCTGATTGTAGTGGGATTGCTTCCAGGTTCTCACCATTTACTTTGATGTTGACTACTGGTTTGCTGTAGATTGCTTTTATCATGTTAAGTATGGGCATTGAATTCCTGATCTTTCCAAGACTTTTATCATGAATGGGTGTTGGATCTTGTCAAATGTTTTTTTCTGCATCTAACGAGATGATCATGTGGTTTTTGTCTTTGAGTTTGTTTATATACTGGATTACGTTGATGGATTTCCATATATTGAACCATCCCTGGGATGAAACCTACTTGGTCAGATGGATGATTGTTTTGATGTGTTCTTGGATTCGGTTAGCAAGAACTTTATTGAGGATTTTTGCATGGATATTCATAAGGGAAATTGGACTGAAGTTCTCTACCTTTGTTGGGTCTTTTTGTGTTTTAGGTATCAGAGTAGTTGTGGCTTCATAGAATGAGATGGGTAGAGTACCTTCTGTTTCTATCTTGTGGAATAGTTTGTGAAGAACTGGGATTAGATCTTCTTTGAAGGTCTGATAGAACTCTGCACTAAACCCATCTGGTCCTGGGCTTTTTTGGTTGTGAGACTATTAATGACTGCTTCTATTTCTTTAGGGGATATAGGACTGTTTAGATTATTAACCTGATCTTGATTTAACTTTGGTACCTGGTATCTGTCTAGAAACTTGTCCATTTCTTCCAGGTTTTCCAGTTTTGTTAAGTATAGCCTTTTGTAGAAGGATCTGATGGTTTTATGGATTTCTTCAGGATCTGTTCTTATGTTTCCTTTTTCATTTCTGATTTTGTTAATTAGGATGCTTTCCCTGTGTCCTCTAGTTGGTCTGTCTAAGGGTTTATCTATGTTGTTGATTTTCTCAAAGAATCAGCTCCTTGATTGGTTAATTCTTTGAGTAGTTCTTGTTTCCACTTGGTTGATTTCACCCTTGAGTTTGATTATTTCCTGCCGTGTACTCCTCTTGGGTGAATTTGCTACCTTTTGTTCTAGATCCTTTAGGTGTGTTTTCAGGCTGCTAATGTGTGCTCTCTAGTTTGTTTTAGCAGGAACTCAGAGCTATGAATTTTCCTCTTAGAAATGCTTTCATTGTGTTCCATAAGTTTCGTATTTTGTGGCTTCATTTCATTAAACTGCAAAAAGTCCTTAATTTCTTTATTCCTTCCTTGACCGAAGTATCATTGAGAAGAGTGTTTTTCAGTTTCCACGTGAATGTTAGCTTTCTATTATTTATTTTGTTATTGAAGATCAGCCTTAGTCCATGGTGATCTGATAGAATGCATGGAACAATTTCAATATTTTTGTGTATGTTGAGGCTTGTTTTGTGACTAATTATGGGGTGAATTTTGGAGAAGGTACCATGAGGTGCTGAGAAGAAGGTATATCCTTTTGTTTTAGGATAAAATGTTCTGTAGATATCTGTTAAGTCCATTTGTTTCATTACTTCTGTTAGTTTCACTGCATCCCTGTTTAGTTTTCTGTTTCCATGATCTGTTCATTGGTGAAAGTGGTTTGTTGAAGTCTCCCACTATTATTGTGTGAGGTGCAATGTGTGCTTTGAGCTTTACTAAAGTTTCTTTAATGAATGTGGCTGCTTTTGTATTTGGAGCATAGATATTCAGAATTGAGAGTTCTTCTTGGGAGATTTTACCTTTGATGAGTATGAAGTGCCCGTCCTTGTCTTTTTTGATTACTTTTGGTTGGAAGTCGATTTTGTTAGATATTAGAATGGCTACTCCAGCTTTTTTCTTTGGACCTTTTGCTTGCAAAATTGTTTTACAGCCTTTTACTCTGAGGTAGTGTCTGTCTTTTTCCCTGAGATGAGTTTCCTGTAGGCAGCAAAATGTTGGGTCTTGTTTGTGTAGCCAGTTTGTTAGTCTATATCTTTATTTTGGAGTTGAATCCATTGATATTCAGAGATATTAAGGAAAAGTAATTGTTGCTTCACGTTATTTTTGTTTTTAAAGTTGGCATTCTGTTCTTGTGGCTGTCTTCTTCTAGGTTTTTTGTAGGATTATCTTTTTGCTTTTTCTAGGGCGTGGTTTCCGTCCTTGTACTGTTTTTTTTTTTCCTGTTATTATCCTTTGAAGGGCTGGATTCGTGGAAAGATAATGTGTGCATTTGGTTTTGTTGTGGAATACTTTGGTTTCTCCATTTATGGTAATTGAGAGTTTGACTGGGTATAGTAGCCTGTGCTAGAATTTGTTTTCTCTTAGTGTCTGTATAACATCTGTCCAGGCTCTTCTGGCTTTCATAGTCTCTGGTGAAAAATCTGGTGTAATTCTGATAGGCTTGCCTTTATATGTTACTTGACCTTTTTCCCTTACTGCTTTTAGTATTCTATCTTTATTTAGTGCATTTGTTGTTCTGATTATTATATTTCAGAAGGAATTTCTTTTCTGGTCCTGTATATTTGGGGTTCTGTAGGCTTCTTGTATGTTCATGGGCATCTCTTTCTTTAGATTTGGGAAGTTTTCTTCAATAATTTTGTTGAAGATATTTGCTGGTCCTTTCAGTTGAAAATCTTCATTCTCATCTACTCCTATTATCTGTAGGTTTGGTCTTCTCATTGTGTCCTGGATTTCCTGGATGTTTTGAGTTAGGATCTTTTTGCATTTTCCCTTTTCTTTGATTGTTGTGCCGATGTTCTCTATGGAATCTTCTGCACCTGAGATTCTCTCTTCCATCTCTTGTATCCTGTTGCTGATGCTCGCGTCTATGGTCCCAGATTTCTTTCCTAGGGTTTTTATCTCCAGCGTTGCCTCACTTTGGGTTTTCTTTATTTTTTCTACTTCCCTATTTAGGTCTACTATGGTTTTGTTCATTTCCATCACCTGTTTGGATGTGTTTTCCTGTTTTTCTATAAGGACTAATACCTGTTTGGTTGTGTTTTCCTGCTTTTCTTTAAGGACTTGTAACTCTTTAGCAGTGTTCTCCTGTATTTCTTTAAGTGAGTTATTAAGGTCCTTCTTGATGTCCTCTACCATCATCATGAGATATGGTTTTAAATCCAGGTCTAGCTTTTCGGGTGAGTTGAGGTGCCCTGGACTGGGCAAAGTGGGAGTGCTGAGTTCTGATGATGGTGAGTGTCCTGGTTTCTGCTAGTAAGATTCTAACGTCTACCTTTTGCCATCTGGTATTCTCTGGCGTTTATTGTTATAGTTGTCTCTGTTTAGAGATTGTTCCTCTCGTGATTTTGTTACCCTTTATCAGCAGACCTGGGAGACTAGTTCTCTCCTCTGAGTTTCAGTGGTCAGAGCAGTCTCTGCAGGCAAGCTCTCCTCTTTATGGGAAGGTACACAGTTATCTGGCATTTGGACCTCCTCCTGGCCGAAGATGAAGGCCCAAAACAGGATCTTTCTGAGAAGCTGTGTTGCTTTGGCCTGTCACAGAAGCCATTGTTTCAGTAGTCCACACTCTCACCTGTGTAGACTACTTTCTGCGGAGTTCTGAAACGAAGATGGCTCCTGTAGATCCTGAGGCAAAGGCCTCCCAGGCTGGGTACACACCTGTCCTCTGGGCATGAAGGTGACCGGATGTCTGGAGCCCAAAAATGGTGCCACCCCAGAAGCTCTGTGGCTCTTGCCTGTCCCAGAACCTGCTAGCCTCTGTAGTCCACACTCTCACCTGTGCAGACTGCCCGCCGCTGAGTCCCAGAACTGAGATGGCTCCCGCAGAACCTGAGGCAGAAGCTGCCCGGTCGGGCGGGCCGTACACCTGTCCTCTGGCCAGGAAGGTGGCTTGTTGTCTGGAGCCAAAAATGGCGCCACCTCAGAAGCTCTGTGGCTCTTGCCTGTCCCAGAAGCTGCTAGCCTCTGTATTCCACACTCTCACCTGCAGACTGCCCGCCCCAGTGTCCCGGAACTGACATGGCTTTCGCAGAATCTGAGGCAGAAGCTTCCCGGGCCGGGCGGACACCTGTCCTCTTGCCCCGAAGTTGGCTGGTTGTCTGGAGCCGAAAATGGCGCCGCCTCAGAAGCTCTGTCTTGAAAGACCTTCTGAGCAGGCTGAGAAAGTATCATCTCAGAAAATCAGTAAAAGATAGAAGCATGTTAAATGAAAATATAGGTTGGGATTTTGATCTTTGACTATGGCCATAACTATTACCTGTCATTACAATTATTTTGCTGTTATTGTTGTTGTTGTTGTTGCTGCTGCTGCCTCTGCTGTTTATTAGATAATTTCTTTATTTAAATTTCAGATGTTATCCCCTTTCCAGGTTCCCCCTAGAACCCACCTTTCCCATTTCCCTTCCCCTGCTTCTATGAGGATGTTGCCCCACCTACCCAACCTCCCCTGCCTACTTGACATGGCATTCCCCTACATTGGGAGACTGAGACTTCACAGGACTAAGGGCCTCTCCTCCCATTGATGCACAAAAAGAATGTCATCTGCTACATATGTGGCTGTAGTCATGAGTCCCTCCATATATGCTCCTTGATTAGTGGTTTAGTCCCTGGTAGCTCTATGAAGTGTGGTTGGTTGATATTGCTGTTCTTCCTGGGCCATTGCAAAACCCTTCAGCTCCTTCAGTCCACAGTTTATCTCCTCCACTGGGGACCCTTTGCTCAGTCCAATGGTTGGTTGTGAGCATCTGCCTCTGCATTTGTCAGGCTCTGGCAGATCCTGTCAGGAGGCGGCTATATCAGGATTCAGTCTGCAGAACATTGCCATCCTAAATATTCTGTCACAACCTAGTATGCCTACAGTACTTTTTAAAGAGAAAAGCCCTATTAAGCTTATGTATCTCAACAATTTTGTCTCCAGTCTGTGGAACTGTATGGAAAGCAGTAGGCGGTCCCTGTGATTGGAGATAGACCTGAAGACTTGAAAAGACTATGCCATTGGCAGTTAATCCTCTCTGCTTTGTGTTTGTACATGAAGATTTGAGCTTTCTGCTACTGCCATTCCCTCATGCCTACAGACTCGATTTCTCCCATAACAATCATAGATTCTAACCTTGTGTAACCAAAAGTCCCACATGAACTCTCTTCCTGTTTAAGGCACTTTGATCATGGTGCCTTGACACAACAATAGAGGGACATTTATACCACAGACTCAATTTCTTAAGTTACAAATTTGCATTAAATAGAGCTAGGCTTGCCTGAATTACAAGGATATTGAAACTATTGTGAATCTGAAGAAGGGTTTGCAAACTACAGTATGTTCAATAATTATGATTAGAAATGGAATGTGACAGATTTCACTGTCACTAGACTAGAAAGAACAGGTCAGCACAGTTCAATATTATAAATGAATACAGAAGCCATTGCATAGCACCTAACTAATAAATGCATTTACAAAGTGGAATCTGATTGTGGTGAATGATGCTTATGATCTGTTCTTGGATTCGTTTTGAGAGAATTTTGGTCAGTATTATTGCAACCCATTGATGGTATGATTTCAAACTTGTAAAACCACTTTGGAAAACAATCTGGAGTTTCCTCACATAATTTAAAATAATTCTGCCTGAAGACCCAGATATATTACTCCTGAGCATATACTACAAAAGACACTCCAAAATAGAACAAAGATACATCCTGCTCTATGTTCATAGAAGCCTTATTTATAATGGTCAGAAGCTAGAAACAGTCAAGATATCCATCAATGGAAGAATGGAAACAGAAAATGTGGTATATTTCCACAAAGGAGTACTACTCTGCTATTAAATCTGAGCTTCACGTTTAGTAACACTGCTAAACATTCTGGATTACCAAATGATAACCTCGGTACACAAAGTTCCCAAATAGAAGATTGGGTAAGGCCCTTGTATCACCCACTGCAATGGTGAAGATACAAGGATGCATTACTCACAGCTTGCCAATATGACTCACACCACCTCTCAAAATTTCACAGATAAGTCTTAGGGGGCCAATATCAAGGCTCTATGAATGGTTATTGTTGTGCAAATATAGAGGTAAAGGCATTCTGTAAAGTGAGAACATGTCTTTGTGATATAGAATTTTCAAAATGCTGAAACAAACAATAAGACCAAAGAATATATACTAGATGTGAGGGCATGTGACCTGATATTGGGCATCCCTATAACCTTATTGCAGGTTATTGTGCTTGGCCCAGCCAGCTCTTCTAGACATCATCTAGATAAGCTGTTCCGCTTGAGTGAGAAAGACTGTATCCAATCTTTCTTACTTTGTTATTCTGACTGAGATCAAAAAGAAAATCTTCCAATCTCAACCTCAATCTCATTGGAGAATGCTGGCAAGCTGGTAATAATATCATGCCAGGCTAAAACAGGAACTTCAATCATAATCACTGTTCTCATGGTGATATCTATTCTACAGTACTGGTGTTGAAATTTAATTTTAGTGTTTGTCTTTAAATGTATGTTTTATAATTTTATTTTATTTTTAATTTAGTTTTTTACACTCCATATTTCGTTCCCCACCCCTTTCATCCACCTTCCAACTGATCCACATCACACACCTCCTCCCCACACAACCTCATCTCCACAAGAATGACCCTAACAACACCCAACATGACCTCTAAACTCCCTGTGGATTAGGTGCATCATCTCTGAATGAACACATACCAGGAAGTCCTCTACTGTGTGTTTGCATGGAGCCTCTTATCAGGTGTTGTATGCTGTCTGTTTGGTGGTCCAGTATTTGAGAGGTTTTGAGGATCCAGATTAATTGTGACTGTTGGTCCTCCTACAGGATCACCCTTCTCTTCATCTTCTTTCAGCCTTCCCTAATTCAACAATAGGAGTCAGCTGCTTCTCTCCAATGATTGCATGCAAATATCTACACCTAACTATTTCATCTGCTTTTTGGGTCTTTTGGAAGGAACTCATGATAGATCACTTTTTGTGAGCTCTCTATAGGCTAAGTAATAGTGTCAGATCTTGGGAAGTCCGCTTGAGCTAGACGTCACTTTGGGACTATTGCTGGGCCTTCTTTTCCTCAGGTTCCTCTACATTTTTACCCCTGTAATTTTTCAGACAGGAACAATTATGGTTCAGAGATGGGACTATGGGATGGCAACCTCATCTCTCACTTGATATTTTACTGCAGGTGATGGGCTTTATAATTTTCCTCTCCCTACTGTCTGGCATTTCATTTAAGGTCCCTCCTTTTGAGTCCTGGGAGTATCTCACCTCCCAGGTCTCTGGTAGATTCTTTAGGCTCCCAACAACCTCCTTTTTCCTGGGGTTGCCTGTTAACATTCTTTCTGCTGGTATTCAGGGTTTTAATACTTTTCCCTAAATCAATACCAGAAACAGTTCCCCCACACACACTGTCCCACATCCTGCCCATTTTTCCTCCCAAGTACCTCACTACCTCCCATTTGTGATTTCTTTCTTTTCTCTCCCAAGTGGGACTGAGGGATCCTCACTTGGGTATTTCAGCTTGTTGAGCTTTTTGAGTTCTGTAGAAGGTATCTTGGGTAAATTTTTTTTTTGGGGGGGGGGGCAGGGAATGTAATATCCACTCATTAGTGAGTCAATACCTTGCATGTGGTTTTGAGTTTGAGTTACTTCACTCAGGATGATATTTTCTAGTTCCATCCATTTACCTGCAAAACTCAGGATGTCCTCATTCATAACATTGTGTAAATGAACCACATTTTCTGTATCCATTTTTCAGTCATGGGACATCTAGGTTGTTTCAAGCTTCTGGCTATGACAAATAAGGCTGCTATGGACATAGTGGAACATGTGTCCTTGTGTCATGGTAGGACAACTTTTGGGCATATTACCAAGAGTGGTATCGCTGAGTCTTCAGGTACATCTATTTCCAGTCTTCAGAGGAACCTCCAGATTGATCTTTAGAGTACCATATTGCAATCTCACCAGCAACATAGTTGTGTTCCTCTTTCTCCACATCCTCTCCAACATGTGTTGTCACTTGAGGTTGTGATCTTAGCCATTCTGATTGATGTAAAGTGGAATCTCAGAGTTGTTCTTATTTGCGTTTCTTTGATAAATAAGGGCATTAATATTTCTTTAGGTACATCTCAACCATTAGAGAATCCTAAGTTGTGAAATCTCAGTTTAGTTCTATGCCCCACATTTTGATTTAGCTGTTTGTGGTTTTTTGTTTTGTTTTTTTATTTTTTTTGGTTTTTTTTTTTTTTTTGGTGATTAACTTCTTGAGTTATTCATATATTTTGGATATTAACCCTCTATCAGATGTGTGGTGAATGAAGATTTTTTTTCCCAATGTGTAGGTTGCTCATTTGTCTACTTGACTAGGTCCTTTGCCTACAGAAGCTTTCCAGTTTCATAAGGTCCCATTTATCAATGTTTGATCTTAGAACATAAGCCATTGGAGTTCTGTTTAGAAAATTTTCCCTTGTGCCCATGAGCTCAAGACTCTTTCCTACATTCTCTTCTATTACATTCAGTGTCTGTTTTTATGTTGAGGTCCTTGATCCACTTGAACTTGAGCTTTGTACAAGGTGACAAATATGTGTCTATTTTCATTATTCTACATACAGACAAAAAGTTAGACCAGCACCATATATTTAAGATGCTTTCTATTTTCCATTGTATATTTTGGCTTCTTTTTCAAAGGTCAAATGACTTAAAGTTTCTGGTTTTATTTTGGTTCTTCAATTCCATTCCATTGATTAATATGTCTGTCTCTGGACCAATATCATGCAGTTTTCAATCACTCTTGCTCTGTAGTAAAGCTTGAGATCAGGAATGCTGATTTACCCCAGCTGTTCCTTCATAGTTTTTTTTTTTTTTTTTACTTTCCAGATGAATTTGAGAATTGCTCTTTCCATGTCTTTGAAGAATTTTGTTGGAGTTTTGATGGGGATTGTATTGAATCTATAGTTTGCCTTTGGTAGGACAGCCATTGTTATTATGTTAATTCTGCCAAACCATGAGCATGGGAGATCTATCCATTTTCTGAGATCTTCTTCAGTTTCATTATTGAGAGACTTTAAATTATTGTCATACAGGTCTTTTACTTGTTTGGTTAGAGTCAAGCCAACATATTTTTTACTATTTGTGACTATTATAAAGGGATTTTTTCCATAATTTCTTTCTCAGCCTGTTTATCTTTTGGACAAAGAAAGGCTACTGATTTATTTGAGTTAATTTTATATCCTGGCAGTTTGATGGAGTTGTTTATCAGTTGGATGTTGGGAGCCGCCCTCACATTTGCCATTACAAGATGGCGCTGACAGCTGTGTTCTAAGTAGTAAACATAATCTGCACACGTGCAGGGGCAGTTTTCCCGCCATGTGTTCTGCCTTTCTCGTGATGACAACTGAGCCGATGGGCTGCAGCCAATCAGGGAGTAATACGTCCTAGGCAGAGGATAATTCTCCTTAAAAGGGACGGGGTTTTGCCATTCTTTTTCTCGCTTTCTTGTTCTTGCTTTTTCTCTCTCTTGTTCTTGCTTTTTCTCTCTCTTGCTTTCTTGTTCTTGTTCTTTCTCTTGCTTTCTTGTTCTTGTTCTTTTTCTTGCTCTTGCTTTCTTGTTCTTGTTCTTTTTCTTGCTTGCACTCTTGCGCTCTGGCTCCTAAAGATGTAAGCAATAGAGCTCTTGCTCTCTTGCACTCTTGCTCCTGAAGATGTAAGCAATAAAGTTTTGCCGCAGAAGATTCCGGTTTGTTGCGTTCTTCCTGGCTGGTCGTGAGAACGTGTGTAAGAGTTGGGGAAGTTCTCTGCTAGAATTTGTAGGGTCACTCATATGTCCTATCACAACATCTGCAAATAGTGATACATTTCTTTCTTCTTTACCAATTTGTATGTGCTTGATATTTTTTGTTGTCTTATTTTTCGAGCTAACATTTCTAGTACAATATTAAATAGATATGTGGAGAGTGGGCTTCCTTGTCTTGTCCCCATTTCAGTGGAATTGTTTCCAGTATGTCTCCATTTATTTTGATATTGACTGTTGGTTTGCAGTAAATTGTTTTTATGTTTATGGATGGGCCTTGAATTCTTGATCTCTCCATACTTCTAACATGAAGGCGTGTTGTATTTTGACAAATGATTTTTCTTCATCTAGAGGAATCATCATGTGTTTTTTCTTTGAGTTTGGTTAAATGATGGATTACATTACTTGATTTTTATATATTAAACCAACCTTGCACACGAGGGATGAAGTGTATTTTTGATTTGTTCTTGTATTCAGTTTGCTAGGATTGTATTGAGTAATTTGGCATCAATATTTAAAAGCAAGACTGGTCTGAAGTTCTCCTTTTTTGTTGGGTCCTTTTGTGATTTAGGTATCAGAGCAATTGTAGCTTCGTAAAACTAGTTAGTGTTCCCTCTGTTTCAATTTTATGGAATAATTTGAGGAAAATTGGTATCAGTTCTTCTGTGAAGGTCTGATAGAATTCTATACTAAATCCATCCTGCCATGGGCTCTCTTTGGTTCGGAAGTTTTTAATAAGTACTATTTTCTTAGCAGATATGGGCCTGTTTAAACTGTTTCCCTGCTTTTGATTTAACTTTGGTATACGGCGTCTGTCTAGAAAACCATTCATTTTGCCTAAATTTCCAGTTTGTTGAGTATAGTCTTTTATAGTAGGATCTGATGATTCTTTGAATTTCCTCCATTTCTTTTGTTATGTCTCTCCCTTTTCACTAATGATTGTTTTAATTTAGATACTGCCTCTTTGCCCTTTAGTTAAATTGTCTAGGGGTTGATCCATCATGTTGATTCTTTCAAAGAACCAGCTTTTAGTTTTTCTGATTCTTTGTATTGGTTTCTTTGTTTCTATTTTTTTCCCCTTTGGCAAGTCCTTTGGAGAGACAATGGAGCAAAAGTGGTGATCTTACATCTGAGCTTAGGAGTGAGAGCACTGCTGAGAGACCAGCTCTCTTCAGGCAGTATTTGTGTGTGGATGACTGTGGAACCTGTTCATTCTTCTTTATTAGAGTAAACATGACCACTGTCCTAGAGGTGACACCCACAATCTGACTCACCCTCACTCATAAATCACTAGTTAAGAAAATGTCTACAGGCTTAATTAAAGCAAGATCTTAACAAAGCACTTTCAGAACTGGGTTCCCTCCTCTGATATGATTCTATCCTGTGTCAAATGGACATAAAACTACTGAGTACAATAGTGATTGAAGAGGTGTGCATATTCGATACAACTCTATTTTATTATGGTTTATTATACATAAATATTGTTATATACATATTCTAACTTTAAGACAAGGATTTTTTTTTAATTGTCAGGATCAAAGCAACAACAAAATCACAAGTCTACAAGCATTTCAAAACCAAAGTTCACAAGGATATTTCAAGTGATTAAACAGCAAGTTACTGACACTGAGGACATAGTGACCTCATCAAGAAAACTGACAGATATGAATGTGGATCATATAATAGAACATACTAATAGATCAATAGTAAATTTCATGAGTTTTATCATTGAAGTAGGATGTGGTGAAAAATGTTTATTTTTTATTTTTATTGGATATTTGCTTTATTACATTTCAAATGTTATCCCCTATCTTAGATTCTTCTTCAAAAATCCCCTATCACCACCCTGTTCTTCTGCTCCCCAACCCAACCACTTCTGATTCCTGGGCCTGGCATTACCATATACTGGGGTAGAGCCTTTACAGGAAAAAAAGGTGTCTTCTCTGACTGATGGCCAACTAGGTTATCCTTTGCTACAAATGCAGCTAGAACAATGAGTCCCACCATTTGTGCTCTTTGATTGGTGATTTAGTCCCAGGGAGCTGTAGTGGGGAGTAGTAGTTAGTTCATATTGCTGTTCCTCCTATAGGGTTGCAGAGCCCTTCAGGTCCTTGGGTACTTTCTCTAGCTTCTCCATTGGGGGTCCTGTGTTTCATCCAATACATGACTGTGAGCATCCACTTGTATATTTTCCAGGCACTGTCAGAGCCTACCAGGGTACAGCTATATAAGGCTCCTGTCAGCAAAATCTTATTGGCATCAGCAATAGTGTCTGGGTTTGGAGGTAGAAGGACTGAAGGAGCTGAAGGTGATTGTAACCCCATGAGAAGAACAACAGTATCAGTTAACCAGACCCCTCAGAGCTCCCAGAGATGACGACACCAAACAAAGATTATACATGGTCTGGTCTGTGGCCCCCACTACATAAGTAGCAGAGGACTGACTTGTCTGCCAAGAGTTGGAGTGAATGTGCTTATTACCCCAGAGAGGGGGTTGGGTAGAGGGCTCATTTGAAGGGGAACAACATTTAAATGTAAACAAATAAGATAATAATAAAAAAGAAAAAAATATCATATCCTTTTTAACGTTCCTTCTCACTGCACATTGATATCTTTTCACAGATACAGAGATGTCTTTTATCACAGTCATCAACATGTAGACCTGTCACACTGAAATACAGACAGTCTCCTGTACTCTTCACTGATTTCATTGCTTCAAAATCAGTATAAACCAAAATATATAATAGTCAGTTATTAAAATTTAAGCTAATAGATTGACACCAAACCTGACCATTTGAATTTAGCCCTCAGATGCCTCATAATTAAAATAGAGACTTAATTCCTTTCAGCTGTCGACTAATTGCTTTTCTGCTGTGGGAACTGTGCATATGCATGCACATTAATTCACAAAAAATACATAAATATAGTAACAATAAGTATATTGTCTCTGATAACAGCTCAACACATTATGCTTTTGATACCAGTATCATTATCCCGCAAGTAGTATTATTTTCATCATTGAAATAATAAACTATAGTCTTATACTGAAGATGCTTTCATATGATATTTTGTGCAATGACAATAGATTAAAAGAAATAAATAAATGTTTATGGCATCCAGTACAAGGTTGCATATGCATGCTATTTATAGAGAAAAAGTTGTATAATAAAGGTATAAATGATGGTTTATGAATATACTCTGTCTTTTTTCCTTGTGATATCTTCACATCAGAGCTAAAAGTTATTCATTGAAAATTGGGGATTGAAATACTTCCCTGTATTCAACACACAGCAATCACTGCTGTATTGTGTTTTAAGTGCCAAATCTAAATTGTTGTGAAAATAATTTTAAAAGTTGAATATAATATAAAACAAAGGAAAGATGATACATACCTATAAACTCATCCTTTGAGAGTAAACAGGGGTGATAAGATTTTGGGAGTCTGAATGAGCAGGATAACAAACCAGGTCAGATTGGGCTTTGGAACAATAATCTGATCAAATAATAACTAATAATTAAAAGATTCTTCAATATATTTGAGAAAGGAAAGGAAGCCAATTCCTTTATTTACTAGGCTTCAAGAGGTGAGACTCCCAAATGATTAGCAGAATGTATCAAGCAGTCTTTTTCCTATTAGGCAGGGCAAGATGAATAGTGAATCTATGGAAAATATTCATTCAAATCTAAAATAATTAATGTGGATAGATGCAAGGATGCATAATTTTAGCATCAGAATTTCAGAGGCAAAGACAAAAAGTTCAGGAATTCAAGGTTGACTTGGACAAGTGAATTTGAACCAAACTAGCATGATTATGTATCAAATAAAATTAAGCAGGAGGGAAATCAACAGAACTCATATGGCAAAGGGTACATCTTCAACAGTCAACAACTTTATTGAGCCTGAGATATTATTTGGGGGAAACAGAATCTTCAGATTTACCGTTGGAAAGAATAGGAAGAGAAATGACCAAATGAAGCATGAATTATAAGCAAAACAGGTAAAATACAATAAGAATGATTATACACAATATTCAGCCATGAGACATGATAAATGCTGTCAATACAGCACGAATTAGAAAGGGCAATCGGCAGATTCATCTGGAATAATAAAAAAACATAGGACAGCAAAAACTCTTATCAAGGATAAAAGAACCTCTGGTGGAATCACCATGCCTGAACTAAAGCTGTACTACAGAGCAATTGTGATAAAAACTGCATGGTACTGGTATAATGACAGACAAGTAGACAAATGGAACAGAATTGAAGACCCAGAGATGAACCCACACACCTATGGTCACTTGATCTTTGACAAGGGAGCTAAAACCATCCCGTGGGGGGGGGTGGGGAAGACAGCATTTTCAACAAATGGTGCACAATTGGCAGTTATCATGTAGAAGAATGAGAATTGATCCATTCCTATCTCCTTGTACTAAGGTCAAATCTAAGTGGATTAAGGAACTCCACATAAAACCAGAGACACAGATACTTATAGAGGAGAAAGTAGGGAAAAGCCTCGATGATATGGGTACAGGTGAAAAATTCCTGAATAGAACAGCAATGGCTTGTGCTGTAAGATCGAGGATCGATAAATGGGACCTCATAAAATTGCAAAGCTTCTGCAAGGCAAAAGACACCGTCAATAAGACAGAAAGACCACCAACAGATTGGGAAAGAATCTTTACCTATTCCAAATCGGATAGGGGACTAATATCCAATATATATAAAGAATTCAAGAAGGTGGGCTGCAGAAAATCAAATAACCCCATTAAAAAATGGGGCTCAGAGATGAACAAAGAATTCTCACCTGAGGAATACCGAATGGCAGAGAAGCACCTGAAAAAATGTTCAACATCCTTAATCATCAGGGAAATGCAAATCAAAACAATCCTGAGATTCCACCTCACACCAGTCAGAATGGCTAAGATCAAAAATTCAGGTGACAGCAGATGCTGCTGAGGATGTGGAGAAAGAGGAACACTCCTCCATTGTTGGTGGGATTGCAAGCTTGTACAACCACTATGGAAATCAGTCTGGCTGTTCCTCAGAAAATTGGACATAGTACTACCGGAGGATACCAGAGGTTACCGGAGGATACCTCTCCTGGGCATATATCCAGAAGATGTCCCAACCGGTAAGAAGGACACATGCTCCACTATCTTCATAGCAGCCTTATTTATAATAGCCAGAAGCTGGAAAGAACCCAGATGCCCATCACAGAGGAATGGATACAGAAAATGTGGGACATTTACACAATGGAGTACTACTCAGCTATTAAAAAGAATGAATTTATGAAATTCCTAGGCAAATGGATGGACCTGGAGGCCATCTTCCTAAGTGAGGCAACCCAATCACAAAGGAACTTGCACAATATGTACTCACTGATAAGTGGATATTAGCCCAGAAACTTAGGATACACAAGATATAAGATACAATTTGCTAAACGCATGAAACTCAAGAAGAAAGAAGACCAAAGTGTGGACACTTTGCCCCTTCCTAGAAATGGGAACAAAACACCCATGGAAGGAGATACAGAGACAAAATTTGGAGCTGTGATGAAAGGATGGACCATCTAGTGATTGCCATATCCAGGGATCCATCCCATAAAAAGCTTCTAAATGCTGATCCCATTGCATACACTAGCAAGATTTTGCTGAAAGGACCCAGAGATAGCTGTCACTTTTGAGACTATGTCGGGGCCTAGCGAACACAGAAGTGGATGCTCACAGTCAGCTATTGAATGGATCACAGCGCCCCCAATGGAGGAGCTAGAGAAAGTACCCAAGGAGTTAAAGGGAACTGCAACCCTATATGTGGAACAACAATGTGAGCTAACCAGTACCCCGGAGCTCCTGTCTCTAGCTGCATATGTATCAAAAGATGACCTAGTCAGCCATCACTGGAAAGAGAGGCCCTTTGGACTTGCAAACTTTATATGTCCCAGTACAGGGGAACGCCAGGACCAAAAAGGGGGAGTGGATGGGTAGAGGATTGGGGGGGGTGGATATGGGGGACTTTTGGGATAGCATTGGAAATGTAAATGAGGGAAATACCTAATAAAAAAATAAAAATAAAATAAAAAAAGAAGAAAGGGATCCTCCAGTCACTAACTATTCACAGACACATAATAAGCACATAGTCTGAATCATGACTTCTTGATTTGACATTTCTTAATGATGCTCACATTCATCGCCACTCAAGAATCACAATTAGGTTCACAGCTAACACTGTAACAAGTATAGAGTTTATGGCTTCTTCCCATTGGAGAAAATGCTTGCAGAAGCCAAAGAAATCTTCATACAACTGGGCTATCTTTCTAAAGTCTCAAATCTGGCTGTAGTTACCTGAACCACCAATGGGGAATAGTTCTGTAGCATAGTCAGGTCCATGAAGATCTATTAATCAGGATGAAGGTAAGCTCTCAGCTTCTGGTATTTCTCTCCAAATGTTATCTGTTGCCCATATCTGCCAATGCAGAGTGCTATAGAGTATAAACAATTTAGTTAATTCTGTCCAGTTATTGTGGCAAGAACTGGCAACTCTAGCCAGTGTAAGGTAGAAGCAGGAGGAAAGGGAATAGCCTCTTTGAAATGATGCTTTACATAGAAACTTTGTATAATTTTCTCCCTTTATATTGGAAAGCCAATGTTAATAATTGACATGATATGAACATGTTAATCTATCTGATAATGTATAATCTATTTCTGGATGAACTCTGTGACAAATTTCTTGAGAGTATTTTTGGAGCAAAGAGAAAGTAATTTTTCTTTTGATTTGGAACCTAGCTGTCCACTCTTCCAGGGCCACATTTAGACTAGAAGTGAGCCAGAGCTGTCATGTTCCATGACACTTAATGAAGAGAGATTTCTCAGAAAGTTACCACTGGTGGTAGCATGCCTCAGATATTTCTATACCAGTGAAATGAAACGAATTGAAAGACAAAAATAAATGTTACCATGAGCAAAAGCCAGCAGCAACAGTTCATTCAACCCATAAGGATTCAGACACTCGGATTACAAGATAACACATTTAAAATAACTTTTCTTGGTATTGTTCAAGAACAAAAGTACAGGACAGGCACACATTCCTGTTGTACCAGCAGTTGAGAGATGGAGACATGAGAACCAGGAGTTCAAGGGTATCCTGGCTGAGATAAATACCTATCTCAAAAGAAAAAGAAGTTTGAAATATCTATAAAGATATAAAGTACATATCATCACATAACTATAAACACTATTTTAAGACAAACACAGAATTATTTGGGGGAAATCAGTATTTAGTGTTTCCAATATCACCAATATACCAGAAGAATAATAAGTGTGTTATATGAAAGCTGAGGGGTTGTTTCTGAAGATGGAAGATTCAATGGAGACAGGAAATGAAAGATAAGAGGCAGGAGAGAATGAAAGACTGATTATACCAAAAAAAAAAAAAAAAGCTGTATGAAAAGGCCTTATGGAAATGTACTAGTTAGTAAGGTTATAGTTGACATCACAAAACAAGAGTTATTAAGTGACAATCAAGTGCAAATCAGGGCCCACATAGGTCTCCAACAAAGCACAATCTATTGCTTCTCTACTTTCTTACTCAGCATAACTACTTGGTAACAACCTATTGCTGAAGACACAACACACAGTGACACCACAACATTGACATTTAATCTCAAATCAATCAGGAAACATTTGTCCTTTCACTACCTATTCAAAGGTCAGAAAGTATATTGCAGTCTTCCTAGAGGAGAAAATATATCATACCTAGCTATACACATGCTAAGAAAGATATGCCTAGTAGTACCATTGGTAGGGGAAACTAATTGTCTTCTTACGGGATTTGAAGCATTTACCACATGAGGGAAGTCATGTTTTAAATTCTATTTAAGTCAAAAGTCTATGACTGGAGAGATCAAGGACCCTAGGGAGGAATATTCTATATTCTTCTGTTACATACTCATGTGGGAAATTTGCATTATTAATCATTTATGTTTATTACCTAGACCTAGTTAAGATTTCAGTGCTGTGAAGACACCATGATCATGATTATCTTCTAAGGGACAACCTTTAATTGGGTTTGGCTTACAGGTCCAAAAGTTCAGTCCCTTATCTCTGTGGGAACATGGCAACATCAAGGCAGATGGAGAATAAAAGAGGAGCTAAAAGTTTTACATCTTGATACTTAGGCAGGCAGAAGAAGATTGGATTCCATTTGGCTAGTATAAAGGTCTCAAAGCTGCTCATGAAGTCCAGATAGAAGATTTCAGAGGTCTCTACAGAAGTTCCTACTCCATATTAAAATTTAACAGTGCCGGACACAGATATAGCTGTCTCTTGTGAGACTCTGCCGGGAAACACAGCAAACTATACTAGCAAACACAGAAGTGGATGCTCACAGTCAGCTATTGGATGGATCACAGAGCCCCTAATGGAGGAGCTAGAGAAAGTACCCAAGGAGCTGGGGAGATCTGCAACCCTATAGGTGGAACAACAATATGAACTAGCAAGTACCTCCCGGAGCTCATGTCTCTAGCTGCATATGTATCAGAAGATGGCCTTGTCGGCCATCGGTGAAAAGAGAGGCCCATTGGTCATGCAAACTTTATATGCCTCAGTACAGGGCAACGTCAGAGCCAAGAAGTGGGCGTGGGTGGGTTGGGGAGTGGATGGGGGAGCATGTGGGGGACTTTTGGGATAGCATTGGAAATGTAAATGAAATAAATACCTGTGTTTACCTATGTGCGACTGCACAAGATCAAGACAACTAAATTACTGCATGGATGGGGAGGTCCCACTGCCCTTAAACATGCAGGATCCATTCGTATTTATTTTGAAAAAATGCAGCTCAGGGCAATTTTTATGTGAAGTGATGATCTAGTGCTGCTGCTATTACTACAGTTTATGTATTGTGTGGGAGGTGGTTTGCTGGTAAAATGGTAACAGCAGCCTTTATACCTCTTCCAACTTACAACAACGTCTTTCCTGATTTTATGACAGCATCACAACTATTGCTTCCAAGTAGAAGATGAAGGTAGATACAATTCCTTATATAGTGTTTTTCCTCTCTTGAGAATTCATCTTGAGTTATCTTTTATTTAGACAAACATAAAGAGGTAAGGTTCTACTGTCATTTGTATACAAATCCTGTTATCTTGAAAACTAAAAATGTTAACAGGAATGCAGTGTGCTCATTCTCTCTAACTAGGAAATCCTTTATGCAAAGCTTTTCTCTTGTTTGGCTCTTTTAAATATCCATGTAGAAAAGTCCATTAATGATCTACAGAACAGCTCTAGGGTAACAAATGTACTTTCTGTATAAAGGCAAGCAGGTAATGTTTTAATGTTTCAGAAACCTAACTCTTTACACAGCAGTTACATTTCTTATTCATTTATTTGGCTCATAGTTCAGCAAAGGTTTCCAGAATACACTTTTAGTATGTGAGAAGCCTAGGCAAATACATGACTGCTTAGCATTTGATCCTGATCATTTGGCAAGAAGGGAATTTCAAAATAATATATTTCTTTATGGTGATTTTTTCAATTATTATATCTGTAAAAGTTTCTTCGTAAATATTCTTATGTTTTAGTGTATCTTGAGACTCCAAACACAATGGTCCCTGCATTTCTCAAGGTGATTGATGTAACCGATTGACTAAAACAGTCTTGGGCAAGAGATAGGAAATGCAGAAATCCATTTTATCTGGTTGAATATAAGCTTTGCCCTTTTAAGCTCTGTGAGATCTGAAATATATTTTTAGGTTACTTCAGTATTTTTGATAAAACAGCTTGATATTTCTATCAAACAAATGACTTTCTTATTGCCAACTGTCTTTGGTAAAGGGCATGCATAAAATTCTCTGAAAAAGGCACAAATAAAATAAGAAAAGAAAGGAAAGAAGAGAAGAGAAGAGAAGAGAAGAGAAGAGAAGAGAAAGAAAAGAAAAGAAAAGAAAAGAAAAGAAAAGAAAAGAAAAGAAAAGAAAAGAAAAGTAAAGAAAAGAAAAGATGGCTCAGAGGTTTGGGCACATTCAGGTGAAGCTTGATGGAGCAAGGAGGTAATACATGTGATCAAATTTCATGCTGTATTCATATGAGATTTTCAAGAAAAAAGAAATACTATTAAGAAAGAAATCAATATATTCTACCAAGTCAGAAATGAACATAAACCTGAGAGCTTATACACTACAACACCTTGAAGTGGAAAGTAGACAGACATATGTACATTTTATGGACTTATGCTTAGGTTTCTAGGGACACACAGGTGTCCTACTGTGTTATTTCTAACTGATGCGGCTGTGTGGAGTGCAGCCAGCACTAAGCTCAGGGGAAGCAGAACAAAGTATTTTTCCTGCTTTGATTGATAAAATTTAAATTATTATTATTATTATTATTATTATTATTATTATTATTATCATTAAATATTTCTTTACAGTCCAGTCATCACTGTCCTAGTCTGCCCTCTATCTGATCTTCATCCCATACATTATCCCCTGTCTCCAGGAGGATGTCCCTACCCTACCCCATGCTGCTCCACTAGATCTCCCCACTCTCTGAGTTCCTAAGTCTCTCAAGGTTTAGGTACATCTTCTCTCACTGAATCCTTACTCAGTCCCCTCTACATATGTTTCAGGAGCCTCATATTACCTGGTGTATCAAAAGAAAGTCTTTAATGACAGTCTACAGTCTGTGTTCTCCTTTGCCAAACCAGAAAGGGAAAGAAAGGGGTCTGGGACAAATGCAGATTCAGGTCCCAACTTACCTTCATAGTATCTGCACGCCAGGCAGGTAAGTGAAGGCATTGTCTGGGGTAGCAGAACTAGTCTGTTTCTGAGTGACCACCAAAATAGAGAGGATCTGGAGAAGACCCTCTTCTTCAGAGATTTAGGCTTTGTTCAGTAAGAGGAAAACCATCCACAAGGATGTCCTTAATGAAGAGATGGTCCTTGCTTATTCATACTGATTTATTTAATGGTGGTTGTGATTGTATGTATGTGAACCACAAATTAAATACCTTTTAGAGCTGCTCATAGGCTAAAATTATGGGGTTATATCTATGGTTCATTACCATCAAGACATAAATCCATCTGATCTTGGGTCTTCTTAATTAGGACATTTTAATGTCTGATTTTATCATGTGTAGGGGTTATAATGATGTTTAAATAGTTTACTTAATCTTCATTTAACTCTGATAAGTGGTATCTGTCTAGAGAATTTTCCATTTTCTTAAGATTTTCCAGTTTTGTATATTACATATTTTTTTTAACTAAGACCTAAAGATTCATCGAATTTCTTCAAGATCTCTTATTATATATCTCTTTTCAGATCTGATTTTATTTATTTAGATTCTGTCTCTGTGTCTTTTCATTAAGCTGGCTAAGGGTCAGTCTGTCTATATGGTTGATTTTCTCAAAGAACCAACTTTGGTTTTGTTGACTATTTGTATTATTTTCTTTGTTTTTAACTGATTGACTTGAGATCTGATTCATATAATTTTGGGTCATGTACTCCTCTTTGCTTTCCTTCCTTCTTTTTTCCTAGAACTTTCAGGTGTACATTTAACTTGATAGTAAGAGAAAATTCTAATTTTTTCTGGAGGCACTTGTGGAATGAACTTTCCTTTAACATTGCTTTCATTGTGTCCTGTAAATTCAGGTATGTTCACTTTCATTGAATTTTAGGAAGTCTGTAATTTCTTGCTTCTTTACTTTACTCAGAGATCATTGAGAAGAGAGTTGTTCAATTATCATCAGTGTGAAGGCTTTCTATTGTTTCTGTTTTTGATGTTCAGATTTAGTTCATGGTGGTCAGATGAGACAGAAAGCAGTATTTTAATTTTCTTGTGTCTGGCAAGGCTTGCTTTGTGACTGACTATATACTCAGTTTTGGAGAACGATCTATGAGGTGCTGAGAAGAAGGCATTTTGTTTTGTGTTTGGGTGCAATATTATATAGTTGTAGGTTAGGATCATTTCATTCATAATATCTGTTAATTTCATATATTTCTCTGTTTAGCTTTTATCTGGATGACCTACCAATTAGTCAGACTCCACTGTTGAAGTACCCTCCTGTTAATGTTTGCAGTTTGATGTGTGATTTAAACTTTAGCAATGTTTGTTTTTCAAATGTACGTGCCCTGGTCTGAGTATAGTTGTCCAGAATTGAGATATCATAAGGTTAGAATTTTCCTTTGAGTAGTATGAAGTGTTGTTCCATGTCTCCTTTGATTAATCATGGATGAACATATATTTTATCTGGTATTAGAATGGCTACTATAACTTTCTTCTTCAGTCCATTTGCTTAGAATACTTTTTCCAGCTGTTTACTCTGGTGTAATGTCTATCTTTATTTTGGAGGTGTGTTGTTTGTATGCATCACAATAACGGATCATGTTTTTGCATCCTTTCTGTTAGGCTGTGTCTCTTTATTGCAGAATTGAGTCCGTTGATAGTGAAAGATATTAATGACTAGTGATGATTATTTCTTATATTGATGGTCGTGGTGGTGGTGGTAGTGTGTGTGTGTGTGTGTGTGTGTGTGTGTGTGTGTGTCCTTCACTTGTTTGTTCAGGTATAGAGTTACTTACTTTCTATATTTACATGGGTGTATTTACCCTTATTGGGTTTGAGTTTTCCTTCTAGTACATTCTGTAGGGCTGGATTTGTGGATAGATACTCTCTGGGTTTGGATTTTTCCTGAAATATGTTGTTTTCTCCATCTATAGTGACTGATAGGTATTATAGTCTATATTGGGCACTGTGGATTTTTAGAGGTTGCATAGGATCTGTCCAGTTCCTTCTAACTTTGAGAGTCTTTGTTCATAAATGAGTTGTAATTCTCATAGTACTGCCTTTGTATGTTATCTCCCCCTTTCCCCTTGCTTCTTTTAATATCCTTTTTTTGCTGTGTATATTTTCTGTTTTAATTATTATGCAGGAGGAGGAACTTGAGCTAACTAAAACATCCTAATGACAACAATAACAGTGAAAGATACAGAAAAATGTGGAGCCAATTGTGGGAAGCCACATGGGCCATTGCAGGATGGTTGTGGCTACCGCTGGCCACCACACATACATAGGCAGTAAAGTTCTTTTTACCAAGGGGAGGTTTTGAGAATTAACCAATCAGATGAGAGAGAAGTTAACCAATCAATCAAGTGAGAGAGAAGTTAACCAATCAGATGTAGGCATGCAAATGAGGTGGTAAGCATAACCCAAGCACAACCAATCCGGGTGTGAGACACGCCTCTCCTAGGCCTATATAAGGAGCACCAGTTCTGGGCTTGGGGTCTCTTTGCCTCTGCAATCAAGCTCTACCAATAAACGTGTGCAGAAGGATCCTGTTGCAGTGTCCTTCTTGCTGGTGAGTTGGGCTCGCACAAGAGCCAATTACAAAACTGTTCATAGTATATGACACTCTACACTAGGCTAACCTCATTTATAGTATAAGACAGCACATGTCTACTTGTTGGGGGCCAGGTACAAGGTTCAGAAAAGAAGGTTGGAAGGTACCTATATTGTTCTATTTTAGTGTGATGGTTTCTATTCATGTGATGAAACACCATGAGCAAAGGAACTTGAAAGAGGAAAGGATTTATTTGAAATGGAAGAATTCATTCCTATATTTCTAATTAGCAAATAGTTCCCAATGTGGTGCCTTGGTGCTGGCGGTGACTGGAGTGCAGCCAGCATTAATCTCAATGGAGGCAGAATGAAGTCTTTAATGGTGGTATACCATCTGTTTTCCTTTTCCAAACCAGAAAGAGAAACGGAGTGATCTTTGGCAAATGGAATGGTTCTTGGTCATCACTTACCTTTAGGTCATCCACATACCAGGAAGAAGGGAGAAGGCAGAACCTGGGAGGGACAGAACTGGTCTGATTCTAAGTGAACACCAAAAGTAAGGAGTGGGTAAATAAGTCCTTTTTCTTCACGAGACAGAGGCTCAACTCTTTAAGATGAAGGCCCTCCTGGGGGTTTTCCTTTTTGAAGAGTTGAATCTTCTTTGTTCATACTGGTTTATTTGATGGTGTATGTGAATGCATATACTTTATTTCTGGTGAACTAGGAATTATATAACCTTTGTGGAAAAGAATATCCAATAAGGAAGTCAACTGGCTGAATGATAGGTTGTCTCCATACTGCATAAGCATGAAGAACTAAAACCATCTGGCCCTAGGATTTATTGTTTGGGAGATCTTTTGAGACTGTTTTTATTCTTTTTATTTTATTTTTAATTTATTTGTTACACTCCATATTCCATTCCCTAACACCTCATCCTCCCTCCATCTGCTCCACATCCAAATCCTCCTCCATACCCCACCCCATCTCCACGAAGATGCCCCAACCTCACCTGACCTCTAAACTCCCTAGGGCCTCCAGTCTCTTCAGGGTTAGGTGCATCATCTCTGAAAGAGCACAGACCCAGAAGTCCTCTACTGGATGTGTGTTGGGGGCCTCATATCAGGTGGTGTATGCTGTATGTTTGGTGGTTCAGTGTTTGAGAGATTTCAGTGGTCTGGATTGAGACTGCTGTTCCTCCTGCAGGATCGCCCTTCTCCTCAGCTTCTTCCGGCCTTTCCTAATTCAAGAATTGCTGCTTCTGTCCCTTGGTTGCATGCAAATATCTGTATCTGACTGTTTCAGCTGTTTGTTGGGTCTTTCAGTGGTTCAGTTGTGATAGGTCACTTATTGTGAGCTCTCCATAGCCTCAGTAATAGTGTCAGGCATTAGGAACTCCCCTTGAGCTGAATCCAAATTTGGGCCTGTTGCTGGAACTTCTTTTCCTCAGGTTCCTCTCCATTTCTATCTATGTTATTCTTTCAGATAGGACCAATTATCAGTCAGAAATGTGAGTGTGGGATTGCAACCATATCCCTCATTTGAAGCTCTGTCTTCATGCTGGAGGTAGGCTCTATAAGTTCCTATTCCCTACTGTATATTATTTCATCTATTGTCCCTCCCTTTCAGTGCTGGGAGTCTCTCACTTCCCAGGTCTCTGGTGAACTCTGAGTGGTCCCCAAGAACCTCCTATTTCCTGAGTCTGCCTGTTTACATTCCTTTTTCTGGCCCTTAGGATTTCAGTCCGTTTCCCTCACTCAATACCAAATAAGGATACCCCTCCCAGTCAACTCCACCCTATCTACTTTTCTTCCAAGGTCCCTTCCTCCCTCCCCACAAGTGATTTCTTTCTTCTCTGTCCCAAGGGGGAATGAGGCATCCTCATTTGGGCATGAGCTTGTTGAGCTTTTTGAGATCTGTGGACTATAACTTGGGTATTCTGTACTTTTTTTTTTTTGGTTAATATACACTTATTAGTGAGTGCATACTACACATGGCCTTTAGGGTCTAAGTTATCTCCCTCATGAAGATATTTTCTAGTTCCATCCATTTCCCTGCAAAACTCAGAATGTCTTCGACATTCTTCTTCTTGTTCTTCTTGTTCTTCTTGTTCTTGTTCTTCTTATTCTTGTTCTTCTTGTTCTTCTTGTTCTTGTTCTTCTTCTTCTTCTTCTCCTTCTTCTTTTATTGGATATGATTCTTAATTTGTATTTCAAATATTATCCCCTTTCCTTGTTTCCCTCCCTATCAGAAACACCCTATCACAACCTCCTTCCCTGTGATTCTACAAGGTTGGTCCTCTACTCACCTACACACTCCCAACTTCCTGCCCTCCATTCGCCTACACTAGGGCATCTATCAAGCCTTCTTAGGACCAAGGACCTCTCCTTTCATTGATGCATCACAAGGCCATACTCTGCTACATATGCACCTGGAGTTTTGTCTACTCCTTTTTTGATGGCTTAGTCCCTGGGAGTACTGGGGAATCTGGTTGTTTGATATTGTTGTTCTTCCTATAAGGTTGCAAACCCTTCCAACTTCTTCAGTCCCTCTCTAACTCCTCTATTAAGGACCCTGCACTGAGTCCAATGGTTGTCTGCTAACATCTGACTCTGTAATTATAAGGCCCTGGCAGGGCCTCTCTGGAGACTGTCATATAAGTTATTTTTTTTTCCGTACATGCTTTTTGTTACCCACAATAGTGGCTTGGTCTGGTAACTCCATATGAGATGAATCCCGAAGTGGGACAGTCTCTGAGTGGCCTTACCTTTAGGCTCTGCTCTACACTTTATCTCAATATTTGATCCTATGAGTATTTTGTTCTCCCACTAAGAAAGACCAAAGTATCTAACTATGCTGCTACTGGGCATATGCACAAGAGATGCTCCACCATAACATTAGGATCTGTGCTATGTACATAGAAGCTTTATTCTTTATAACAAACTGAAAGCAACACAGATATCCCTCATTAAAGAATCAATACTGAAAATGTTGTCCATAAACACAATGAAATGCTGTTCTGCTGTTAAAAAAAAAAAAGGACATCTTGTATTTAGCAGCCAAATGAATGGAATTAAAATAATTCATGATGAATGTTGTAACCCAGACCTAAAAAAAAAAAAAAGCAAAAACAAAACAAACAAAGAAACAACAACAACAACAACAACAACAAAAAAAAACATGAATGGTATTTTCTCAGCGATAAGGCAGATAACACAGAAGAGACAAACACCTCTAGAGAGGCAGGACTCCCAGTGGATGAATGAGGAAAGGTAACAACAAAACTTTCAAAGCAAAGCTTGCCCTATTTACATAAAATGCAGGGACAAAAATGTAATAGAGATTGAAAGAATGGCCAATCAATAACTTATCAAACTTGAGAAGCATGCCCTGGTTACATATCAGTCCTTGGCTCTGTTAATGATATGATCTTTTTCTTGTAGAGAGGAGCCTAGCATAATTCTTTTCTAAAGGGCTCCTTCCAGCAGCTGAATTAAACAGATACAGACACCCATAACTAAGCACTGGATAGAGAACAGGAACTCTTATGGAAGGGTTGAGGAAAGGAATGAGATAGGAACTCAAACAGAGTCAAATAACCTGGACCCTTGGCAGCTCTCAGAGGCTGATCAACTAAGGAAAGGGCATCCATGGTCTGAGAAACTCCCCAGGCAATTAGGGCTGCCTTGTCTGGCTATAGTGTGAGAGGATGCCCTTAACGAAGCAAATACTTGATGGGGCAGGCTGTGTAGATACACCGGGACTCCACCCTATCAGAGGAGAAGGGGAAAGAGAATGGGAGGAGGGATTCTGTGACAGTGGGACTAGGAGTGGAGACTCTGTTTGGGATGTAAATACATAAATAAATTTGAAAAATAAGTTCTGTAGATGTAAATTCTATATGTAATATCTTTTTAAACTAAGAAAACTTGAAACAATCACACACATTCTAGGAATGAATCAGTGATGCCTATTATACCAATACCTATTTAATACTATACTCTGTATTCTATCTGGAAAAGGAAGGAAATTAAAATTTTACAGGTAAGAAAGAACGAATGAAGCTATCCCTATTTGCAGATGACATGTCATTATATAATAGGTCTAAAAACAAATAAATACCTTCTAGAAATGACAGAAAATTTTTGTCACTGTGATTTTTAACTTTACCAAGACTATGAAAAGGAATTAAAAACAAAAACCTTAAACCAGAAATACAGAAACAGTTGGAATAAATGATACATAATGCACTATATCATAGCTATAAATAAATTAATATCTATACAATCTATATTAAGAACATCATTTTTATCTTTGCCTATACAAATATAACTACAGGTAAATGGTAGATAGATATAACTTCATAGAAGTTTATCTATATGTTATATGATGAAATAGATATGTATACATATATAAACATAGAGAGGTAGATAGGTAGATAGACTGTATATATGGTTATATACATGGTTAAATACACAGTTTTCAATTATTGATCTTAGTTCTTGAGAACTGTATTCTTTTACGTAAATATACTCATATGACACACACACACACACACACACATATATATATATATATATATATATACATATATATATATATATATATGGAAGTACATATTTAGATATGTATTTTCTGTATAAATGTATATATACTTACCTAAGAAGCTCTCTATATACAAATGTATTTATTATATATCTATATATCATCTATGATTTGTCATCTATTATCCTTAAATTACCCTATGAATAGAACTAACTTTCACAATAATTAAGGCTAATAATTGACAAGTTGAAATTTATAATACTAAATGGCTTCAGCATAGGCAAAGAAAAACAGAGTATAGAGGAAATTCCATAGACTAAGAGAGGATCTTTGTCAGCTCTATGCTTGACAGAGGAATATATGTCTGGAATATATAAAAAAAATCATAAAGGAAAAGGAAAAAAATGACCCATTCAAAAATAGCCCTCGAATCTCCAATTACTTTAAGAAGTCACACTGCTTCAGTCATAAAACCAAATATAACAAAACCAATTGATTATATTACATACACTAGCAATATTTTGCTGAAAAGACCCAGATATTGCTGTCTCTTGTGAGACTATGCAGGGTTCTGGCAAACACAGAAGTGGATGCTCACAGTCAGCTATTGGATGGATCACAGGGCCCCCAATGGAGGAGCTAGAGAAAGTACCCAAGGAGCTGAAGGGATCTGCAGTCCTATAGGTGGAACAATATGAACTAACCAATACCACCCCCACCCCACCCTCCCACCCCTGATCTCGTGTCTCTTACTGCATATGAATCAGAGGATGGCCTAGTCTGCCATCAGTGGGAAGAGAGGCCCATTGGTCATGCAAACTTTATATGCTTTATATGGGGAATGCCAGGGCCAAGTAGTGGGAGTGGGTGAGTAGGGGAGTGGGTGGGGGAGCGTGTGGGGAACTTTTGGGTTAGCATTGGGAATGTAAATGAAATAAATACCTAATTTAAAAAATGCTGCAGGGAAAAGGGTAAATACATTCAAGTTTGCAAGATTGAAAACTAGCAAATCAACTATGGAAATCTATATGAAGAATTCTCAGAAGGTAACACATGACACAGATGTGTACCTCTCATTGGTGTATGTAAAAAGGACTCGCTTTTCTACTCCATAGATGCTTGCTCTGCACTGATAATCACTGCTCTATTCACACACACACACACACACACACACACACACACACACACACACAGTAATGCAAATGCCCTAAATATCCTTGTACTGTTTGCTTGAAATCCAAAGTGGCAAACAAGATTCAAGTACTAAATATATTGGCATTTGTAATAAATAAAAGAGGGCTTTTTCCTTTTCATATGTTGTGACCTCCTGTGATTTGAAAAAAAATTAAGAGTGAGAATTCTGTTGTGGACAATATGAAGAATGCACTATGAACATCAACATTTTGACCAGAGGAGGATATGTAATCTTAAAGCTTCAATCTCTTCCCCACCCATTGGGTCCACTTAGAATTTTGCCCTGGAAAAGAAACTATGTTCCTTGTAATTCAGGTGATTTTATGCATAAAACACACACACACATATACTCAGGAAACCTCATGGTTTTCTCTGCTCAACACATACTCTCTTCAAAACTATTTTCGTAGAATTTGTCAACATGTTTCTGTTGGCATTATCAATCAGGAACTGGAAGATATGAATGAAATCACCCCAGCATATAATGAACACTAAACTCACCAAGGCAATAATAATAGACAATTCTAATGTATTTATTGATAATTGTAACAAGGAGGGATAAGAGATTAAAAATTACTATTTTAAAAAATTCAAAGTCTAAGAACACAATAATCTTCAAAGAGAATATATCTCATAAATACTAATAATGTCCCATATTAAAATATAAACATAATGCAACATGTTTGTATTAGCATAGTTATTACTATTATTCTGGTTAAAATACTTTCACTTTAGAATACTGCTTAATGATTTAAAGTGAATTCTATACAATATTAATTAATGATGTCAGTTAATTAATGGAAGGTGAAAGAATTTTTCGTATTTTATTTTTGAAATAAATATTTAATATAAGTTGAATTTTGGGCTAAAATGATTTAGAATATTATCAATATAGGTTTGCTTTATGAGAATTCTCTGATAATAGGGTTTCAACATTATTTAAATTCTGACAATAATTTTCTCTTTTCAAATAACGTTTCCTTATGAAAGCTGGGACAATAATTTTCTAAGTTATCTCCATGCATGGATCTATGGGCTCAAAGCATTGAGGTTGGGCTAAAATATTTGCCATGTCCTATATATTTGTAATATTTCTCTCCAGGATGCATGCTGGGTTGTCTTTGAAGGCACTATTTCCATGTCAAGGATTTTCCACACTCCTTACATTAGTAAGGTTGTCTTTAGTTTGTATTCTGAGGTGATTTTGAAGATTTGAGGACAGGGAAAAGTATTTACCACAGTCACTAAACTTACAAGGTTGTTTTCCAGTATGGGTTGGTTGATGAAATTGGAAAGTGGAGGACCAGGTAAAAGATTGCAACACAGACCACGTTTGTAAGGCTTATCGCTTGTGTGGATTCTGTAGTGAACATAAAGATTTGGAGAGTTAGTGAATGCTATGTCATCTTCATTTCATTTGTAAGGTTTCTCTCCAGTATGGATTCTGTGATGAGCTTTATGATCTGAGTGTTGTGTAAAGGATTTGCCACATTCATTATATTTCTAAGGCTTCTCTCCTGTATGGATTCTATAGTGAACTTGAAGTGTAGAGGATTGTATAAAAGATTTGTCACACTCATTACATTTGTAAGGTTTTTCTCCTGTATAGATCCTATAGTGAACTTGTAAGTATGTGTACCTTGTAAAATATTTGCCACATTCAGAACATTTGTAAGGCTTCTCTCCTGTATGGATTGTGTAGTGATATTTAGACTCTGAGTACTGTACAAAAGATTTCCCACATTCATTACATTTATAAGGTTTCTCTACTGTATGAATTCTGTAGTGAACTTTAAGTACTTTGTTCTGTGTAAAAGATTTGCCACATTCATTACATTTGTAAGGCTTCTCTCCTGTATGGGTTCTGTAGTGTACTTTAAGCACTTTGTTCCATGTAAAAGATTTGCCACATTCATTACATTTGTAAGGCTTCTCTCCTGTATGTATTCTGTAGTGAACTTTAAGGTCTGAGTTCTGTGTAAAAATTTTCCCACATTTGTTACATTTGTAAGGTTTCTCTCCTGTGTGGATTCTGCAGTGAACTTGAAGTTTTGAGGACTGTGAAAATGACTTTCCACAGTTACTAAATTTATGAAGTCTTTCTCCTGTACAGTTTTCATGGTAAACTTTAAGACTTTAGGAGCAGGTAAAGAATTTTCCACATTCATTACATTTGTAAGGTGTCTCTTGGGTAGGAATTCTATCATGAGCTTGAAGATTTGATGACTGGATAAATGATTTCCCATACTTACTATATTTATTTGCTTTATGTGCTCTCTCAAAGCTTAATGGTTCATTTGACACATCCCTATATGTTTCATACAGGTATCTCTTAGACTCTCCATTTTTCCATGATCTAGTATAACAGCTATGAATTGAAGATTCACTTAAAATGGCATTCTTGTTTTAATTTATACAAAGATTCTGTATGGTATGCTCTTCCAAAGAAGACTGGGAGCAGTGATTAGAGACAGCCATTTTTCTATGCTTACTATAATGATATTCTGGAATAAAGGTGTTTATCTGATTTTCACTTGGATTTGTTTTACAAATAGCATCTTCTAATATGGCATTATCTTGATATAATATCTTTCTATATTGGTTGTTTTTTAATACATTAGTAAAGGATTCTTAACATAGCCTATATTAATATCAATTATTTTGTTAGAGTTTTAAAATTACCTCCCACGTTATATCTTCCATGATTCATTCCATTCATAGATTCTTTCTTATGTTGATCTACATCATATAACTCGTCACTGAGTAGGTTTTGTTGCAGGAAATGCCATACATTTTGAGAGAAGATTCCTTCATCTTCATGACATTCAGTACCTTTTTCTCTGCTCCACAATCTCTTTTGATCATAAATCACCAAAGCACTGTTTAATCTCATATTCTGTAATATATACATCAGGAAACACAACTTATTCTTCCAAATGTCACTTTGTAATGTTTGTGTATTTCCTTGAAAAATAGTGTTGTGTTTCAAATCTTGTGAATTATTTCCCTGAGAATCCTCCAGTTGTGAAAATGAGAGTGAGTAAGGCTTACTTCTTTCAGGGGAAGTTAGGGCTTCTTGATAATTTTCAGAAATGAAAAAGATGTGCTTTTCATTTGATCCTGTACATAATCATATAGTTCATACTCTACTATCATATCTATCTTCCCAGAACTTGTTTCGATATAGATCCGAAAGGGTACTACATACAAATCTTCGTGTTATTTTGTTCTGGAAGTAATTCTGTGTATGTCCTTTGGGGAGTAGCTTCTTGGTATAATCACTTGAAAGACCTGAAACTATTAAAAAAATAAATATATGACATTTTGGAGTTAGGTGAAAACAGCATACATATATAATGGATGAAACAGCACCAATGTGCGCATCGTACAAATTCAATACTGAAATGCAGAATTTTATTACAAATGAACAATTTCAAAATATAATGGGTATTAGACTATATATCATGAAATATGATAAGTATTTTCTAATATTATGAATGCCATAATTAAGTATTCATTTTAACATTATATCTTGAAACAAAAGTGTTGGAACAAAATAATAAAACTATTTCCTTCTGTGAAACTGAATCTTCAGTATGGTACAAATCTTCTATCAAATGACAAAATAACAAAAATGAGGAACTATAATACATCCTTTAGGACTGAATTATAATGCAAAATTAAATAAAGGATTTAAGATTAGAGAAAATGTTTATAAGAAAACAGGGAAAGATATATGATAAAATCTGAAGTGCTCCAACATCCCATAAAGATATTTCCTCAGTGGCACTCATAGGAGTTTTATTTGTAAAAGCTACAAGCTGTAAACAACCTAGACGGAAACCTCATCTGACGAATGGATAAAGAAAATATGGTAAATCTATACAAAGGAATACTGTTCAGATGTGAAAAACAAAGACCTCATGAATTTTCAGGCAAATGGATATAACTTGAGACTATCAGCCTGTTTGAGACAACCCAGCCCCCAAACAATATGCATGATACACACACACACACATACACACACACACACACACACACACACACACACACACACACACACACATATATATATGTATGTAATAAAAATGTACCATATTACACTCTTAAGACCAAAAGATCCTTCAAATGAAGAAATGTCCAACCAAGGAAGCCTGAATTTCACTTAGAAAGGAGTATTAAATAGCATAAAAGCCAGATGGAAAAGGGAACTGGGAGAGTCTGTGGGTTAGGAAGGGGAATGTGGGTTTCAGGATCAGGCATAAAGAAGAACATGATAGAAGGACTGATGCTTATGAAAATAAATAGAAATCTGCAATTGATGGTGGTCGGTGATGGGAGGTATCTTCAGGATGAGATAGGTACCAGATATAAGGGAAGAATCAATGAATCACTTGGGGTGATCTTAGATGTGAGTGGCTATATTGGAGATATGGATTCTGAAGGGGTGACCTCATGTATTCAGGCATGAATATAAACAGAGTGTTAGAGATACCAACCTACACTGAAATTTTTCAAATCTAAATTTATCCTGTCTACAAAAAAAAATAAAAAAATAAAAAACAATTATTCAGGATGGAGCAGAAATTAAGGGAATATCCAACCAGTAACTAGATGAAATTGAGACCTTTCCCATGTGCAAGCACCAATCCATAACTTTATTAATTATACTCTGTTATTCTTGCAGACAGGAGTTTATTGTCCTCTGAGAAGCTTCATCCAGCAGTTGACTCAGACAGATACAAATATCATTGGACAAACAGTGGATGGTTCTTGGGGACACTTATGGAAGAAAAGGAAGCAGTATTGTGGGTCCCAAAAGGGATAAAAACTCCACAGGAAGAGCAGCAGAGTCAAATAACTAGGACCTATGGATCTTTAAGAATTGGAACCACCAACCAAACGGAACCTAGGCATATGTGAAGCAGGTGTGTATCTTGACCTTCAGGTGGTTCATGGAAACTGGAATGTGGGCTATCTGAAAAGCTATTTTGTGTACATGGTATATGTTTGGCTATCTGGGCTACCTGGTGTGGACTCAGTGGGAGAGGAAGCATTGAGTTTGGTAGGGAATTGATGTGCCATCTTGGAGTTATACCCATGGGAGTTTTACCTCTTCAAATAGAATTGGATAGGGGATGGGGGAAGGATTGTGGAATGGGTGACCGGGAGTGAAGTAGTAATTCACATATAAAGTGAATTAGAAAAAAAAAAAGCAAATTAAAATTAGGATATGATCTAAAATGTAAAAAAAAAAAAAAATCAAGGAAAAAATACATGTTAAAATTTTAAGTATACCAATAAAAGCATATCAGGCACATAAGAATAGAGGATTTCACCGCAATACCTCCCCTGGGCATATATCCAGAAGATGTCCCAACCGGTAAGAAGGACACATGCTCCCCTATGTTCATAGCAGCCTTATTTATAATAGCCAGAAGCTGGAAAGAACCCAGATGCCCCTCAACAGAGGAATGGATACAGAAAATGTGGTACATTTACACAATGGAATACTACTCAGCTATTAAAAAGAATGAATTTATGAAATTTCTAGCCAAATGGATGGACCTGGAGGGCATCATCCTGAGTGAGGTAACCCAATCACAAAGGAACTCACACAATATGTACTCACTGATAAGTGGATATTAGCCCAGAAACTTAGGATACCCAAGATATAAGATACAATTTGCTAAACACATGAAACTCAAGAAGAACGAAGACCAAAGTGTGGACACTTTGACCCTTCTTAGAACTGGGAAAAAAACACCCATGGAAGGAGTTACAGAGACAATGTTTGGAGCTGTGACGAAAGGATGGATCATCTACAGACTGCCATACCCGGGAATCCATCCCATAATCAGCTAACAAACGATGACAACATTGCACACACTAGCAAGATTTTGCTTAAAGACCCAGATAGAGCTCTCTCTTGTGAAATTATGCCGGGGCCTAGCAAACACAGAAGTGGATGATCACAGTCAGCTATTGGATGGATCACAGGGCCCCCAATGGAGGAGCTAGATAAAGTACCCAAGGATCTAAAGGGAGCTGCAACCCTATAGGTGGAACAACATTATGAACTAACCAGTACCCCTGAGATCTTGACTCTAGCTGCATATGTATCAAAAGATGGCCTAGTCAGCCATCACTGGAAAGAGACGCCCATTGGACTTGAAAACTTTATATGTCCCAATACAGGGGAATGCCAGGGCCAAAAAGTGGGAGTGGGTGGTAAGGGAGTGGGGGGGTGTGTGGGGGACTTTTGGGATAGCATTGGCAATGTAAATGAGGAAAATACCTAATAAAAATATAAGAAAAAAGAATAGAGGATTTCAAAATTTTGTCATATGTTAAGGAATATTAACTGAGACATGTATTCTTAAAATAACTGATTGTTGTTCAACACGATAAATGGCTGGATGGGCAGAAAATCAATTTTCCAAACATATTACCAGGTAAAACTTTATTTTAAATTAATATGATATTCTTGACCTGACATTTGAACAGTTACACAATTTTTAAATTATAATTTCAGAATCCCAGATCTTCACTCCATTCCCTGGGTCAAATGTCTGTCTACATCCCTGGAGGCTGTTTCTATCCTGGTCAAACAAGTAAGATTACCAATCTTCTCCCTACTGGATTCCTTGGAAAACAAGGCGTCATGAGTTCTGCCCTATCTACTCTGTGCTACATCTTCCAGTCAATATCACTTCCTGCAATCCCAGTTATGTGTAGACATCAGGAAACACAAGCTCTGACTGCCTTCCTAGAAGCCTGTTAACACCTTGGACAACAAAAAGGATGAACCTATCTGTGACTGCATTCTCTATCTTCAAACTTGGAAGGTTGCTGCCACCCAGGGAAAACAGTGTCTTCATAAAATCCCAGAGGCCTTAGACTACCAGGAACTACCAGCTCGACCTGCAAAGTCCGATAGCTAACAGGAAGTACCAAGACTGGGAATACCAGGACCTCCAGATGGCCTAAGGATTGGAAAAAAAATGTAATCAACAAAATTGAGGGAAATATGGTACTACTATAACCTAGGTATCCTAGAACTCTAAGCAGTGTATATCCTCAAATTCCTAATGTGCAAGAAAATGACCCTGAGTCTGGCATTATGAAGATGATGGAAGACATTTAAAAATAAATAAATAAAATTTATTTACAGAGATGCACTTAAAGAAATAATAGAAAGTATAATTAAACAAGTAGAAGCCCTTAAAAGGAAGAAAAATTAATACTAAGTAGTATAGGGCAATTCACTTAAAGAAATAATAGAAAATATAATAAAACAAGTAGAAGCCCTTAAAAGGGAGAAAAATTAATACTGAGTACTATAGGGCAATACATTCCAATAATAAAATTAATAAAAATGTTAAGATATGAAAAGGAAAATAGGAACAAGGAAGAATCTGAGACAATCTTAAAAAGAGAAAATCTAGAAAAGTGTTCAGGAGTTTTAGATATAAGCATCATCAACACACACATGAGATGGAAGAGAACATGTCAGGCTTAGAAGCTAGTATAGAAACTCAAGTACAAAGGTTCAATCTTTTATCATCAAAGGGAGACTATGGGAGAATCCAGAAATGCATGGCACCAGAAGAGCTGAGAGATCTCTATCTTTTTCTGCAGTCCAACAGGAGACAACTGGTTTCCAGGCAGCAAGGAATAGGGTATTATAGCTGATGCTCACAGTGCCATACCCACCCCAAAAAGGCCAAAACTCCTCTCCTTATAGTGCTAGTCCTTAGCCCAATCAAACACAATCCAACATAGTGGGAAATAGATTTGAATGCAATGGTACAGGAGACAACATATTGAGCAGAACAGCTTTTGCTAAGGCTCTAAGATCAATAATATTTAAATGGGATCACCTAAAGCTAAAAAGTGAGTGCAAGGCAAATAATACCGTCTATAGGATAAAATGGCAGACTATATACCGTGATAAGAAACACATGACCCCAATATGTGACAGGTGACTAATACCCAAATATATAAAGAACCCAAGAAATTAGATAACAAGACACCTGACAGCAGAGCTCTAGGTCACCTTTGGTGCAAACTTGGCAGAAGTTCCCACAGTCCCCAGAAGACTGTCCTCACAATTTTAGGATCACTAGTGAGTGGAACACAACATCTGTTCCAGACCAATCGAGATGGGCCTGTGACAGCAGGAGCAAAGACTGCTATCTGCCCTGTCTGCCCAGTTGATCAGGTTTCTTCTAATTGCTACTGGTATACCTTGGTTTGAACATACCAGACCGACCCACTGTCCTCAGAGGAGACACCAATTCCAGGCACTGCAACAAGAACAGTTTCTTAGGATTCCAGGATCCCAGGATAAGAGGAGTTGTTTACACCAGTATCTCAGTGTCTCAGAAAAGGCTTGACTGCCAAAAGCCCTGACACACCCAGGATCTCAAGTTCACAGGAGACCAGAATCACCGGATGACAGAGAAACCTGGACTCTGAGTAATTCTGAATCAACCAGGAATATAGGAAGACAGGATCCAATCAGATATACTGAGGGGACCAAGTACTTGAGATAATCAGATGGAAGGAGGCAAGCATAAGAACAGAAGCAACAGAAACCAAGGTTACTTGGCATCATCAGGAACAAATTCTCCCACCATAGCAAGTCCTGAAAACAACGTCACACTATAAAAGCAAGAAATGGATATAAAGTCACTTCTTATGATAATGATGGAGGACTTCAAGAAGGAAATACAGAAGACACAGGTAAAAAGCTAGAAGCCGTTAAAGAGGAAACAAAAAAATTCCTTAAAATGTTAAAGGAAAACACTACCACACAAGTGAAGGAATTGAACAGACCCATCCAGGATCTAAAAATGCAAATAGAAACAATAAAGAAATCACAAAGGGAGACAACTCTGGAGATAGAAATCCTAGGGAAGATATCAGGAGCCATAGATGCGAGCATAAGCTACAGAATACAATAGATGGAAGAGAGACTCAGATCCAGAAGATTCTATAGAAAACATGCACATAACAATCAAGAAAATGCAAAATGCAAAAAGATCCTAACTGAAAAAAAACCAGGAAATCCAGGACACAATGAGAAGACCAAACCAAAAGATAATAGGTATAGATGAGAATGAAGATCTTCAACTTAAAAGAGCCAGCAAGAATTTTCAACAAAATTATAGAAAAAAACTTCCTTAATCTAAAGAAAGAGTTGCCCATGAACATAAAAGCCACGTACAAAACCCCAAATAGACTGGAACAAAAAAGAAATTCTACTCGAGCCCGAGGGTACCTTGCCAGCAGACTCGTCCGACACCTGCACGGGCCCACACAGGATTCCCCATGGGATCCTAAGACCTCTGGTGAGTGGAACACAGTGCCTGCCCCAATCCAATCGCGTGGAACTTGAGACTGAGGGAAATAGGGAAGCAGGCTACCCGGGCCTGACCTGGGGCACAAGCCCCTTCCACTCCACTCGAGCCCCAGGGTACCTTGCCAGCGGACTCGCCTGACACCCGCAAGGGCCCACACAGGATTCCCCAAGGGATCCTAAGACCTCTGGTGAGTGGAACACAGCGCCTGCCCCAATCCAATCATGCGGAACTAGAGACTGCGGGAAATAGGGAAGCAGACTACCCGGGCCTGACCTGGGGCACAAGTCCCTTCTGCTCCACTCGAGCCCCAGGGTACCTTGCCAGCAGAGTCGCCTGACACCCACAAGGCCCACAAAGGATTCCACACAGGATCCTAAGACTACTAGTGAGTGGAACACAACTTCTGTCAGGAGTCTAGTTCGAACACCAGATATCTGGGTACCCTCCCTGCAAGAAGAGAGCTTGCCTGCAGAGAATACTCTGCCCACTGAAACTAAGGAGAGAGCTACCCTCCCAGGTCTGCTTATAGAGGCTAACAGAGTCACCTGAAGAGCAAGCTCTTAACAGTGACAACTATAACAGCTAGCTTCAGAGTTTACCAGATGGCGAAAGGCAAACATAAGAATCCTACTAACAGAAATCAAGACCACTCACCATTGTCAGAACGCAGCACTCCCACCCCACCTAGTCCCGGGCACCCCAACACAACCGAAAATCTAGACCCAGATTTAAAAACATCTCTCATGATGATGATAGAGGACATCAAGAAGGACTTTCATAAGTCACTTAAAGAATTACAGGAGAGCACTGCTAAAGAGTTACAGGCCCTTAAAGAAAAGCAGGAAAAGACAACCAAACAGGGAGAAGTCCTTAAAGAAAAACAGGAAAACACATCCAAACAGGTGATGGAAATGAACAAAACCATACTAGAACTAAAAGGGGAAGTAGACACAATAAAGAAAACCCAAAGCGAGGCAACGCTGGAGATAGAAACCCTAGGAAAGAGATCTGGAACCATAGATGCAAGCATCAGCAACAGAATACAAGAAATGGAAGAGAGAATCTCAGGTGCAGAAGATTCCATAGAGAACGTCGACACAACAGTCAAAGAAAATACAAAATGCAAAAGGATCCTAACTCAAAACATCCAGGAAATCCAGGACACAATGAGAAGACCAAACCTACTGATAATAGGAATTGATGAGAATGAAGATTTTCAACTTAAAGGACCAGCTAATATCTTCAACAAAATAATAGAAGAAAACTTCCCAAACATAAAGAAACAGATGCCCATGATCATACAAGAAGCCTATAGAACTCCAAATAGACTGGACCAGAAAAGAAATTCCTCCCGACACATAATAATCAGAACAACAAATGCACTAAATGAAGAGAGAATATTAAAAGCAGTAAGAGAGAAAGGTCAAGTAACATATAAAGGAAGGCCTATCAGAATTACACCAGACTTTTCACCAGAGACTATGAAAGCCAGAAGAGCCGGGACAGATGTTATACAGACACTAAGAGAACACAAATGCCAGCCCAGGCTACTATACCCGGTCGAACTCTCAATTACCATAGATGGAGAAACCAAAGTATTCCACGACAAAACCAAATTAACACAATATCTTTTCACGAGTCCAGCCCTTCAAAGGATAATAACAGAAAAGAAGCAATACAAGGATGGAAATCATGCCCTAGAACAAGCAAGAAAGTAATCCCTCAACAAACCAAAAAGAAGACAGCCACAAGAACAGAATGCCAACCCTAACAACAAAAATAAAAAGAAGCAACAATTACTTTTCCTTAATATCTCTTAATATCAATGGACTCAATTCCCCAATAAAAAGACATAGACTAACAGACTGGCTACACAAACAGGACGCAACATTCTGCTGCTTACAGGAAACCCATCTCAGGGAAAAAGACAGACACTACCTTAGAGTGAAAGGCTGGAAAACAATTTTCCAAGCAAATGGTCTGAAGAAACAAGCTCCAGTAGCCATTCTAATATCAGATAAAATCGACTTCCAACCCAAAGTTATCAAAAAAGACAAGGAGGGACACTTCATACTCATCAAAGGTAAAATCCTCCAAGAGGAACTCTCAATTCTGAATATCTACGCTTCAAATGCAAGGGCAGCCACATTCATTAAAGACACTTTAGTAAAGCTCAAAGCACACATTGCACCTCACACAATAATACTGGGAGACTTCAACACACCACTTTCATCAATGGACACATCGTGGAAACAGAAACTAAACAGGGACACAGTGAAACTAACAGAAGTTATGAAACAAATGGACCTGACAGATATCTACAGAACATTTTATCCTAAAACAAAAGGATATACCTTCTTCTCAGTACCTCACGGGACCTTCTCCAAAATTGACCATATAATTGGTCACAAAACAGGCCTCAACAGATACAAAAATATTGACATTTTCCCATGTATCCTATCAAACCACCATGGCCTAAGACTGATCTTCAATAACAACATAAATAGTGGAAAGCCAACATTCACGTGGAAACTGAATAACACTCTTCTCAATGATACCTTGGTCAAGGAAGGAATAAAGAAAGAAATTAAAGACTTTTTAGAGTTTAATGAAAATGAAGGCACAACGTACCCAAACCTATGGGACACAATGCAAGCATTTCTAAGAGGTAAACTCATAGCTCTGAGTGCCTCCAAGAAGAAACGGGCGAGAGCACATACTAGCAGCTTGACAACAATCTAAAAGCTCTAGAAAAAAAGGAAGCAAATTCACCCAAGAGGAGTAGACTGCAGGAAATAATCAAACTCAAGGGTGAAATCAACCAAGTGGAAACAAGAAGAACTGTTCAAAGAATTAACCAAAGGAGGAGTTGGTTCTTTGAGAAAATCAACAAAATAGATAAACCCTTAGCTAGACTCACTAGAGGGCACAGGGACAAAATCCTAATTAACAAAATCAGAAATGAAAAGGGAGACATAACAACAGATCCTGAAGAAATCCAAAACACCATCAGATCCTTCTACAAAAGGCTATACTCAACAAACCTGGAAAACCTGGACGAAATGGACAAATTTCTGGACAGATACCAGGTACCAAAGTTGAATCAGGATCAAGTTGACCATCTAAACAATCCCATATCCCCTTAAGAAATAGAAGCAGTTATTAATAGTCTCCCAGCCAAAAAAAAAAAAAAAAAGCCCAGGACCAGACGGTTTTAGTGCAGAGTTCTATCAGACCTTCAAAGAAGATCTAATTCCATTTCTGCACAAACTATTTCACAAAATAGAAGTAGAACGTACTCTACCCAACTCATTTTATGAAGCCACTATTACTCTGATACCTAAACCACAGAAAGACCCAACAAAGATAGAGAACTTCAGACCAATTTCTCTTATGAATATCGATGCAAAAATCCTCAATAAAATTCTCGCTAACCGAATCCAAGAACACATTAAAGCAATCATCCATCCTGACCAAGTAGGTTTTATTCCAGGGATGCAGGGATGGTTTAATATACGAAAATCCATCAATGTAATTCATTATATAAACAAACTCAAAGACAAAAACCACATGATCATCTCGTTAGATGCAGAAAAATCATTTGACAAGATCCAACACCCATTCATAATAAAAGTCTTGGAAAGATCAGGAATTCAAGGCCCATACCTAAACATGATAAAAGCAATCTACAGCAAACCAGTAGCCAACATCAAAGTAAATGGAGAGAAGCTGGAAGCAATTCCACTAAAATCAGGGACTAGACAAGGCTGCCCACTTTCTCCCTACCTTTTCAACATAGTACTTGAAGTATTAGCCAGAGCAATTCAACAACAAAAGGAGATCAAGGGGATACAAATTGGAAAAGCGGAAGTCAAAATATCACTTTATGCAGATGATATGATAGTATCTATAAGTGACCCTAAAAATTCCACCAGAGAACTCCTAAACCTGATAAACAGCTTCGGTGAAGTAGCTGGATATAAAATTAACTCAAACAAGTCAATGACCTTTCTCTACACAAAGAATAAACAGGCTGAGAAAGAAATTAGGGAAACAACACCCTTCTCAATAGTCACAATTAATGTAAAATATCTCGGCAGGACTCTAACTAAGGAAGTGGAAGATCTGAATGATAAAAACTTCAAGTCTCTGAAGAAAGAAATTAAAGAAGATCTCAGAAGATGGAAAGATCTTCCATGCTCATGGATTGGCAGGATCAACATTGTAAAAATGGCTATCTTGCCAAAAGCAATCTACAGATTCAATGCAATCCCCATCAAAATTCCAACTCAATTCTTCAACGAATTAGAAGGAGAAATTTGCAAATTCATCTGGAATAACAAAAAACCTAGGATAGCAAACACTCTTCTCAAGGATAAAAGGACCTCTTGTGGAATCACCATGCCTGACCAAAAGCTTTACTACAGAGCAATTGTGATTACAACTTCATGGTACTGGTATAGAGACAGACAAGTAGACCAATGGAACAGAATTGAAGACCCAGAAATGAACCCACACACCTATGGTCACTTGATCTTCGACAAGGGAGCTAAAACCATCCAGTGGAAGAAAGACAGCATTTTCAACAATTGGTGCTGGCACAACTTGCTGTTATCATGTAGAAGAATGTGAATCGATCCATACTTATCTCCTTGTACTAAGGTCAAATCTAAGTGGATCAAGGGACTTCACTTAAAACCAGAGACACTGAAACTTATAGAGGAGAAAGTGGGGAAAAGCCTTGAAGATATGGGCACAGGGGTAAAATTCCTGAACAGAACAGCAATGGCTTGTGCTGTAAGATCGAGAATTGACAAATGGGACCTAATGAAACTCCAAAGTTTCTGCAAGGCAAAAGACACCGTCAATAAGACAAAAAGACCACCAACAGATTGGGAAAGGATCTTTGCCTATCCTAAATCAGATAGGGGACTAATATCCAACATATATAAAGAACTCAAGAAGGTGGACTACAGAAAATCAAATAACCCCATTAAAAAATGGGGCTCAGAACTGAACAAAGAATTCTCACCTGAGGAATACCGAATGGCAAAGAAGCACCTGAAAAAATGTTCAACATCCTTAATCATCAGGGAAATGCAAATCAAAACAACCCTGAGATTCCACCTCACACCAGTCAGAATGGCTAAGATCAAAAATTCAGGTGACAGCAGATGCTGGCGTGGATGTGGAGAAAGAGGAACACTCCTCCATTGTTGGTGGGATTGCAGGCTTGTACAACCACTCTGGAAATCAGTCTGGCGGTTCCTCAGAAAATTGGACATAGTACTACCGGAGGATCCAGCAATACCTCTCCTGGGCATATATCCAGAAGATGCCCCAACTGGTAAGAAGGACACATGCTCCACTATGTTCATAGCAGCCTTATTTATAATAGCCAGAAGCTGGAAAGAACCCAGATGTCCCTCAACAGAGGAATGGATACAGAAAATGTGGTACATCTACACAATGGAGTACTACTCAGCTATTAAAAAGAATGAATTTATGAAATTCCTAGCCAAATAGATGGACCTGGAGGGCATCATCCTGAGTGAGGTAACACATTCACAAAGGAACTCACACAATATGTACTCACTGATAAGTGGATATTAGCCCCAAACCTAGCATACCCAAGATATAAGATACAATTTCCTAAACACATGAAACTCAAGAAAAATGAAGACTGAAGTGTGGACACTATGCCCCTCCTTAGAAGTGGGAACAAAACACCCATGGAAGGAGTTACAGAGACAAAGTTTGGAGCTGAGATGAAAGGTTGGACCATGTAGAGACTGCCATATCCAGGGATCCACCCCATAATCAGCATCCAAACGCTGACATCATTGCATACACTAGCAAGATTTGATCGAAAGGACCCAGATGTAGCTGTCTCTTGTGAGACTATGCCGGTGCCTAGCAAACACAGAAGTGGATGCTCACAGTCAGCTAATGGATGGATCACAGGGCTCCCAATGGAGGAGCTAGAAAAAGTACCCAAGGAGCTAAAGGGATCTGCAACTCTATAGGTGGAACAACCTTATGAACTAACCAGTACCCCGGAGCTCTTGACTCTAGCTGCATATGTATCAAAAGATGGCCTTGTCGGCCATCACTGGAAAGAGAGGGCCATTGGACACGCAAACTTTATATGCCCCAGTACAGGGGAACGCCAGGGCCAAAAAGGGGAAGTGGATGGGTAGGGGAGTGGGGGTGGGTGGGTATGGGGGACTTTTGCTATAGCATTGGAAATGTAAATGAGCTAAATACCTAATGAAAATGGGAAAAAAAAGAAAGAAATTTTGCATGACATACTAATCAGAACAACAAATGTAGTAAATAAGGATAGAATATTAAAAGCAATAAAGAGAAATGGTCAAGTAACATATAAATGCAGACCTATCAGAATTACACAAGACTTCACAGAAGAGACTATTAAAGCTAGAAGATCCTGAACAGATGTTATACAGACCCTAAGAGAACACAAATGCCAGCCCAGGCCTCTCTACCGAGAAGTATTCTCAGTTACCATAGATGGAGAAACCAAAGTATTCCCTGACAAAACCAAATTCATATAATATCTTTCCACAAATCCAGCCATCAAACGATAATAAACGGAAAACTCCAACACAAGGATGGAAATGACAACCTAGAAAAAGCAAGAAAGTAACCCTTCAACAAACCTAAAAGAAGATGGCCACAAGAACACTATCCCAACTCTAACAGCAAAATTTACAGGAAGTAACTTTTCCTTAATATCTCTTAACATAAATGGACTCAATTCCAAAATAAAAACAAATAGACTAAGAGAATGGCTGCATAATCAGGTCCCAAGGTTTTGCTGCATACAGTAAACCCACCTCAGGGAAAAAGACATAACACATTGCCTCAGAGTAAAAGGCTGGAAAACAATTTTCCAAGCAAAAGGTTCAAAGAAAAAAGCTGTAGTAGCCATTCTAATATCAAATAAAATTGACTTCCAACCCAAAGTTATCAAAAAAGTTAAGAAGGGGCACTTCAATCACATCGAAGGTAAAATCTTCCAAGATGAACTCTCAGTTCTGAATATCTATGCTCCAAATGCAAGGACATCCGCATTCATTAAAGAAACTTTAGTAAAGTTCAAAGAACACATTGCAACTTCCACAATAATAGTGTGAGACTTCAACACATCACTTTCACCAATGGACAGATCCTAGAAACAGAAACTAAACAGAGGCACAGTGAAACTAACAGAAGTTATGAAACAAATGGATTTAACAGATATCTACAGAACATTTTACCCTAAAAGAAAAGGATATACCTTCTTTTTAGCACCTCATCTTACCTTCTCCACAATTGACCATATAATTGGTAACAAAACAGATCACAACAGATACAAAAAATATAGAAATTATCTCATGCATTGTATCAGATCACCATGGACTAAAGCTGATCTTCAATAAATCATAAATAATAAAAATCCAACATTGACCTGGACGTTGAACTTCACTATATTCAATGATAATTTGGTCAAGGAAGAAAGAAAGAAAGAAAATAAAGGCTTTTTAGAGTTTAATGAAAATGAAGCCACAGCATATCCAAACTCATGGGACACAATGAAAGCAGTTCTAAAGGAAAACTCATAGCTCTGGGTGCCTCCAAAAAGAAACTAGAGAGAGCACACACTAGCACCTTGACAGCACACCTAAAAGCTCTAGAACAAAAGGAAATAAATTCCCTCAGGAAGAGGAGAGAGCAGGAATTAATCAAACTCAGGGCTGAAATCTACATAGTAGAAACAAACAGAACTGCACAAATAATCAACCATACCACCAGCTATTTTTTTTGAGAAAGTCATCAAGATAGATAAACCCTTAGCAAATCTAACCAGAGGGCACAGGGAACATATCCTAATTAACAAAATCATAATTCAAAAGGGGGACATAATAGCAGAACCTGAGCAAATCAGAAGCATCATCAGATCCTACTACAAAAGGCTATACAAATAGGCTCAACAAAAATGGAAAAGATGGATGAAATGGACAATTTTCTAGACAAATAACAGGTACCAAAGTTAAAAATGCATCAGATTAATTATCTAAACAGCCCCATACCCTTAAAAAAATAGAAGCAGTCATAAATAGTCTCCCAACCCCCCCCCCCAAAAAAAAAAAACCACCCAGGACCACATGAGTTTAATACCGCATTCTCGGACCATCAAAGAAGACATAATTCCAATCCTTTTCGAACTATTTCAAAAATAGAAATATGAGGTACTCTACTGAACTCATTATATGAAGCAATAACTACTCTATACCTGAACCACACAAAGACACAAACAGAAAGACAACTTCAGACAAATTACTGTTACATTGATGCAAAAATACTCAACAAAATTTTCACAAACGAAATCCCAGAACACATCAAAATGACCATCCATCATGATCAAGTAGGCTTCATGCCAGGGATGCAGGGATAGTTTAATATTAGGAAATCCGTAAATGTAATCCATTATATATATAAAAAAAAAAACTCAAAGAAAAAAACATATGATCATCTCATTAGATGCTGAGAAAGCATTTGAAAAATTCAACACCCATTCATGACAAATGTCTTAGAAAGATCAGGAACTGAAGGCCCATACCTAAACATGATAAAAGTGATATACATCAAGCCAGTAGCCAACATCAAAGTAAATGGAGAGAAAGTTGAAGCAATTCCACTAAAATCAGGGACTAGCCAAGGCTTCCCACTTTCTCCCTACCTATTCAATATAGTACTTGAAGTCCTAGCCAGAGCAATTAGACAACAAAAGGAGATCAAGGGGTTAAAAATTGGAAAGGAAGAAGTCACAATATCATTATTTGCAGATGATATGATAGTATATATAAGTGACCCTAAAAATTCCACCAGAGAACTCCTAAACCTGATAAACAGCTTCAGTGCAGTAGCTGGACATAAAATTAACCCAAACAAATCAATGGCCTTTCTCTACACAAAGGATAAACAGGCTGAGAAAGAAATTAGGGAAAAAACAACCTTCACAATAGTCACAAATAATATAAAATACCTTGCTGTGATTCTTACTAAGGAAGTGAAAGATCCCTATGATAAGAACTTCAAGTCTCTGTTGAAAAAAATCAAAGATCTCAGTCGATGGAACAGTCTGCAATGCTCATGGATTGGGAGGATTAAAATAGTAAAAATGGCTATCATGCCGAAAGCATCTACAGATTCAATGAAATCCCCATCAAAATTCCAACTCAAATCTTCAATGAATTAGAAAGGGCAATTTGCAAATTTATCTGGAATAACAAAAAAACTAGCATAGCAAAATCGCTTCTCAATGATAAAAGAAGCTCTGGTGGAATCACCATGCCTGACCTAGGACTGTACTATAGAGCAATTGAGATAAAAACTGCATAGTGATAGGTAGACAAATGGAATAGAATTGAACACCCAGAAATGAACCCACACACCTATGGTTCATGCCTACTGAATTACATTCATAGTATTTTCAGGTACTGCAACACTATAGGAAGACAAGACAAATTATTACTATCACCAAGCTAAAGAAGTTTTGAGGTCCAATGCAGATCTTACTCAAATATATGTCCATTCGTGGTTATAATGTTCCAATAGGTTTGGAGTTTCCTACCAATTTTAAAGTGGCAGCATTATGGCTTTGTGACTAAAAACCCATAGGGGATACTGCTTATGAGGCTAAGAACATGAGATCAAAAGGGACCTGGGCCCTACAATAAAATCTAGTATTCTTTTTTTTTTTAATTAATCTGTTTGTTTACATTTCAAATGTTATCCTCCTTCCCAGGTACTCCGACACAAACACCCCATTCCACCTTCTATCTTCCCCCTACATTTTACCTCTATTAGGGTGCTAATCTACCCACTCACCCACTTAAACCACACTATAACATCCTCCTATGTTGGAGAATCCAGCCTCCACATGAAGAAGGGCTTTCCCTCCCATTGATGCCTGGTAAGGTGATCCTCTTCTACATATGTATCTGGAACAATGGCTCTCTCTATTTATACACTTTGGTTGGTGATTTTTCCCCTAGGAGCTCTGAAAGATCCAGCTAGTTGATATTGCTATTCAAATATAATTAAATCCCATTCAGCTCCTTTATTCCTTCCCCTTGCTCATCCATTGAGGTCCACAGCTCAGTGTGTATCTGCATGTGTGTTTGTCAAATGCTTGTAGAACCACTCAGGGAACAGCCAAACCAGGATTCATTTAGCAAGCACGTCTTGGCATCATCAATATTGTTGCAGATTGCTGTATACAGACTGGATGGTTACATAAGTAGGTTAGTCTCTATATGGCCTTTCCTTCATACTCTGTACTAATGTTTATCCCTGTCTTTCCTTTGGACAGAAAATTTCTAAGTTAAAATTTTTATATATGTGGTTAGTCTCATCCCTCAGGTTGAGGCTGTGCTTATCTATTGGAGATAGTGTCTGTTGGTTATATGTTCACTTTCTTGACTATTTTGGCTACACTCATTTGTGTCCTGGGAACGTCTACATTCCCTGGAATCTGGGACTTTCTAGTGGCTACCACCAGTTCCTTTTTATTTATTCCTACATGTTTCTATTCAATATCCTGAACCTCTGAATTTCTCTCCACTTTCTTTCAATACCTGAACTTGCTCCCCTCTTCTCCTCTCAAGTTCCACCTTCCCTCTACCTCCTGTGATAATTTTGTTTCACATTTTTTGTAGGATTGAAGCATCTAGATTTTGGTATTACTTCTTCTAAATCTCCAATTTAAATCTAAGTTTGTGGCTCTTAATGTGGCTACTGTGCATTTTGGGGCTAATATCCAAGTATCATTGAGTATATAACATGAGTGTTCTTTTGTTTCTGAGTTATATTACTCAGGATGATACTTTCTTATTTCATCCATTTGTCTGTGGATTTCACGAAGTCCTTTCATTTATTAGTGGAGTAGTACACTGTTGTTAAAATGCACCACTTTTTCTGTATTTATTATTATGTTGAAGGATATCTAGTTTGTTTCCATGTTCTGATTATTACAAATTAGGCTGCAATAAATATAGTGGAGCATGTTTCCTTTTAATATGCTGTAGGAATTTTGAGTATATACCTAGTAGTGGTATAGCTTGGTCTTCAAGTAGAACTATTTCCAGTTCTCTGAGGAACTGTGAAGTTGATTTCCATAGTAGTTTTAAAAGGGTGCAGTACCATCAGCAATGGAGAAGTGTTCGCCTTTCTCCACATACTTGACAGCATCTTCTACTTCCTGAGTTTTGGATCTTAGCCATTATGATTGGTCTGAGGTGAATTCTGAGGTCGTTTAGATTTGTATATCCATGATGATTAAGAATGTTGAACATTTCTTTAAGTGCTTCTCAACCATATGTTTTCCCTCATTTGGTAATTCTTATTTAGCTTTTTAACAGTCTTATTTTATCCTCTAAAGACTAACTTCTCGGTTATCTTTAATATTTCGATATTAGCCCTTTATCAGATGTAGAGTTGGTAAAGATCTTTTCTCAATAAGTGGTTTGCTCTTTTATCCTATTTATAATGTCCGTTGCCTAAGATTTTCAATATTATGAAGTCCTGTCAATTGTTGACTTTAGAGCATGAGCCAGTGTTGTTCTGTTCAGGAAATTTCCCCTTGTACCAATGTGTTCAAGGTTCTTTCCCACTTTCTCTTCTATTAGATTCATTCAATCTGATTTTATGTGGAGGTTCTTGATCAACTTGGACTTGAGCTTTGCACAAAGAGATAAGAATGGATCAATTTGTTTTCTTTTACATGTCATCTACAAGTGGTAACAGCACCATTTGATAAAAATGTTGTCTTTTTTCCACTGAATGGGTTTGTCTTCTCTGTCAAATATCATGTAAATTCTCTGTCCAAGTCATTTAAACATAAATGTGTGGTTTCATTTCTGTGTCTTCAATTAAATTCCATTCATCTAACAGCCTGTACCACCTCTATGCAGTTTTTAATCACTAGTATTCTGAACTACAGATTCTGGTCAGGGAAAGTCACTCCAACAGAAGATATTTATTGTTATAAATGGATTTTTCAGGGGCTGGAGAGATGGTCCAATGGTTAAGAGCACTGACTGATCTTCCAGAGGTCCTGAGTGCAATTCTCAGCAATCGAATGTTGTCACACAGCTATATGTAATTGGAATGGATGCCCAGTTCTGGTTTGTATGAAGACAGCAACACAGTGCTCAAATTCTTAAATAAATGAATGAATGAATGAATGAATGAATGAATGAATGAATGAATATTTTAAAATACAATGAATTCAGCTATCCTGAGTTTTTTGATAGTATATATAACTGACTCCCAAATTTCCACCAGAGTATTCCTAGGTCAGAGAAACAACTTCAGCAAAGTGACCGGATATAAAATTAACTTAAACTAATGAGCACCCTTCTTCTGTTCAATGGATAAATGGGCTGCAAAAGAAATTAGGGAAATGAAACCTTTAAAGTTGCCAGAAATAATATAAAATATGTTGATGTGACCCAAACAAAGTAAGTGAAATATATGTATGATAACAAGTTGAAGTGTCTGAAGAAAGAAATCTAAGATGACCTCAGATGATGCACAGATCTCCCATGCTCTTGGCAGAATAATCCTAGTAACAATTGCCATCTTACCAAAAGTAATCTACAGTTTCAATGCAAGAAATCTCAAATTCATCAAAAATCTACTTTTAGTACTACAAATAAAATTGGCAATAATATGACTCTTAAAATTATACCTTTTTTCCTCTAGATATGTAAATCACTAAGAATTCATTGGAGAAACTTAATATGTATATCAAAAATGTACAGAAAGAGAAGGAATTCAGAGCACGTAGTCTTATATATATATTTTTTTCATAACCTCCTATCAAGGATCATGAACCTAAACAGAATATGACACAAAAGGATTTTAAAGGCCATACTTAGTGAACGATGCTAAATATAATGAATGTTTTCCAATGCAACCAGAACAATGCCCACACAAACTCAATGAGAATATGAAGGAATCACAACACCAGTACAAGGAAGACAATAACTTAGCTTTAAGAAGGAGAAAGAGTTAGAATGTGTACCCAAAAAATGAAACTATACAAATTTCACAATTCCTTAGAGAGGGGAAATAAATTTTATACTATGTATGGACACATGTTCGATTAAGGAAAATTTTTAAAACAAACCAGACTCCAAGATTAAATACATTTTTGGTTTCTAATTTTTTCCATCTGGGAACAAGAGAAAGAGAGAGAGACAGAAAGTGAGAGAAAAGATAGAGGCAGAAAAAGACAAAAAGACAGAAATGTCCGAGCAATCATAATATTGAGTTTGTTTAGCGAGGGGAGATGGTCTGCAAGAAGCTGGGAAAGAGAAAATTATGAGAAAAATATACTCTATAAAACAACTAAAATGGAATAAATCAATAAATTACTCAAATATAAATGATCATTACTGATCATTCACATGTAACAGAAAAAAATAACAGTAATTAGAATATAATCTGCTACTTTATAAAATTGTAAAAACAGTATATTCCAATATGACTTGTGTAAATGAAAACATAGTGTGCAAATATGTAAAAATTTCTAATCACAAAACTGAGTTTACATGAGACTAAGGATGAATGGATATACTTGAATTCTACTGTGTGTCACTTGAGTCATTATTTGTCTGTGAGTATATGTGCATGTTTCTTGAATCTTTCATCTCAGGGACTTTTGCAATAGCTCTCTGCCTTCCTTTTGCTGCAACCATTTAATATATTTCTTCATGTCATGCTGACCCATTTATGATTTTATTTTTATTGATAATCCAGAAGTATAATGTTGGTACTCCTCTGAAGCTTGTTGTGAATATCTCTGTTTCATGGTAGCTTTGGTGATCACCATTAGATCATTAAGGGATTATGCAATGTGTCCTCAAGAAGGTAACAGGTGTCTGGCTGTCTTCTTCACTTGTGTGTCCTCCATTAGACCACCTTCGGATTATGTTTTGTGTAAGATGCCCTACATTTGTTTTGCTTGTGTTTGTCATTTCTGTGGCACTGTGATTTTATGGTGGTTGCCTAAAAACAATTTCCGTGTATGTCTTGTGTGTCTCTTTGTGAACATACTACAACTTTAAGACTAGATTTTTTTTTTTTTATTGTCAGGATCAAAGCAACAGAGAAATCACAAGTCAACAAGCATTTCAAAACCAAAGTTCACAAGGACATTACAAGTGACTACACAGCACGGTACTGACATTGAGGACATAGGGTCAAGAAAACTGAGAGATATGAATGTTGATCATGGAATAGAACATAGTAATAGATCAATAATAAATTTCTTGAGTTTTATTATTGAAGTAGTATGTTGTGACAATTGTTTATTTTTTTTAATTTTCATTAGATTTTTTTTTATTTATATTTCAAATGTTATCTCCTTTCCTAGTTTCCCCTCCAAAAATTCACTATCCCCTTCCCCATTCCTCTGCTTCCCAACCCACCTACTTCTGCATCCTAGGCCTGGCATTACCCTATACTGGGGCATATAAATTCACAGGAAAAAGGGTGTCTTCTCCCATTGGTGAGCAACTATGTTATACTCTGCCACATATGCAGCTAGAGCCATGAGTCCCACCATGTGTGCTCTTTGATTGGTAATTTAGTCCTAGGTAGCTCTGGGGGATACTGGTTATTTCATGTTGTTGTTCCTCCTATGGGGCTGCAAACCTCTTCAGCTCCTTGGGTACTTTCACTAGCATCTTCATTGGAGACCCTGTGCTAAATCCAAAGGATGATGGTGCGCATTCACTTTTGTATTTGCTAGGCACTGGCAGAGCCTCTCAGGAGACAGCTATATAAGGCTCCTGTCAGCAAAATCTTATTGGCATCTGAAATAGTTTCTAGGTTCGGTGGTGGAAGGAATGAAGGAGTGAGGGTGGTTTTAACCGCATAGGGACAACAGTATCAGTTAACCAGACCCCTAAAAGCTCACAGAGCTGAAGACAACAACCAAATAACATACATGGTCTGGTCTGTGGCGCCCACTCCTTAAGTAGCAGAGGACTCCCATGTCTGCCCTGAGTAAAGGGGATGTGCTTGATACCTCAGGGAAGGGGATTGGGTGGGTGCTCATTTGAAGGGGAACAACATTTTAAATGTAAACTCATAAAATAATAATAATAAGGAAAAAAGTCAACGTATCTTTTTTACCTTTCCTTCTCACGGCACACTGATATCTTTTTACATATACAGACATATTTTTTACTATAGTTATCAATATATAGACTAGTCACACTGAAATATAGACAATCTCCTGTATTCTTCACTGATTTCATTGCCTCAAAATTAGTATTAAACAAAATATATAATAGTCAGTTATTAAAATTTAAGCTTATATTGTAGACGACCATGATTTTTGAAGCAAAGTTTATTGACTAGAATGCATAGAATATGGAATTAAATAAATGTGTATCACTGAAATATGTTTTCCCCTAAACTTATAAAGTATTTTCTTAGGCCAGTCACTTAAATGGGTTGAGACTGTTGACACCAAACCTGACCATCTCAGTTTAGCCCTCAGATGCCTCATAATTAAAAGAGAGACTTAATTCCTTTCAGATGTCCATTAATTGCTCTTGTGCTGTGGGACCTGTATATGTGCATGCAAGTTAATCCACACAAAAATACATAAACATAGTAACAATAAAAATATTGTCTCTGATAACAGCTTAACAGTATCTTTATCCAGCAAGTAGAATTGTTTTCCATCATTACTGAAATAATAGGGAAGAGTTTTACACTGAAGATGCTCCCATATTATACTTTGAGCAATGACAATAGATTTAAAGGAAGAAATAAATGTATGTAAAATACAATACAAGGTCTCATATGCCTACTTTTTATAGAAAAAAAGAAGGTGTGTAATAAAGGTAAAAATGATGGTTTATGGATACACTTTGTTTGTTTTTGTCTCTTTCTTCTTAATGTCAGAGCTAAGTTATTCATTGAAACATGGTGATTGAAAGACTTTCCTGTACTCAACACACTGCAGTCTCTGCTGTATTGTTTATTAGGTGCCAAATCTACATTGCAGTGAAAATAATTTTTAAAAGTTGAATAGAATATAAATCAAATGAAAGATGATACATACCTATAAACTCATCCTTTGAGAGTAAACATGGGTGATAAGACTTTGGGTGTCTGAATGAGCAGGATTACAAACCAGCTCAGACTGGACTTTGGAACAAGTATCTGATCAAATAATAACTAATAATTAAAAGTTTCTTCAATACATTTGAGAAAGGAAAGGAATCCAATTCCTTTATAGACCAGGGTTTGATAGAGGTAAGACTCCGAAATGATTAGCAGAATGTGTCAGGCAGTATTTTTCCTAATAGACAGGGCAACATGAGTAGTGAATCTATGAAAAATGATCAAATCTTAAATTATTAATGTGGACAGATACAAGGATGCACAAATGTAGCTTCAGAATTTGGGACAAAGAGGCAAGAAGTTCAGGAGTTCAAGGCTGACTTGGGCAAGTGAATTTGAATCAAAATAGCACGATTATAATATGTCAGATAAGATAAAGCAGGAGTGTAATCTACAGAAATCAGGTGGCAAATGGAGCATCTTCAACAGTCAACAAATTTATTGAGCCTTAGATTAGTTGGGAGAAACAGACTTTTCAAATTTACCATAAGAAAAAATAGAAAGACAGATGGCCAAGCAGCCCATGAATCAGAGACAAAACAGGTAAAATATAGTAGGAATAAGGATACACAATAGCCAGCCATGAGACATGGAGATTGCTGTCAATACAGGATTGTGATGAACATAGAAAAAGAGGAAAAGGATCCTGCAGTCACTAACTATTCGCAGATACATAAGAAGCACATATTCTAAATCATGACCTTTTGACTTTACCTCACTTAGTGATGCTCTCACACATCTCTACCGAAGAAACACAAGTTAGGCTCACAGTTGCTCACTGGGTTGTTTAGCAGCTAACACTGTAACAAGTGTAGAGGTTATGGCACATTCCCATTGGAGAAAATGCTTGCTGAAGCCACAGAAAACTTCAGACAATTGAACTTTGTTACTAAAACTCAAGTCTGGCTGTAGTTACATGAACAGTTGCAACAGTAATGGTGAAGAGTTCTGTAGAATAACCAAGGTTTATGAAGATCTATTAATCAGGATGAAGGTTTGCTCTCAGCTTCTGGTATGTCACTCCAAATGTTGTCTGCTGCCCACACTTGAGTCTGTATAGTGCTATAGACTATAAATAATTTAGTTAAATTTGTCCAGCCATTGTGGCAAACACTGGCAACTCTAGGCGGTGTAAAGTATAAGCAGGAGGAACAGGAATAGTCTCTTTGAAATGATGCTTCACATAGAAACTTTATATACTTTTCTTCTTATATATAGAAAAACAAAAGTTAATAACAATAATAATTGATATGCTACGAACATATTAATCTATCTGATAATATATAATTTGTTTCATGGTAAACCCTGTCACAGCCTTCTTGTGAGTATTGTTGGAGCAGATAGAAAGTTATTTTTCTTTTGATTTGGAACAAAGATGTCCACTCTGCCAGGGCCACATTGAGACTAGAAGTGAGCCAGAGCTGTCATGTTCCATGCCACTTAATAGAAGAAAGATTTCTCAGAAAGTTACCACTATGGGTAGCATGACTCAGATAGTTTCTGTACCAGTGAAAAGAAACACTTTGAATGACACAAAGAAAAGTCACCATGAGCAAAAGCCAGCAGCAACATTACATTCAACCCATAAGGACTCAGACACTGGGATTACAAAATGACACATTTAAAATAAGTATGCTTGGTATTGTTTAAGAACAAAAGACCAGGACAGGCACACATGCCTGTTGTGTCAGCAGTTGAGATTTGGAAACATCAGAATCAGGAGGTCAAGGGTAGCCTGGCTGAGATGAATACATATCTCAAATGAAAAAAAATTGAAATATTTGCAAAGATATAAAGAACAGATCATCACCTAACTAATTATAAACATTATTTTAAGACAAACACAGAATTATTTGGGGGGAAATTAGTATTTAGTATTTCTAAGATCACCAATATACCAGAGGAATGATAAGTGTGTTATATGAAAGCTGAGGGGTTGTTTCTGAAGATTGAAGATTCAATGGAGACAGGAAATGAAAGATAAGAGGCAGGAGAGAATGAAAAACTGTTTAAACAAAAGAAAAGCTGTATGAAAAGGCCTTATGGAAATGCATTAGTTAGTAAGGTTATAGTTGACATCACATAACAGACACCATGTTTCTTGGGTAGATTGTTTTTCATTTGTTTATGTACTGTATGTTTTGATCTACATTTTTTTTCTTGGTTTGTATCTTGTTTACATTTAAGATTTTTCACATTTTGTGATATTTAAATTTGGAACTGTGATGAAAGGATAGACCATCTAGTGATTGACATATCCAGGAATCCATCCCATAACCAGCTTCCAAATGCTGACACCATTGCATACACTAGCAAGATTTTGCTGAAAGGACCCAGATATAGTTTTCTCTTGTGAGACTATGGCAGCGCCTAGCAAACACAGATGTAGATGCTCACAGTCAGCTTTGGATGGTTTACACGGCCCCCAATGGAGGAGCTAGAAAAAGTATCCAAGGAGCTAAAGGGAACTGCAACCCTATAGGTGGAACAACATTATGAACTAACCAGTACCCCAGAGCTCTTGACTCTAGCTGCATATATATCAAAAGATGGCCTAGTCGGCCATCACTGGAAAGAGAGGCCCATTGGACTTGTAAACTTTATATGCCTCAGTACAGGGGAATGCCAGGGCCAGAAAGGGGGAGTGGGTTTATAGGGGATTGGGAGGGTAGGTATGGGGGACTTTTGGGATAGCATTGGAAATGTAAATGAGGAAAATACCTAATTTTAAAAAAAAAGAAAAAACAAAACAAAGCAAACAAACAAACAAAAAGAATAGCCCTAAATGAGTCTCCATAGAGTAATTGCATTTACAGGTCTATAAACATGTCTATGAGGGATTGCCTTGACTATCTTAGTTGATAGAGTAAGGGCCAGCCTAATGTATGTTGTACCATTTCTTAGGCAGGTGGTGTGGACCTATATCAAACAGTGATCCAGAGAGCAATCCAGAAAACAGTGTTCCTCTGTGGTTCTACCTCCAGTTTCTGCCTGGAACATCCCTCAAATCAACTGTGATCTGGAAGTATAATCCAAATAAACTCTTTCCTCTCCCCCACCCCCAAAAGAGAGAGAGAGAGGGAGAGAGAGAGAGAGAGAGAGAGAGAGAGAGAGAGAGAGAGAGAGAGAGAGGGAGAGAGAGAGAGAGAGACAGAGAGAGAGAGAGAGAGAGAGAGAGAGAGAGAGAGAGAGAGAGAGAGAAAGCACATGAAACTTGCTGGATATGAATGCTGGGGTGGACCTGGGAGGATATGGGGTTAGAAAACTTGATCACAATATATTCTATGAAAAAAAATGTAACTAGAAGATAAAAATAGACTGGAGTGTGGGGTGGTACACAACTTTTATCTTAGCTCTCAGGATTGGAGGCAGGCAAGGTTCTGAAATTTAGGACAAGTTGGTCTGTAGACTAAATTGCAGCACACTCAGGATGACACGGAGTTACTCCATACTAGAAAAAAAATTATATATATATATATATATATATATATATATATATATATATTATTTATAATATAATATATATATTATATATATTTATATTTATATATATTTATATATATAATTTATAATATATAATTAATAAAATATAATATCTATTTATATATATAAATAGATATAATTTATAATTTATAAATATAAATATGTTTATATATTTATATATGTATAATTAAATATAATTTATATATAATTATATATAATTTATATATAATTATATATAATATATATAATTATATATATATATATATATATATAATTATATATATATAATTAAACCACTGAAACACGAGTTATTAAATGAAAATCAAGTGCAAGGCAGGACCCAGAGTGTTCTCCAACACAGGACATCTATTGCCTCTATACTTGCTTACTCATTCTATTGCTGAAGACACAACACACTGTGACACCAGAATATAAACATTTAATCTCAAATCAATCAGGAAATATTTGTCCTTTGACTACTTATCCAAAGGCCAGAAAGTATATTGCAGTCTCCCAGGAGGAGAAAATTTATGAAGGGCTTTACTACTATAATACCTAGCTACATACAAGCTAAGAAAGATATGACAAGTAGTACCATTGTTAGGAGATAACTAATTGTTTTCTTACTGGATTTGAAGCATTTACCACTTGAGGGATGTCATTTTTAAATTCTATTTAAGTCAAAAGTCTATGACTGGGGAGACCATTTACCCTAGGGAGGAATCTTCTAGACTCTTCTATTATATAGTCATGTGGGAAATTTGCATTATTAATCATTTATGTTTATTCCTGAGACCCAGTTAGGATTTCAGCGCTGTGAAGACAACTTGATCAAGCATATATGATAAGGAGCGACCTATAATTGGGATTTGCTTACACATTCAGAGGTTCAGCCCCTTATCTTGGTGGGAGCATGGCAACATCCAGGCAGATGGGGACTAAAAGAGGAGCTAAGAGTTCTACATCTTGATTCCTAGGCAGCCAGGAAAAAATTGGCTTCCATTTGGCTAGGATAAGGGTCTCAAAGTCCACCCCTACACAGACACACCTTTTTCCATCAAGGCCACACATTCTAATAGTGGCACTCCATAGTCCAAGGATATTCAAACCACTCTACATCACTTCCTAGCCTCCATAGACGTTTTCAAACACATGAGTCTATGGGTGACATACATAAGCATGGCATAATGCAAAATGCCTTTGTTCCAACTTCAAAAGTCCCTATACTATAGCATTGTCAACAATGTTAAAAATCCAAAGTTCAAAGTCTTTTCTGAGATTCAATCACTTAATAGTAATCCCCTATAAAAACAAAATCAAACAGCAGATCACATACCTTCAACATTATATGATGTTTAAAAACATTCCTAAATTCCATATTGAGGAAATACTTGAACTAATGAAGACAGGAAACCAGCTGGGCAATGCCAAACTCTGCAGCTCTATGTCTCCTATATAAGCAGTGTTCAAATCTCTAATTCCCTTTTTGTATTTGTGGACTGCAAAAACTTCTTTAGCCTTGGCTTGTTCCACTCGCTCTGAGCAGTTTTCCACTGTACACAGCTTCCAATATCTGGGTTCCACACATGAACTTTTGTGTTTCTACAAAGGACTTGCATCACATCACCAGCTCTGCTCTTTGTAGCATTCTAGATGTGGTTGACTCCACTCCACCACTCCTTCTGTTCTTGGTGGATCCCCCATGATACTGGACTCTCCAGTATGTTGGGGTCTTCTGCTGAAATTAGGCTTCAACAATAGCCTCTTATGGTCTTTCTTTATGGAATGAAACCTCAATTTCTTTGTGTGACCCCCACAGTCCTGGGCCATCAACTGCAACTGAGACTGAACCGTTGGCAATGGTCTTCCCTGGACTCTCACAGTGTCAAGACTTAGCTGCCCTCCATGACCCCTTCATACTTTCTAAACCAGAACCACCTGTGGTTCATACACATTAGCAAAAACAGCTACAATAGGAAGTATAATCTTGGCTCTCTCAAACACAACTTCTTTGTCCTTACAAAAAATATTTCACAGAAGATTTCACCTCAGACATGCTGGTGTTTCTAAAACCACTGCTAATTTTTTAGGTTCAGCCAACTTCCATCAATAGTCTCTGTAAATCCTTTAATTCTTTACTCTAAAGACAAGTCCACATAGCTAAAACTTCTACTTGCTGGGGCTGCAACATGCCATATTTCCTTATTCTTTTACCAACTCTGTTTTCCATTTTCATCACTACCTAAGATTGGCTGTACTGAAATTTGGGTTGTACATTGACCTTGAATTTAGAGATCTGCATTGCTGTGCCCCCTGAATGCTGAGGTTAAAGGAATGTGCCACCATGCCTGGATTTACGTTTTTCTACACCTAGAATTTGCTCTGTCCTTGACTGGGCTTGAACTCCAATATCTAGTTGCCCTTGTCTGCTGGGATCAGAGGTATTATGTATCATCATGTGTGGGCCTTAGCTTTTCCTACCCACAATTCCTCAAGATCTGGATCAAAAGTGTGCATTTCCCAGCCTTAAGATTTAGCTCACAAGTGTGCCCTCCATTTCTGGATTGTAGTTCATTTCAGATTGAAAGTGCAAACTATTCTTTGTTCAATCACGAACACAAAAATAAACTTAGCTGCATAGGATCTGGCCATGAGATCGCCACTCCCTTAATCTCTTTACTTCCTTGAACCAGGATTCAGCTCCATTTCACTTTCTCATACCCACTTATTATTACTTGAACCATACATTTTGGATTTTGTTTTATTCTTTTTAAGCTTGCTATGCTAGATCCAAATGTTCTGCATGAGGCTAAACCAGAAAACAAAGTCTCTGCTGGAATTTTGAAGACTTCCTTCATCAAAGCAATTAACATAAATCTTTTAATTTAACCACAGGCAGACTCTATGGACAAGTGTCAAAAAACAGTCTCTAGGACACATACTAAATTTCTTCTCCACTGAAACCTCTTGGGCAAAGTCTCCATAGTTCCAATCATACTCAGCATGAAAATCCTCTACATTCCTACTAGGATAGCACATTAAGTCCCACTTAAAGCTTTCTACTACTTCCCAAACTCACAGCCCCCAAATTCTCATTCTTCCAATAAAACACATATTTAGGCCTTTCACAAGAATACCCTTCTCCTGACAATAACTTCTGTCTTAGTGTTTTATTGCTGGGAAGAAACGCCATGACCAATCCAACTCTTATAAAGGACATTTAATGGGCAATGGTTTATAGGTTCAGAGATTCAGTCTATTGCTAACATAGGAGCATGGCAGCATACAGAAACCTGTGGAGCTAGAGGAGGAGCCAAAAGTTCGACATGTTGATTCCAAGGCAGACAGAAGATTGCCATCCATTCTGACTGGTGTGAGATGGAGTCTCAGGGATGTTTTGACTTGTATTTCCCTGATGATTGAGGATGCTGAACATTTTTTCAGGTGTTTCTCAGCCATTCGGTATTCGTCAGGTGAGAATTCTTTGTTCATCTCTGAGCCCCATTTTTAGTGGGGTTATTTGATTTTCTGGAGTCCACCTTCTTGAGTTCTTTATATATGTTGGATATTAGTCCCCTATCTGATTTAGGATAGGTAAAGATCCTTTCCCAATCTGTTGGTGGCCTTTTTGTCTTATTGACGGTGTCTTTTGCCTTGCAGAAGCTTTGCAGTTTCATGAGGTCCCATTTGTCAATTCTTGAACTTAGAGCACAACCCATTGCTGTTCTATTCAGGAATTTTTCCCCTGTGCCAATATCTTTGAGGCTTTTCCCCACTTTCTCCTCTATAAGTTTCAGTGTGTCTGGTTTTATGTGGAGCTCCTTGATCCACTTAGATTTGACCTTAGTACAAGGAGATAGGAATGGATCAATTCGCATTCTTCTACATGATAACCCCAGTTGTGCCAGCACCATTTGTTGAAAATACTGTCTTTTTTCCACTGGACAGTTTTAGCTCCCTTGTCAAAGAACAAGTGAGCATAGGTGTGTGGGTTCATTTCTGGGTCTTCAATTCTATTCCATTGGTCTACTTGTCTGTTGCTATACCAGTACCACACTGTTTTTATCACAATTGCTCTGTAGTACAGCTTTAGGTCAGGCATGGTGATTCCACCAGAGGTTCTTTTATCCTTGAGAAGAGTTTTTGCTATCCTAGGTTTTTTTCGTTATTCCAGATGAATTTGCAGATTGCTCTTTCTAACTCGTGTAAGAATTGAGTTGGAATTTTAATGAGGATTACATTGAATCTGTAGATTGCTTTTGGCAAGATAGCCATTTTTACAATGTTGATTCTGCCAATCCATGAGCATGGGAGATATTTCCATCTTTTGAGACCTTCTTTAAATTTTTTTCAGAGATTTGAAATTCTTATCATACAGATCTTTCACTTCCTTAATTAGAGTCACGCCAAGGAATTATATATTATTTGTTACTATTGTGAAGAGTGTTGTTTCCCTAATTTCTTTCTCAGCCTGATTTTTCTTTGTGTATAGAAAGGCCATTGTCTAGTTTGAGTTAATTTTATATTCAGCTACTTCACCGAAGCTGTTTATCAGGTTTAGGTGTTCTCTGGTGGAATTTTTAGGGTCACTTATAAATTCAGGTGATAGCAGATGCTGGAGAGGATGTGGAGAAATCAGAACACTCCCCCATTGTTGGTGGGATTGCAAGCTTGTACAACCACTCTGGAAATCAGTCTGGCGGTTCCTCAGAAAATTGGACATTTTACTACCACAAGATCCCGCAATACCACTCCTGGGCATTTATCCAGAACATGTTCCAACTAGTAAGAAAGAAACATTTTCCACTATGTTAATAGCAGCCTTATTTATAATAGCCAGAAGCTAGAATGAACCCAGATGCCCATCAACAGAGAAATGGATACAAAAAAAAAATGTGGTACATTTACACAATGGAGTACTACTCAGCTATTAAAAAGAATGAATTTATGAAATTACTAGGCAAATGGTTGGACATGGAGGACATTATCCTGACTGAGGTAACCCAATCACAAAAGAACTCAAATGATATGTACTCACTGACAAGTGGATATTAGCTCAGAAACTTAGAATACCCAAGATATAAGTTACAATTTGCAAAACACATGAAACTGAAGAACGAAGACCAAAGTGTGAACACTTTGCCCCTTCTTAGAATTGGGAACAAAACACCCATGGAAGGAGTTACAGAAACAAAGTTCTGTAACCCAGAGATCATTGACAAGAGAGTTGGTCAATTATCATCAGTGTGAAGGCTTTCTGGTGTTTCTGTTGTTGATGTTCAGCTTTATTTCATGGTGGTCAGATGAGACACAGAGCACTATTTCAATTTTCATGTATCTGGTGAAGCTTGCTTTGTGACTGACTATATGGTCAGTTTTGGAGAAGGATCTATGAGGTGCTGAGAAGGCAGCATTTTGTTTTGTATTTGGTTGCAATATTCTATAATTGTAGTTTGGGAACATTTCATTCATAATGCCTGTTAATTTCATTTATTTCTCTGTTCAGGTTTGTCTGGATGACCTATTAGTCAGACTCCAGTTTTGAAGTCCCCTACTATTAATATTTGCAGTCTGATTGGTGATTTAAACATTAGCAATGTTTGCTTTTCAAATATGGGTGCCCTTCTTTTTGGGTATAGTTGTTCAGAATAGAGATATCATATTGTTATAATTTTCCTTTGAGTAGTATGACATGTTGATCCATGTCTCCTTTGAATATTCATGGATGAAAGTTTACTTTATCAGGTATTAGAATGGCTACTATACCCTTCTTCTTGGGTCCATTTGCTTAGAATACTTTTTCAAGCTCTTTACTCTGGGGTATTGTCTATCTTTATTTTGGTGGTGTGTTGTTTGTATGCATCACAATAACGGATCATGTTTTTGTATACTTTCTGTTAGGCTGTGTCTTTTTATCGGGGAAATGAGTCCATTGATAGTGAAAGATATTAATGACTAGTGATGTTTGTTTATTTAGATGGTGGTGGTGGATGTGGTGGTGGTAGTGGTAGTTTGTGTGTGTGTGTGTGTGTGTGTGTGTTTATGTATGTGTGTGTGTCCTTCACTTGCTTGTTCAGGTATAGTTATTTCCTTTCTTTTCTTGGATGTATTAATCCATACTGGGTTGGAGTTTTCCTTCAAGTACATTCTGTAGGGCTGGATTTGTGGTTTGGGTTTGTCTTGAAATATGTTGTTTTCTCCATCTGTAGTGACTGAGAGTTTTGATGAATATTATTATTGGGCTCTGTGGATTTTTAGAGGTTACAAATGACCTATCCAGTTCCTTCTAAATTTGAGAGTCTTTGCTCATAAATAAGTTGTAATTCTGTTAGGTCAGCCTTTGTATGCTATCTGCCTTTTACCCCTTGCTTCTTTTAGTATCCTTTCTTTGCTCTGTATATTTTCTGTTTTGATGATTATACAGGAGGAGGAAGTTGAGCTCACTAAAACATCCTAGTGACAACAATAACAGTGAAAACTACAAAGAAATATGGAGACAATTACTAATATGTGCACAGTATATGACATTCTCCACTGGGCTAACGTCATTTATAGTATAAGACAGCAGATATCTGCTTGTAGGGAGACTGGTACAAGGTTCAGAAGAGCACGTTGGAAGGTAAATAAGTTGCTCTGTTTTAGTGTGATGGTTTCTATTGCTGTGAAGATACAAACTGGGCAAAGGAACTTGAAACCGGAAAGGATTTATTTGAAATAGATGGATTCATTCCTATATTTCTAATTAGCTAATAGTGCCAAGTGTGGTGCCTCAGTGCTGGGGGTGACTGGAGTGCAGCCAGCAATAAGCTCAGTGGAAGCAGAATAAAGTCTTTAATGGTGGTGTACAGGTTGTTTTCCTTTACCAAACCAGAAAGAGAAATGGACTGGTCTGTGGCAAATGTTATGGTTCTTGGTCATCACTTACATTTAGGTCATCCACATACCAGGAAGAAGGGAGAAGGCAGAGCCTGAGAGGAGCAGAAATGGACTGATTCTAAGTGAACACAAACACTAAGGCGTGGGTGAATAAGTCCTTTCTTCTGGAGATTTAGGCTCTGCTCATTAAGATGAAGGCTTTCCTGGGTTTTTTTTTTTTTTTGAAGAGTTGAACCTTCTTTGTTCATACTGATTTATTTGGTGGTGAATGTGAATGCATATACTTTATTTGTGATGAAAGAGGAATTATATAAATTTTGTGCAAAAGAATACCCAGGAAGGAAGTCAACTGGCTGAATTTTAGGTTGTCTCCATATTGTATAACTATGAAGAACTAAAACCATCTGGCCCTGGAATTTATAGTTTTGGAGATCTTTAATGACTGTTTTTATTTCTTTTTTATTTTATTTTATTTTTAATTCATATATTAAAATCCATATTCCATTCCCCACACCCCTATACAACCTGCATCTGCTTCACATCCCAATTTTTGGCCATAACCCACACGATCTCCACGAGGATGTCCCCACCCCAACTGACCTCTAAACTCCCTAGGGTCTCCAGTCTCTTGAAGATTAGGTGCAATGATCCTTAAAGAACACAGACCCAGAATTCCTCTACTGTATGTGTGTTGGGAGCCTCATATCAGGTGGTGTATGCTGTATGTTTGGTGGTTCAATGTTTGAGAGACCTCAGTGGTCTGGATTAATTGAGACTGCTGTTCCTCCTGCACGATTGCCCTTCTCCTAAGTTTCTTCCAGCCTAACCTTAATTCAAGAACAGCTGCATCTGACCATTGGTTGGGTGCAAATATCTATATCTGACTGTTTTAGCTGCTTGTTGGGTCTTTCACAGGGCAATCATGATACATCAAGTTTTATGAGCTCTCCTTACCTGCAGTAATAGTGTCTGGCATTGGGAATTACCCTTGAGCTGAATCCAACTTTGGGCATGTTGCTGGAACTTCTTTTCCTCAGGTTCCTGTCCATTTCCTTCCATGTAATTCTTTTAGATAGGAACAATTATGTTTCAGAGATGTGACTGGTGGATGGCAACCCTATCCGTCATTTGAAGCTCTGTCTTCATGCTGGAGGTAGGCTCTATAATTTCCCATTCCCTAGTGTACGTCATTTCACCTATGGTCCCTTCCTTTTAATCCTGGATATCTCTAAACTAATAAGTCTCTGGGGAACTCTGGGTGATTCCCCACATCCTGCTATTTCCTGAGTCTGCCTGGTTACATTCCTTTTTCTGGCTCTTAAGGATTCAGTCCTATTCCCTCACCCAATACCAGATTAGGTGCCCCACTCCCTCTCAACTCCACCCTATCCAATTTCCCTCCAGGGTCCCTCCCTCTCTCCCCACTTGTAATTCCTTTCTTCTCTGTCCCAAGTGGGACTGAGGCATCCTCATTTGGGCACTTCAGCTTGTTGAGCTTTTAGAGTTCTGTGGACTGTATCTTTGGTATTCTGTACTTTTTTGGCTAATATACACTTATTAGTGAGTGCATAATATACATGTCTTTTAGGGTCTGAGTTACCTCAATCAGGAAGATATTTTCTAGTTCAATCCATTTGTGTATAAACTCAAAATGTCTTCTATCTTTTCTTCTTCTTCTTCGTCTTCGTCTTCGTCTTCTTCTTCCTTTTCTCCTTGGATATTTCTTAATTTGAATTTCAAATGTTTTTCCTTTTCCTGGTTTCCCTCCTTCCCAGAAACACCCTATTACATCCTCCCTCCCTCTGACTCGATGGGGGTGGTCCTCCCTACTCCTTGCCCTCAATTCGAGAACACTGGGGCATCTATCGAGCCTTCATGGGACCAAGGACCTCTAATTTCTTTGATGCATCACAAGGCCATACTCTGTTATATATGCAGCTTGAGCTTTGTCTACTCTTCTGTTGATGGCTTAGTCCCTGGGAGTTCTGAGGGTCTGGTTGGCTGATATTTGTGTTCTTCCTATGGAGTTGCAAACCCATTCAACTCCTTCAATCCCTTAGCAAACTCCTCTATTAAGGACCCTTCACTCAGTCCATTAGTTGAGTGCTAACATCTGCCGCTGTATGTATAAAGCTTGGGCAGTGCCTCTCTGGAGCCAGGCATATATGGCTCCTTTCAGCATTTGCTTCTTGGTATGCACAATGGTGTCTTGGTCTGGTAACTCCATAAGGCATGAATTGTAAGGTGGGACAGTGTCTGAGTGGCCTTTTGTTTAGGCTCCACTCTACACTATATCTCCATATTTGCTCCTATGAGTATTTTGTTCTCATAATAAGAAGGACCAAAGTATGTAACAATACTGCAACTGGGCATATGCAGTAAAGATGATCCACCATAACACTAGGATCTATGCTATGCTCATAGGAGCTTTATTCTTAATAACAAGACTGGAAGCAACCAGATGTCCCTCATCCAAAGATTCAATGCAGAAAATGTTATCCATTTACAAAATGGAATGCTGTTCTGCTGTTAAAATCCAAGACATCTTGTAATTAGCAGTCAAATGGATGGAATTAAAACATATCATGGTGAATGATGTAACCCAGAGCCCCATCAAAAACAAAACAAAACAAAAAATAATAAAACATGCATGGTATGTTCTCAGTGATAAGGCAGATAACACATAAGAGGCAAACACCTCTAGAGAGGCAGGGCTCCCAGTGGATGAATGAGAAAATGTAACAACAAAAATTTAAAGCCAGGCTTGCCCTAACTGTAAGAAATGCAGGGACAAAATTGTAATAGAGACTGAAAGAATAGCCAATCAAAACGTGTCATCTTGAGAAGCATGCCCTGGCCAAGCATCACTCCTTGACACTGTTAATGATTTGATCTTATTCTTGCAGACAGGAGCCTAGCATAACTATACTCTGAAGGGCTCCATCCAGCAGCTGAATTAAACAGATGCAGACGCCCATAGCTAATCCTTGGATAGAGGCCAGGGACTCTTATGGAAGGGTTGAGGAAGGGAAAAGGATAGGAACTCAAACAGTGTCAAATAACCTGGACTCTTGGCAGCTCTCAGAGGCTGATAAATTATGGAAAGATCATCCATGGACTGAGAAACACCCCAGGCAATTAGGGCTGCATTATCTGGCTACAGTGTGAGAGGATGCCCCTAATGAAGCAAATACTTGATGGGACAGGCTGTGGAGATACACAGGGATTCTACCCTCTCAGAGGCAAGTGAAGAGGAATGGGTAGAGGTATTCTCTTACAGTGGGACTGTGTTTCAGATGAAAATACATAAATAATTACATTTGAAAATAAGACCTGTAGATATATATTCTATATCCAATATCATCATAAATTAACAAAACTTGAAGCAATCACACATGTTTTAGGAATGAATCAGTGATGCCTATTATTACCAATATCTATTTAATTTTATACTCCATATTCTAGCTGGAAAAACAAGAAATTTAAAGTTATACAAAATGAAAAGGACCAATGAAGCTCTCCCTATTTGCAGATGACATTTCATTATATAATAGTTCTAAAACTCAATTACATACCTTCTAGAAATGACAGAAAAAATCATCACTGTGATTTTCACCTTTACCAAAACTATATGAAATGGAATTAAACAAACAAACCTGAAACAAGAAACACAGAAACATTTGGAATAAATGATACACTATGCTCTATACCATATCTATAAATAAAATAATACCTATATCATTTATATTTACATCATTTATATGTTTGTCTACTTGAACATAACTAAAGATGAAAGGTAGATATATATAAAAAGATAGCAAATTATCTATATGTTATATGATGATATAGGTAGGTATACATATATAAACATAGAGAGATAGAGAGGTAGATAGACTGTATATATGGTTATATACATGGTTAAATACACAGTTGTCAATTATTGATCTTAGTTGTTGAAAACGGTATTCTTTCCAGTAAATATATTCATATGTTATATATTTGTATAAGTAAACACACACACACACACACACAACACACACACACACACACACACACACACACACATATATATATATATATATATATATATATATATATATATGGAATTAGATATTTAGATATTTTTATCTGTACAAATATATAGACACCTAAGAAGCTCTTTATACAAATGTATATATTATATATTTATATATCATCTATAATTTTTCATCTATCTATTCTCTATCTCCTTAATTTACACTCTGAATAGCACTCCCTTTTTCACAATACTTAAGGCTAACAATTGACAAGTTGGAATTTATAATGCTAAATGACTTCAGTGTAGCTAAACAAAAACATAGTATAGAGGAAATTCCATAGAACAGGAAAGAATCTTTGTGGGTCACCTTAGGCGCGGTGACAACAGACACCGCAAGGTCTCTAGGGGACTCTCCACATGATCTAAGGGCCACTGGTGAGTGGAACACATCTTCTGTTCCATTCCAATCTCCCGGGACCAGTATTAGCAAGTCCCTTCTGGTCAGTGCCAATACTGGATAACCTTGGGCTAGGAGTAGGCAGACATCCCCAAGGTCCCGAGAGGATAGCTTCTGAGGCAGACCCCATTACAGGATCCAGACATCCGGGCACATTCCCTGCCAGATGACAAGTGTCCTCCCCGCCCAGGAGGACTTTGCCAGAGCACCTGGGGAAGCCATCTTGGATCCTGGATCCCTCCAAGACTAATCTGTGCAAGCGAGAGTGTAGACTAAAAAAGGTAACTTCTTCTGGGACAGGCCCTGTTTCAGGCCTTCATCTTCTGCCAGGAGGCAGGACCAAATGCCAGATATCTGTGCACCTTCCCTGCAAGAGGAAAGCTTGCCTGCGGACAGTGCTCAGACCACTAAAACTCAGGAGAGATCTAGTCTCTCATGTCTGCTGATAGAGGCTAACAGAATCACTGGAGGAACAAACTCTAACAAGAGACAACTATAACAGCTAACTCCAGAGATTACCAGACGGTGAAAGGCAAAAGTAAAAATCTTACTAACAGAAACCAAGACCACTCACCTTCATCAAAACGCAGCACTCCCACCTCACCCAGTTCTGGGCAGCACAACACATCTGAAAAGCTAGACCTGGATTTAAAAGCATATCTCATGAGGATGGTAGAGGATATCAAGAAGGACTTTAATAACTCACTTAAAGAAATAGAGGAGAACACTGCTAAAGAGTTACAAGTCCTTAAAGAAAAACAGGAAAACACAACCAAACATGTAGAAGTTCTTAAAGATAAACAGGAAAGCATATCCAAACAGGTGATGGAAATGAACAAAATCATACTAGACATAAAAAGGGAAGTAGACACAATAAAGAAAACCCAAAGTGAGGCAACGCTGGAGATAGAAACCTTAGGAAAAAGTCTGTAACCATAAATGCCAGCATCAGCAACAGAATACAAGAGTTGGAAGAGAGAATCTCAGGTGCAGAAGATTCCATAGAGAACATAGGCATAAAAATAAAAGAAAATGCAAAATGCAAAAAGAACCTAACTCAAAACATCCAGGAAATCCAGGACACAATGAAAAGAACAAACCTATGCATAATAGGAGTAGATGAGAATGAAGATTTTCAACTTAAAGGGACAACAAATATCTTCAACAAAATAATAGAAGAAAACTTCCCAAACCTAAAGAAAGAGATACCCACAAACATACAAGAAGCCTGCAGAACTCCAAATAGACTGGACCAGAAAAGAAATTCCTCCTGACACATAATAATGAGAACAACAAATACACTAAATAAAGATAGAATATTAAAAGCAGTGAGGGAAAATGGTCAAGTAACATATAAAGGCAGGCCTATCATAATTACACCAGACGTTTCAACAGAGACTATGAAAGTCAGAAGAGCCTGGACATATGTTATATAGACAATAAGAGAAAACAAAAGCCAGCCCAGGCTACTATACCCAGCCAAACTTTAAATTACCATAGATGGAGAAACCAAAGTATTCCATGACAAAACCAAATTCTCACTTTATCTTTCCACGAATCCAACCCTTCAAAAGATAATAACTGAAAAAAACAAAAAAAGAAAAAAAACAAAAAAAACAAAAACAAAAAACAGAACAAAAAACAAAACAAAACAAAACAAAACAAAAACAATACAAGGAAGGAAACACGCCCTAGAAAAATCAAGAAAGTAATCCCTCAACAAACCAAAAAAAGACAGCCACAAGAAAAGAATGCCAACACTAACAATAAAATAATAGGAAGCAACAATTACTTTTCCTTAATATCTCTTAATATCAAATGACTCAATTTCCCAATAAAAAGACATAGACTAACAGACTGGCTACACAAACAGGACCCAACATTTTGCTGCTTACAGGAAACACATCTCAGGGAAAAAGACAGACACTACGTCAGAGTAAAAAGCTAGAAAACAATTTTCCAAGCAAATGGTTTGAAGAAATAAGCGGGAGTAGCCATTCTAATATCGAATAAAATCGACTTCCAATCCAAAGTTATCAAAAAACACAAGAAGCGGCACTTCATACACATCCAAGATAAAATCTGTCAGGATGAATTCTTAATTCTGAATATCTATGCCACATTCATTAAAGAAACTTTAGTAAAGCTCAAAGCACACATTGTACCTCACACAATAATAGTGGGAGACTTCAACACACCATTTTCATCAATGGACAAATCATGGAAACAGAATTTAAACAGGGACACAGTGAAACTAACAGAAGTGATGAAACAAATGGATTTAACAGATATCTACAGAACATTTTATCCTAAAACAAAAGGATAAAACTTCTTCTCAGCACCTCATGGTACCTTCTCCAAAATTGACTATATAATTGGTCACAAAACAGGCCTGAACAGATACAAAAATATTAAAATTGTCCCATGCATCCTATCAGATCACCATGGACTAAGGCTCATCTTCAATAACAACTATATAATAGAAAGCCAACATTCACATGGAAACTGAACAACCCTCTTCTCAATGATACCTTGGTCAAGGAAGGAATAAAGAAAGAAATTATAGACTTTTTAGAGTTTAATGAAAATGAAGCCACAACGTACCCAAACCTATGGGACACAATGAAAGCATTTCTAAGAGAAAAACTCATTGTTTTGAGTGACTCCAAAAAGAAACTAAAGAGAGCACACTCTAGCAGCTTGACAACACACCTAAAAGCTCTAGAACAAAAGGAAGCAAATTCAACCAACAGGAATAGACAGCAGGAAATAATCAAACTCAGAGGCAAAATCAACCAAGTGGTAACAAGAAGAAGTATTCAAAGAATCAACCAAAGAAATAGCTGGTACTTTGAGAAAATCAACTAGATAGATAAATCCTTAGACAAACTCACTAGAGGGCACAGGGACAGCATCCTAATTAACAAAATCAGAAATGAAAAGTGAGACATAACAACAGATCCTGGAGAAATCCAAAACAGCATGGGATCCTTGTACAAAAGGCTATACTCAACAAAAAAAAAAAATATATATATATATATATATAACAAACAAACAAAAAAAGCCAAAGACAGTGAAACTTGTAGAGGAGAAAGTGGGGAAAAGCATTGAAGATATGTGCACAGGGGAAAAAATTCCTGAAGAGAACAGCAATAGCTTGTGCTTTATGATCAAGAATAGACAAATGGGACTTCTTAAAATTGCAAAGCTTCTGTAAGGGAAAAGAAACCATCAATAAGACAAATAGGCCACCAACAGATTGGGAACAGATCTTTACCTATCCTAAATCAGATAGGGGAGTTATATACAATATATAAAGAACTCAAGAAGGTGGACTCCAGAAAGTCAAATAACCCCATTAAAAAATGGGGCTCAGAGCTAAACAAAGAATTCTCACCTGAGGAATAACAAATGCCTGAGAAGCACCTGAAAAAAAAAAATGTTCAACATCCTTAATCATCAGGAAAATGCAAATCAAAACAACCTTGAGATTCCACCTCACACCAGTAAGAATGACTACGTTCAAAAATTTGGTTGACAGCAGATGCTGGCAAGGATGTGGAGAAAGAGGAACACTCCTCCATTGATGGTGGGATTGCAGGCTTGTATAACCAACCACTCTGGAAATCAGTCTGGCAGTTCCTCAGAAAATTGGACATAGAAATACAGGAGGATCCCGAATACCACTCCTGGGCATATATCCAGAAGATGTTCCAACTGGTAAGAAAGACACATGTTCTACTATGTTCATAGCAGCTGTATTTATAATAGCCAGAAGCTGGAAAGAATCCAGATGTCCTTCAAAAGAGGAATGGATACAGAAAATGTGGTACAGTTACACAATAGAGTACTACTCAGCTATTAAAAGGAATGAATTCATGAAATTCCTAGGCAAATGGATGGACCTGGAGGGCATCATCCTGAGTGAGGTAACACAATCACAAAGGAACTCACACAATATGTACTCACTGAGAAGTGAATATTTGCCCCAAAACTTAGGATACACATGATATAAGATACAACTTGCTAAACACATGAAACTCAAGAAGAACAAAGACCAAAGTGTATACACTGTGCCCTTTCTTAGAATTGGGAACAAAACAACCTTAGAAAGAGTTACAGAGATAAAGTTTGGAGCTGTGATGAAAGGATGGACCATCTAAAGACTGCCATATCCAGGGATCCATCCCATAATCAACTTCCAAACGCTGACACCATTGCATACACTAGCAACATTGTGCTGAAAGGAACCAGATATAGCTGTCTCTTGTGAGACAATGCTGGGGCCTAGCAAACACTGAAGTGGATGCTCACAGTCAACTATTGGATGGATCACATTGCCCCCAACTGACGAGCTAGAGAAAGTACCCAAGGAGCTAAAGGGATCTGCAACTGTATAGGTGGAACAACATTATGAACTAACCATTACCCCAGAGCTCTTGACTCTAGCTGCATATGTATCAAAAGATGGCCTAGTCGGGCATCACTGGAAAGAGAGGCCCATTGGACTTGCAAACTTTATATGCCCCAGTAAAGGGGAACGCCAGGGCCAAAAAGTGGGAGTGTGTGTGTAGGGGAGTGGGGGGGGGGGATGTATTGGAAACTTTTTGGATAGCATTGGAAATGTAAATGAGGAAAATACCTAATAAAAATTTAAATCAAAAAAAAAAAGATTAAATTGATGAAATTTCTAGGCAAATAGATCGAACTGGAGGACATCATACTGAGTGAGGTAACTCAATTATAAAAGAACTCCCATGATATCTACTCACTGATAAGTGGATATTAGCCCAAAAACTTAGAATACCCAAGATATAAGATACAACTTGCAAAACACATGAAGCTCAAGAAGAACAAAGACCAAAGTGTGGACACTTAGCCCCTTCTTACAATTGGGAACCAAACACCCATGGAAGGAGTTACAGGGACAAAATTTGGAGCTGAGACAAAAATATGGACCATCTAGAGACTGCAATACCAGCAGATCCATCTGCCTCCAAATGCTGACACTATTGCATACATTAGCAAGATTTTGCTGAAAGAACCCTGATATAGCTGTCTCTTGTGAGACTATGCTGGGGTTTAGCAAACACAGAAGTGGATGCTCACAGTCAGCCTTTGTATGGATCACAGGGCCCCCAATGGCAGAGCTAGAGAAAGTAATCAAGGAGCTAAAGGGATCTGCAACCCTATAGGTGGAACAACAAAATGAACTAACCAGTATCCCCTGGAGCTCCTGTCTTTAGCTGCATATGTATTAGAAGATGGCCTAGTAAGCCCTCAGTGGAAAGAAAGGCCCATTGGTCCTGTAAACTTTATAGGCCTCAGTACAGGGGATCACAAGAGCCAAGAAGTGGGAGTGAGTGGGTAGAGGAGTAGGGGGAAAGGGTATGGGGGAGTTTTGGGATAACCCTGGAAATATAAATGAAGAAAATAGCTAATAAAAATTAAAAAAAAAGAAATAAGGAACTTTGTCAGCTCTCTGACAGAAAAATATATGTCTGGAATATATAAAAAAAATAATAAATGAAATGGAAAAAAATGACCCATTCAAAAAAAGCCCTAAACTCTCCAATGACTTTAAGAAGTCATACTGTTTCAGTAATTAAACCAAATATAACCAAAGCAATTGATTGAAAATGCTGCACATAAATTGGAAAATACATTCAATTTTGCAAGACTGAAAACTAGCAAATAAACAATGGAAAACTATGTGCAGAATTCTCAGAAACTAACACATGACACAGATGTGTAGCACTCATTGGTATACATTCAATGTACAAATGACTCACAATTCTACTCCATAGATACTTGCTCTACCCTGCAAATCACTGCTCTATTCACACACACACACACACACACACAAACAAAATGTAATGCAAATGCTCTAAATATCCTTGTACTGTTTGCTTGAAATCCAAAGTGACAAACAGAGATTGAAGTACTAAATATATTGTCATTTGCAATAAGTAAAAGAGGGCCTTTCCCTTTCCATCATATTTTGCAACCTCCTGTGATTTGAAAAAATATATAAAAGAGTGAGAATTCTATTGTGGACTATATCAAGAATGCACTATGAATATCAACATTTTCACCAGAGGAGGGTTTGTAATCTTAAAGACTCAACCACTTCCACACCCGTTGGATCCACTTAGATTTTTGGTCTGAAACAGAAGCTATGTTCCTTGTAATACAAGTTATTTTATGCATAAAACACACACACATATGTACTCAGGAAACCTAATGGTTTTCTCTGCTCAACACATACACTGTTCAAAACTGTTGTCTTAGAATTTTTCAAAAGCAATCCAATTTATTTTTTTTCCATTTTTTATTAGGTATTTCGCTCATTTACATTTGCAATGCTATACCAAAAGTCCCCCATAGCCACCCACCCCCTCTCCCCTACCCACCCACTCCCCTTTTATGGCCCTGGCGTTCCCCTGTACTGGGGCATATAAAGTTTGCGTGTCCAATGGGCCTCTCTTTCCAGTGATGGCCGACTAGGCCATCTTTTGATATTTTGAAACATAATTCTGTTTGCATTAGCAATGAGACACTGGAAGGTATGAATGAAATCACCCAGTATAAAATAAACCCTAAATACACCAAGGCAATAGTAATAGACAGTTCTAAAGTATTTATTGATAATTGAAACAAGGAGGGATGAGAGATTAAAATTTACTCTTTAAAAAGTTCAAAGACTAAGAACACAGTAATCTTCAAAGAGAATATATCTCATAAATACTAACAATCTCCCATATTAACTATAAACATATGCATCTTGTTTGTATTTGCATAGTTACTACAATTATTCTTGTTAAAAACCTTACACTTTAGAACACTGTTTATTCAATGATTTAAAAAATGAATTCTATACAATGAATAATCAATAATGTCAGTTGATTAAAGCTGAGTGAAAGAGTTTTCATATCTTGTTTTTCAAATAAGTACTTAATATAAGTTGAATTTGGGAGTAAAACGTTTTTGAATACTATCAACATATGGTTTCTTTATGAGAATTCTCTGATAATAGGGTTTTAACATTATGTAAATTCTGACAATAACTTTCTCAATTTAAATAATGTTTCCTTATGAATGGTGGGACAATAATGTCCTATTAAGTTAGCATCATGCATGAATCTATATAATCCAAGCTTTGAGGTTGTGCTAAAATATTTGCCATGTCCTGTATATTTGCAATGTTTCTCTCCAGGATGCATGCTGGGTCATCTTTGAAGGCACTGTTTCCATGTCAAGAATATCCCACATTCCTTACATTAGTAAGGTAGTTTCTAGTTTGTATTCTGAGGTGATATTGAAGATTTGAGGATAGGAAAAAATATTTTCTACACTCACTACACTTACAAGGTTGTTTTCCAGTATATGAAATTTGATGAACTTTGGAAAGTGGAGGACCAGGTTAAAGATTGTCACAAGTCAACATTTGTAAGGTTTATTTCTTTTGTAGATTCTGTAGTGAAAATAAAGACTTGGAGATTTATTGAATGATATGCCACCTTCATTTTATTTGTAAAGTTTCTCTCCAGTATGGATTCTGTGGTGAGCTTCATGATCTGAGTGTTGTGTAAAGGATTTGCCACTTTGATTATATTTATAAGTTTTATCCCCTGTACAGATTATTTGGTGAACTTTAAGCTCCGAGTTCTTTGTAAAAGATTTGCATCAACCAAAAAATAATTTAGGGTTTCACTCTTGTATGGATTCGGTAGTGAACTTTAAGGTCTGTGTTCCGTATAAAAGACTTGGCACATTCATTACATTTGTAAGGCTTCTGTCCTGTATGGATTCTGTAGTGAACTTGAAGTTTGTGTGACTTTGTAAAAGATTTCTCACACTCATTACATTTGTAAGGTTTCTCTCCTGTATGAATTCGTTGGTGATCTTTAAGGTCTGAGTTCTGGATAAAAGATTTGCCACACTCATTACATTTGTAAGGTTTCTCTCCTGTATGGATTCTGTAGTGAACTTTAAGCTCCGAGTTCTGTGTAAAAGATTTTCCACATTCATTACATTTGTAAGGCTTCTGTCCTGTATGGATTCTGTAGTGAACTTGAAGTATGTAGGACTTTGTAAAAGATTTCTCACACTCATTACATTTGTAAGGTTTCTCTCCTGTATGAATTCGCTGGTGAACTTTAAAGTCTGAGTTCTGGATAAAAGATTTGCCACACTCATTGCATTTGTAGGGTTTTTCTCCTGTGTGGATTCTATGGTGAATTTTAAAGTATGTGCTCCTTGTAAAAGATTTGCCACATTCAGAACATTTGTAAGGCTTCTCTCCTGTATGGTTTCTGTAGTGATATTTAAGCTCTGAGTTCTGTGAAAACGATTTCCCACATTCATTACATTTGTAAGGTTTCACTCCTGTATGAGTTATGTAGTGAACTTTAAGCACTTTCTTCAGTGTAAAAGATTTGCCACATTCGTTACATTTGTAAGGCTTCCCTCCAGTATGGATTCTATAGTGAACTTGAAGTTGTGATTTCTGTGTAAACGATTTTCCACATTCATTACATTTGTAAGGTTTCTCACCTGTGTGGATTCTGTAGTGAACTTGAAGCTGTGAGTTCTGTGTAAATGATTTCCCACATTCAGAACATTTGTGAGGTTTCTCTCCTGTATGAATTCTGTAGTGAACTTTAAGCACATTGTTCCGTGTAAAAGACTTCCCACATTCATTACATTTGTAAGGCTTCTCTCCTGTATGGATTCTGTAGTGAACTTTAAGCTCTGCGTTCTGTGTAAAAGATTTCCCACATTTGCTACATTTGTAAGGTTTCTCTCCTTTGTGGATTCTGTAGTGAACTTGAAGTTTTGAGGACTGTGAAAATGATTTTCCAGAGTTACTATATTTATGAATTCTTTCTCCTGTACAGTTTTCATGGTAAACTTTAAGACTTGAGGAACAGGTAAATAATTTTCCACATTCATTACATTTGTAATGTGTCTCTTGGGAAGAAGCTCTATAATAAGCTTGAAGATTTGAGGACTGGATAAATGAGTTCTCATACTTATTACATTCATTTGCTTTATGTGCTCTCTTTAAATTTAATGATTCATTTGAGGCATCCCTGTATGTATCATAGAGATATCTCTTGGACTCTCCATTTATCCATGGTCCAGTATACCAGCTATGAATTGAAGATTCACTTAAAGTGACATTCTTGTTTTCATTCATACACAGATTCTCTGTGGTATGCAGTTGTGAAGAAGACTGGGAGCAGTGATTAGAAAAAGTCATTTTTCTATGCTTGCTATAATGATATTCTGGAATATAGCTCCTTATCTGATTTTCCCTTGGATGAGTTTTACAAATAGAATCTTCTAATAGGTCATTACCTTGATATAATATCTCTCTATATTGATTGCTTTGGAAATACATTAGTAAAGGAATCTTAACAAAGCCTATATCAATATCAATTATTGTGTTAGAGCTTTTTAAATTACCTCCCATATTATATCTTCCATGATTCATTGCATTCATAGATACTTTCTTATGTTGATTTACATCATATTCCTTAACACTGAGTAGGTTTTGTTGCGGGAAATGCCATACATTTTGAGAGAAGTATCCCTCACCTTGATTACATTCAGTATCTTTTTCATGGCTCCACAATCTCATTTGTTCATAGAGCACTGAAGCACTGTTTAATCTCATATTCTGTAATATATACCTCAGGAAAAACAATTTATACTCCCAAATGTCACTTTGTAATGTCTGTGTATTTCCCTGTAAAATAGTTTTGTGTTTCAAATCTTGTGAATTTTTTCCTAGAAAATCCTCCAGTTGTGAAAATGAGAGTAACCCAGAATTACTTCTTTCAAGGGAAGTTAGAGCTTCTTGATAATTGTCAGAAATGAAAAAGATGTGCTTTTCCAATTGATCATTTACATAATCATATAGTTCATACTCTGTACTATCACATCTATCTTCCCAGAACTTGTTCCGATATAGATCTGAAAGGCTACTACATCCAAATCTTTGTAATATTTCATTTTTGAAGTAATCCTGTGTATGTCCTTTGGGGAGAAGCTTCTTGCTATAATCACATGACAAAGCTGAAAATATTAAAAACAAATCATTATATGACATTCTGTAATTAGGTGAAAACAATATACATGCATAATGCATGAAATAATGCCAATGAAAGTAGTGCAAATACAGTACAGAAATGCAGCAATTTTCTTACAAATGAAGAATTTCATAAACATAATGTTTATTAGACTATATATCATGAAACAAGATAAGCATTTTACAATATTATGAATGTCATAATTAAGTATTCATTACAACATTATATCTTGAAACAAAAGTGTTGGAACCAATAAATAAAACATCTTTCCTGTGTGAAACTGAATCTTCAATATGGAAACAAATTATCTATCCAATAACACAACAACAAAAATGAGGAACTACAATACATCCTTTAGGACTTAATTATAATGCAACATTAAACAATGGATTTAAAATCAGAGAGAATATTTATGAGAAAACAAGCAGATATATGATAAAATCTTAAGTGGCTAACATCCCATAAAGATATTTCCTCAGTGTCGTTCATAGTAGTTTTATTTGTAAAAGCTACATCTGTAAACAACCTAGATGGAAAACTCATCTGAAGAATGGATGAAGAAAATATGGTAAATCTATACAATGGAATACCACTCATATATTAAAAAAAAGACCTCATGAATTTTTCAGGCACAATAGATATAAATTGAGAAAATCATCATATTTGAGATAACACAGCCCCCAAACAATATCCATGATATATACATATTTATATATACATATTTATATGTATATGTCATAAGAATGTACCATATGACACTCCTAAGACCAAAAGCTCCTTCAAATTAATAAATGCCCAACCGATGAAGCCTGAATTTCACCTATAAAGGGGAATTAAATAGCATAATAGCCAGATGGAGAAATGGTACTGGGAGAATCTGTGGGTTAGGAAGGGGAATGTGGGATTCAGGATCAGGCCTAAAGAAGAACATTACAGAAGGTCTGATTCTTATGACAATAAATAGAAATCTGCAATTGATGGTGGTCAGTGGTGGGAGATATCTTCAGGAAGAGATGGATACCAGAGATGAGGGAAGAACCAATGAATCAATTGGGGTGACCTTAGTTGTGGGTGGCTATATTAGAGATAAGGAACCCGAAGGGGCCACCTCCTTTATTCAGGCATGAATGCAAATAGAGTGTTAGACATAATAACCTACCAGAAAATTTTCAATTTTAAATTTCTCCTGTCTATAAGAAACACCAGTATTGGGAATGGAGCAGAAACTAAGGCAATATTCAACTAGGAACTGGATGAAATTGAGACCCTTTCCATATGCAAGCACCAATCCATGACTTTATTAATGCAACACTATTATGCTTACAAACAGGAGTTTGTTGTCCTCTGAGAGTCTTCACCCAGCAGTTGACTGAGATAGATACAGATTTCCATGGATAAACAGTGGATGCTCCTTAGAGACACTTATGTAAGAATAGAAAGCAGTATTGTGGGTCCCAACAGGGATAAAATCTCCACAGGAAGAGCAACAGAGTCAAATAACTAGGACCTAAGGGTCTTTAAGAATTGGAACCACCAACCAAATATCATGCATGAACTGGACCATGGCATATATGTAGCAGGTGTGCATCTTGACCTTCATGTGGGTCCTGGAAACTGGAATGTGGGCTATCTAAAAAGCTGTTATGTGTACATGGTATATGTTTGGCTATCTGGGCTACCTTGTCTGGACTCAGTTGGAGAGTAAGCACTTAGTCTGGTAGGGTATTGAAGTGTCATCTTGCAGTTGTAACAACAGGAACCCTAAGTCTTCAAATAGAATTGGATAGGGGATGGGGGAAGGATTGAGAAAGGAGTGAGCAGGAGTGAAGCAGTGATCCACATATAAAGTGAATTAGAAAAAAAAAAGTAAATTAAGAATAGGATATGATCTAAAATGCAAAAAAAATCAATTTAAAATACATGTTAAAATTTTAAGTATACCAGAAAAAGCATATCAGGCACATAAGAATAGAGGATTTCAAAATTTTGTCATATGTTAAGGAATATTCACTCAGACATGTATTCTTAAAAAATCTGACAGTTGTTCAGCATGATAAAGGGCTGGATGTGCAAGAAATCAATTTTCCAAACATATTACTATGTAAAACTTTATTTTAAATTAATATAAAATTCTTGACCTGACATTTAATCAGTTACACAATTTTTAATTTATAATTTCAGAATCCCAGATTTGCACTCCATTCCCTGGGTTAAATATCTCTCTACGTCCCTGCATGGTGTTTCCATACTGGTCAAACAAGTAAGATTACCAATCTTCTCCCTACTGTATCCTCTGGAAAACACAGCTGACAAGAGGTCTGCCCTATCTAATCTGTGCTCCATCTTTCCAATCAATATCACTTCCTGCAATCCCAGATATGTGTAGACATCCGGAAACACAAGCTCTGACTGCCTTCCTAGAAGCCTGCCAACACCTTGGACAACAAGAAGGATGAACCTATCTGTGACTACAGTCTGTGTCTGAAACGCTGGAAGGTTGCTGCCACCCAGGGAAAACAGTGTCTACAAGAAAGCCCAGAGGCCTTAGATTACCAGGAACTACCAGCTCAACCTGCAAAGTCCAATAGCTAACAGCGAGTACCAGTACTGGTAATATCAGGACCTCCAAATGGCCTAAGGACTAGGAAAAAATGTAATCAACAAAATTGAGGAAATATGGTACTACTATAACATAGCTATCCTACAAATATAAGCACTGTACATCCTCAAATTCCTAATATGTAAGAAAATAACCTTGAGTCTAACATTTTGAAGATGATGGAAGATTTTAAAAAGAAATAAGATGATGGAAGGTTTTAAAAAGAAGTAAATATAATTTATTTACAGAGATTCACTTAAAGAAATAATAGAAAATATAATTAAACAAGTAGAAGCCCTTAAAAGGAACCAAAACTAATACTAAGTACATTAGGTCAATACATTCCCATAGATAAATAAAATTAATAAAAATGTTAAGATATGAAAAGGAAAATAGGAACAATGAAGAATCTGAGACAATCTTAGAAAGAGAAAATCTAGAAAAGTATTCAGGAGTTTTAGATATAAGCATCATCAACACACACATGAGATGGAAGTGAACATGTCAGGCTTAGAAGCTAGTGTAGAAACTCAAGTACAAAGGTTCAATCTGTTATCGTCAAAGGGGGAGTATGGGAGAATCCAGAAATGCATGGCTCCAGAAGAGATGAGAGATCTCTATCTTTTTTCTGCAGACCAACAGGAGAAAACTGTTTCCAGGCAGCAAGGAATAGGTTATTAAAGCTGATGCTCATAGTGACATACCCACCCCAGAAAGGCCAAAACTCCTCCTGATAGTGCTACTCCTTAGCCCAATTAAATACAATCCAACAGAGTGGGCAATAGATTTGAATGCAGTGGTACAGGAGACAACATATTGAGCAGAACAGTGATTGCTAAGACTCTAAGATCAATAATATTTAAATGGGATCACCTAAAGCTAAAAAGTGATTGCAAGGCAAATAGTAAAATCTATTGGATTAAATGGTAGACTATACACTGTGAAAAGAAACACATGAACCCAACATGTGTCAGGTGACTAATACCCAAATATATAAACTCAAGAAATTAGATAACAAGACTCCTGGCAGCAGCAACTCTAGGTCACCTTGGGTGCAAACTTGGCAAAAGGTCCCACAGTCCCCAGAAGACTGTCCTCCCGATTTTAGGATCACTAGTGAGTGGAACACATCATCTGTTCGAGACCAAATGTGATAGGCCTGTGACATCAGGAGCAAAGATTGCTGTCTGCCCTGCCTACCCAGCTGATTAGGTTCCTTCTAATTGCTACTAGTACACCTTGGGTTTTGAACGCACCAGACAGACCCACTGTCCTCAGAGGAGACACCAATTCTAGGCACTGTAACAAGCACAGTTTCTTTCTTTCTTTCTTTCTTTCTTTCTTTCTTTCTTTCTTTTTCTGGTTTTTTGAGACAGGGTTTCTCTGTGTAGCCCTGGCTGTCCTGGAACTCACTCTGTAGACCAGGCTGGCCACAAACTCAGAAATCTGCCTGGCTCAGCCTCCCGAGTGCTGGGATTAAAGGCACCATGACTGGCACAAGCACAGTTTCTTAGGATTCCAGGATCCCAGGACAACAGAAGCTTGGTTACACTAGGATCTCAGGGTTTCAGTGGAGGCTTTACTGCCAAAAACCCTGACACACACAGAATCTCACTTTCACAGGAGACCAAAATCACTGGATCACAGAGAAACCTGGACTCTGAGTAGTCCTGAATTAACCTGGAATATAGGAAAGACAGGATCCAATCAGATATATTGAGGGCAGCAAGCACTTGAGATAATCAGATGGAAGGAGGCAAGCATAAGAACAGAAGCAACAGAAACCAAGGTTACTTGGCATAATCAGTAACAGATTCTCCCACATAGCCAGTCCTGGATACACCATCACACCATAAAAGCAAGAAATGGATCTAAAGTCACTTCTCATGATGATGATGGAGGACTTTAAGAAGGAAATACAAGAAACACAGGTAAAGAGCTAGAAGCTGTTTAAGAGGAAAGAAATTAATTCGTTAGAGGAAAACACTACCAAACAGGTGAAGGAATTGAACAGACCCATCCAGGATCTAAAAATGCAAATAGAAACAATAAAGAAATCACAAAGGGAGACAACTCTGGAGATAGAAATCCTAGGGAAGAAATCAGGAACCATAGATGCAAGCATAAGCTTCAGAACACAAGAGAGGGAAGAGAGACTCTCAGGTCCAGAAGATTCCATAGAAAACATGCACATAACAATCAAGAAAATGCAAACTGCAAAAAGATCCTAACTCAAAACATCCAGGAAATCTAGGACACAATGAGAAGACCAAACGTATGAATAATAGGTAAAGATGAGAATGAAGATCTTCAACTTAAAAGAGCCAGCAAAAATTTTCAACAAAATTATAGAAAAAAAAAACTTCCATAATCTAAAGAAAGATTTGCCCATGAACATAAAAGCTGCCTATGGAACTCCAAATAGACTGGAACAGAAAAGAATTTTCTCCTGACACATACTAATCAGAACAACAAATGCAGTAAATAAGGATAAAATATTAAAAGTAGTAAGGAGAAAAGGTCAAGTAACATATAAATGCAGACCTATCAGAATTACATAAGACTTCCTACAAGAGACTATAAAAACTTGAAGATCCTGGACAGATGTTATACAGACCCTAAGAGGACACAAATGCCAGCCCAGGCCTGTCTACCCAGAAGAATTCTCAGTTACTATAGATGGAGAAACCAAAGTATTCCATTACAAAACCAAATTCATATAATATCTTTCCACAAATCCAGCCCTTCAAAGGATAGTAAAGGGAAAACTCCAACACAAGGATGGAAATGACCCCCTAGAAAAAGCAAGAATGTAACCCTTTAACAAACCTAAAAAACGATAGCCACAAGAACACTATGCCACTCGAGCCCCGGGCTACCTTGCCAGCAGAGTCTCGCCCAACACCCTCAAGGGCCCACACAGGACTCCCCACGGGATCCTAAGACCTCTGGTGAGTGGAACACAGCGCCTGCCCCAATCCAATCACGCGGAACCTGAGACTGAGGTACATAGGGAAGCAGGCTACCAGGGCTTGACCTGGGGCACAAGCCCCTTCCACTCCACTCGAGCCCCGGGCTACCTTGCCAGCGGAGTCTCACACAACACCTGCAAGGGCCCACACAGGAATCCCCACGGGATGCTAAGACCTCTGGTGAGTGGAACACAGCGCCAGCCCCAATCCAATCGCGCTGAACCTGAGACTGAGGTACATAGGGAAGGAGGCTGCCCGGGCCTGATCTGGGGCACAAGCCCTTTCCGCTCCACTCGAGCCCCGGGCTACCTTGCCAGCGGAGTCGCCTGACACCCGCAAGGGCCCACACAGGATTCCACACGGGATCCTAAGACCTCTAGTAAGTGGAACACAACTTCTGCCAGGAGTCTGGTTCGAACACCAGATATCTGGGTACCTTCCCTGCAAGAAGAGAGCTTGCCTGCAGAGAATACTCTGCCCACTGAAACTAAGGAGAGTGATACCCTCCAGGTCTGCTTATGGAGGCTAACAGAGTCACCTGAAGAACAAGCTCTTAACAGTGACAACTAAAACAGCTAGCTTCGGAGTTTACCAGATGGCGAAAGGCAAACATAAGAATCCTACTAACAGAAATCAAGACCACTCACCATCATCAGAACGCAGCACTCCCACCCCACCTAGTCCTGGACACACCAACACAACCGAAAATCTAGACCCAGATTTAAAAACATTTCTCATGATGATGATAGAGGACATCAAGAAGGACTTTCATAAGTCACTTAAAGAATTACAGGAGAGCACTGCTAAAGAGTTACAGGCCCTTAAAGAAAAGCAGGAAAACACAGCCAAACAGGTAGAAATCATTAAAGAAAAACAGGAAAACACATCCAAACAGGTGATGGAAATGAACAAAACCATACTAGAACTAAAAGGGGAAGTAGACACAATAAAGAAAACCCAAAGCGAGGCAACACTGGAGATAGAAACCCTAGGAAAGAGATCTGGAACCATAGATGCGAGCATCAGCAAGAGAATACAAGAAATGGAAGAGAGAATCTCGGGTGCAGAAGATTCCATAGAGAACATCGACACAACAGTCAAAGAAAATACAAAATGCAAAAGGATCCTAACTCAAAACATCCAGGTAATGCAGGACACAATGAGAAGACCAAACCTACTGATAATAGGAATTGATGAGAATGAAGATTTTCAACTTAAAGGACCAGCTAATATCTTCAACAAAATAATAGAAGAAAACTTCCCAAACATAAAGAAACAGATGCCCATGATCATACAAGAAGCCTATAGAACTCCAAATAGACTGGACCAGAAAAGAAATTCCTCCCGACACATAATAATCAGAACAACAAATGCACTAAATGAAGAGAGAATATTAAAAGCAGTAAGAGAGAAAGGTCAAGTAACATATAAAGGAAGGCCTATCAGAATTACACCAGACTTTTCACCAGAGACTATGAAAGCCAGAAGAGCCTGGACAGATGTTATACAGACACTAAGAGAACACAAATGCCAGCCCAGGCTACTATACCCGGTCAAACTCTCAATTACCATAGATGGAGAAACCAAAGTATTCCACGACAAAACCAAATTCACACAATATCTTTCCACGAATCCAGCCCTTCAAAGGATAATGACAGAAAAGAAGCAATACAAGGACGGAAATCACGCCCTAGAACAAGCATGAAAGTAATCACTCAACAAACCAAAAAGAAGACAGGCACAAGAACAGAATGCCAACTCTAACAACAAAAATAAAAGGAAGCAAAAATTACTTTTCCATAATATCTCTTAATATCAATGGACTCAATTCCCCAATAAAAAGACATAGACTAACAGACTGGCTACACAAACAGGACCCAACACTCTGCTGCTTACAGGAAACCCATCTCAGGGAAAAAGACAGACACTACCTCAGAGTGAAAGGCTGGAAAACAATTTTCCAAGCAAATGGACTGAAGAAACAAGCTGGAGTAGCCATTTTAATATCGGATAAAATCGACTTCCAACCCAAAGTTAACAAAAACGACAAGGAGGGACACTTCATACTCATCAAAGGTAAAATCCTCCAAGAGGAACTCTCAATTCTGAATATCTACGCACCAAATGCAAGGGCAGCCACATTCATTAAAGACACATTAGGAAAGCTCAAAGCACACATTGCACCTCACACAATAATAGTGGGAGACTTCAACACACCACTTTCTTCAATGGACAGATTGTGGAAACAGAAACTAAACAGGGACAGAGTGAAACTAACAGAAGTTATGAAACAAATGGACCTGACAGATATCTACAGAACATTTTATCCTAAAACAAAAGGATATACTTTCTTCTCAGCACCTCACGGGACCTTCTCCAAAATTGACCATATAATTGGTCACAAAACAGGCCTCAACAGATACAAAAATATTGAAATTGTCCCATGTATCCTATCAGACCACCATGGCCTAAGACTGATCTTCAATAACAACATAAATAATGGAAAGCCAACATTCACATGGAAACTGAATAACACTCTTCTCAATGATACCTTGGTCAAGGAAGGAATAAAGAAAGAAATTAAAGACTTTTTAGAGTTTAATGAAAATGAAGCCACAACGTACTCAAACCTATGGGACACAATGAAAGCATTTCTAAGAGGGAAACTCATAGCTCTGAGTGCCTCCAAGAAGAAACGGGAGAGAGAACATACCAGCAGCTTGACAACACATCTAAAAGCCCTAGAAAAAAAGGAAGCAAATTCACCCAAGAGGAGTAGACGGCAGGAAATAATCAAACTCAGGGGTGAAATCAACCAAGTGGAAACAAGAAGAACTGTTCAAAGAATTAACCAAATGAGGAGTTGGTTCTTTGAGAAAATCAACAAGATAGATAAACCCTTAGCTAGACTCACTAAAGGGCACAGGGACAAAATCAGAAATGAAAAGGGAGACATAACAACAGATCCTGAAGAAATCCAAAACACCATCAGATCCTTCTACAAAAGGCTATACTCAACAAAACTGGAAAATCTGGATGAAATGGACAAATTTCTGGACAGATACCAGGTACCAAAGTTGAATCAGGATCAAGTTGACCATCTAAACATTCCCATATCACCTAAAGAAATAGAAGCAGTTATTAATAATCTCCCAGCCAAAAAAAAAAAAGCACAGGACCAGACAGGTTTAGTGCAGAGTTCTATCAGACCTTCAAAGAAGATCTAATTCCAGTTCTGCACAAACTATTTCACAAAATAGAAGTAGAAGGTACTCTACCAAACTCATTTTATGAAGCCACTATTACTCTGATACCTAAACCACAGAAAGACCCAACAAAGATAGAGAACTTCAGGCCAATTTCTCTTATGAATATCGATGCAAAAATCCTCAATAAAATTCTCGCTAACCGAATCCAAGAACACATTAAAGCAATCATCCATCCTGACCAAGTAGGTTTTATTCCAGGGATGCAGGGATGGTTTAATATAAGAAAATCCATCAATGTAATTCATTATATAAACAAACTCAAAGACAAAAACCACATGATCATCTCGTTAGATACAGAAAAAGCATTTGACAAGATCCAACACCCATTCATGATAAAAGTTTTGGAAAGATCAGGAATTCAAGGGCCATACCTAAACATGATAAAAGCAGTCTACAGGAAACCAGTAGCCAACATCAAAGTAAATGGAGAGAAGCTGGAAGCAATCCCATTAAAATCAGGGACTAGACAAGGCTGCCCACTTTCTCCCTACCTTTTCAACATAGTACTTGAAGTATTACCTAAGCAATTCGACAACAAATGGAGATCAAGGGGATACAAATTGGAAAAGAGGAAGTCAAAATATCACTTTTTGCAGATGATATGATAGTATATAAAAGTGACCCTAAAAATTCTACCAGAGAACTCCTAAACCTGATAAACAGCTTCAGTGAAGTAGCTGGATATAAAATAAACTCAAACAAGTCAATGGCCTTTCTCTATACAAAGAATAAACAGGCTGAGAAAGAAATTAGGGAAACAACACCCTTCTCAATAGTCACAAATAATATAAAATATCTTGGCGTGACTCTAACTAAGGAAGTGAAAGATCTATATGATAAAAACTTCAAATCTCTGAAGAAAGAAATTAAGGAAGATCTCAGAAGATGGAAAGATCTCCCATGCTCATGGATTGGCAGGATCAACGTTGTAAAAATGGCTATCTTGCCAAAAGCAATCTACGGATTCAATGCAATCCCCATCAAAATTCCAACTCAATTCTTCAACGAATTGGAAGGAGCAATTTGCAAATTCGTCTGGAATAACAAAAAACCTAGGATAGCAAAAAGTCTTCTCAAGGATAAAAGAACTTCTGGTGGAATCACCATGCCAGACCTAAAGCTTTACTACAGAGCAATTGTGATAAAAACTGCATGGTACTGGTATAGGGAGAGACAAGTAGACCAATGGAATAGAATTGAAGAGCCAAAAATGAACCCACACACCTATGGTCACTTGATCTTCAACAAGGGAGCTAAAACCATCCAGTGGAAGAAAGACAGCATTTTCAACAATTGGAGCTGGCACAACTGGTTGTTACCATGTAGAAGAATGCGAATCGATCCATACTTATCTCCTTGTACTAAGGTCAAATCTAAGTGGATCAAGGAATATCACATAAAACCAGAGACACTGAAACTTATAGAGGAGAAAGTGGGGAAAAGCCTTGAAGATATGGGCACAGGGGAAAAATTCCTGAACAGAACAGCAATGGCTTTTACTATAAGATCGAGAATTGACAAATGGGACCTAATGAAACTCCAAAGTTTCAGCAAGGCAAAAGACACTGTCAATAAGACAAAAAGACCACCAACAGATTGGGAAAAGATCTTTACCTATCCTAAATCAGATAGGGGACTAATATCCAACATATATAAAGAACTCAAGAAGGTGGACTTCAGAAAATCAAATAACCCCATTAAAAATGGGGCTCAGAACTGAACAATGAATTCTCACCTGAGGAATACGGAATGGCAGAGAAACACCGGAAAAAATGTTCAACATCCTTAATCATCAGGGAAATGCAAATCAAAACAACCCTGAGATTCCACTTCACACCAGTCAGAATGTCTAAGATCAAAAATTCAGGTGACAGCAGATGCTGGCGTGGATGTGGAGAAAGAGGAACACTCCTCCATTGTTGGTGGGATTGCAGGCTTGTACAACCACTCTGGAAATCAGTCTGGCAGTTCCTCAGAAAATTGGACATAGTACTACCGGAGGATCCAGCAATACCTCTCCTGGGCATATATCCAGAAGATGCCCCAACTGGTAAGAAGGACACATTTTCCACTATGTTCATAGCAGCCTTATTTATAATAGCCAGAAGCTGGAAAGAACCAAGATGCCCCTCAACAGAGGAATGGATACAGAAAATGTGGTACATCTACACAATGGAGTACTACTCAGCTATTAAAAAGAATGAATTTATGAAATCCCTAGCCAAATGGATGGACCTGGAGGGCATCATCCTGAGTGAGGTAACAAATTCACAAAGGAACTCACACAATATGTACTCACTGATGAGTGGATATTAGCCCCAAACCTAGGATACCCAAGATATAAGATACAATTTGCTAAACACATGAAACTCAAGAAGAATGAAGACTGAAGTGTGGACACTATGCCCCTCCTTAGAATTGGGAACAAAACACCCATGGAAGGAGTTACAAAGACAAAGTTTGGAGCTGAGATGGAAGGATGGACCATGTAGAGACTGCCATATCCAGGGTTCCACCCCATAATCAGCATCCAAACGCTGACACCATTGCATACACTAGCAAGATTTTATCGAAAGGACCCAGATGTAGCTGTCTCTTGTGAGACTATGCCGGGGCCTAGCAAACACAGAAGTGGATGCTCACAGTCAGCTAATGGATGGATCACAGGGCTCCCAATGGAGGAGCTAGAGAAAGTAGCCAAGGAGCTAAAGGGATCTGCAACCCTATAGGCAGAACAACATTAAGAACTAACCAGTACCCCGGAGCTCTTGACTCTAGCTGCATATGTATCAAAAGATGGCCTAGTCGGCCATCACTGGAAAGAGAGGCCCATTGGACACGCAAACTTTATATGCCCCAGTACAGGGGAACACCAGGGCCAAAAAGGGGGAGTGGGTGGGTAGGGGAGTGGGGGTGGGTGGGTGTGGGGTACTTTTGGTATAGCATTGGAAATGTAAATGAGCTAAATACCTAACAAAAAATGGAAAAAAAAAAGAACACTATCCCCACTCTAACAGCAAAAATTACATGAAGTAACTTTTCCTTAATATCCCTTAACATAAATGGACTCAATCCCAAAATAAAAACAAATAGACTAAGAGACTGGCTGCATAAACAGGACACAAGGTTTTGCTGCATACAGAAAACCCACCTCAGGGGAAAAGACATACATGCTGCATCAGAGTAAAAGGCTGGAAAACAGTTTTCTAAGCAAAAGGTCCAAAGAAAAAAGTTGTAGTAGCCATTCTAATATTGAATAAAATTGACTTTCAACCCAAAGTTTTCAAAAAAGTTAAGAAGGGGTACTTCATACATATCAAAGGTAAAATCTTCCAAGATGAACTCTCAGTACTTAATATCTATGCTCCAAATGCAAGGACATCCACATTCATTAAAGAAACTTTAGTAAAGCTTAAAGTACACTTTGCAATGCACACAGTAATAGTGGGAGACATGAACACCCGACTCTCAACAAGGGACAGATCATGGAAACAGAAACTAAACAGAGGCACAGTGAAACTAACAGAAGTTATGAAACAAATGGATTTAACAGATATCTACAGGACATTTTAACCATAAAAGAAAAGGATATACCCTCTTTTTAGCTCCTCATCTTACCTTCTCCAAAATTGACCATATAATCTGTAACAAAACAGATTTCAACAGATACAAAAAATATAGAAATTTCCCATGCATTGTAACACATCACCATGGACTAAAGCTGATCTTTAATAAAACATAAATAACAGAAATCCAACATTGAACTAGAAGTTGAACATCACTCTACTCAATGATATCTAGGTCAAGGAAGAAAGAAAGAAAGAAAATAAAGACTTTTTATAGTTTAATGAAAATGAAGGCACAGCATACCCAAACTTACGGGACACAATGAAAGCAGTTTTAAGAGGAAAACTCAGAGTTCTGCGTGCCTCCAAAAAGAAACTAGAAAGAGCACACACTAGCAGCTTGACAGCAAACCTAAAAGCTCTAGAGCAAAAGGAAGCAAATTCAAGCAGGAAGAGTTGACAGCAGGAAACAATCAAACTCAGGGCTGAAATCAACCAAGTGGAAACAAACAGTACTACACAAAGAATCAACCAAACCAGAAGCTATTTTTTTGAGAAATTTAACAAGATGAATAAACCCATAGCAAACCTCAGTAGAGGGCACAGGGAAAGTGTACTAATTAACAAAATCAGAATTAAATAGGGAGACATAACAGCAGAACCTGAGGAAATAAGAAGCATCATCAAATCCTATTACAAAAGGCTATACTAAAAAAAATGGAAAACCTGGATGAAAAGGATAAATTTCTAGACAAATAACAGGTACTAAATTTAAAAAAGATCATCAGATTAATTATCTAAACAGCCCCATATCCCCTATAAAATAATAGAAGCAGTCATTAATAGTCTCTCAACCAAATAATAATAATAATAATAATAATAATAATAATAATAATAAAATAGAAAAATAAAAAGCACAGCACCAGATGGGCTTAGTACAGCGTTCTCAGACCTTCAAAGAAGACATAATTCCAATTCTTTTCAAGCTATTTCACAATATAGAAATAAAAGATACTCTACTGAACTCATTCTATGAAGCAACAGCTACTCTGATACCTGAACCAAACAAAGACCCAAAAAGAAAGAGAAATCAGACAAATTTACTGTTATATTCATGCAAAAATACTCAATAAAATACTACCAAACCAAATCCCAGAACCCATCAAAATGATTATCCATCATGTTCAAGTAGGCTTCATGCCAGGGATGCAGGGATAGTTTAATATAAGGAAATCCATCAAATTAATCCATTATATAAAAAAAAAACTCAAAGAAAAAAACATATGATCATCTTGTTAGATGCTGAGAAACCATTTGACAAAATCCAATACCCACTCAAGGCAAATGTCCTGGAAAGATCTGGAACTGAAGGTGCATGCCTAAACATAATAAAAGAGACATACAGCAAACCAGTAGCCAAAATCAAAGTAAATGGAGAGAAAGTTGAAGCAATCCCACTAAAATCAGGGACAAGACAAGGGTGCCCACTTTCTCCCTACCTATTCAATATAGTACATGAAGTCCTAGCCAGAGCAATTAGAAAACAAAAGAAGATCAATGGGATACAAATTGGAAAGGAAGAAGTCACCATATCACTCTTTGCAGATGATATGATAGTATATATAAATGACCGTAAAAATTCGACCAGAGAACTCCAAAACCTGATAAACAGCTTCAGTGCAGTAGCTGGACATAAAATTAACCCAAACAAATCAATGGCCTTTCTCTAAACAAAGGATAAACAGGCTGAGAAAGAAATTAGGAAAACAACAACCTTCACAATAGTCACAAATAATATAAAATACCTTGCTGTGATTCTAAGTAAGGAAGTGAAAGATCCATATTATAAGAACTTCAAGTCTCTGTCGAAAGTAATCAAAGATCTCTGTAGATGGAAAATTTCCCATGCTCATGGAATTGGCAGGATTAATAAAGTAAAAATGGCTATCATGCCGAAAGCATCTACAGATTCAATGCAATCCCCACCAAAATTCCAGCTCAAATCTTCAATGAATTTGAAAGGGCAATTTGCAAATTCATCTGGAATAACAAAAAACCTAGGATAAGAAAAACTCTTCTCAATGATAAAAGAAGCTCTAGTGGAATCACCATGCCTGAGCAAGGCCTGTACTACATAGCAATTGAGATCAAAACTGCATGGTACTTGTATAGCAAAAGACAGGTAGACAAATGGAATAGAATTGAAAACCCAGAAATGAACCCACACGCCTATGGTTCATGCCTACTAAATTACATTCATAGTATTTTCAGGTACTGCAACACTATAGGAAGACAAAACACATTATTACTCTCACCAAGCTAAAGGATTTTTGAGGTCCAATGCAGATCTTACTGGAATATATGTCCATTCGTGGTTATAATGTTCCAAATTGTTTGGAGTTACCTACCAATTTTAAAGTGGCAGCATTATGGCTTTGTAACTTAAACCCATAGGTATACTACTTATGAGGCCAAGAACATGAGATCAAAAGGGACCTGGGCCCTACAATAAAATCTATTATTCTTTTTTTTATTAATCATTTTATTTGTTTAAATTTCAAATGTTATCCTCCTTCCCAGTTACTCCTCCAAAAACACCCCATTCCATCTTCTATCTTCCCCCTACATTTTACCTCTATGAGGGTGCTACTCTACCCACTCACCCACTTAAAACACACCACTCTAGCATCCCCCTGTGTTCTAGTATCAAGCCTCCACATTAACAAGGGCCTCCACTCCCATTGATGCCTGGTAAGATGATCCTCTTCTAATTATGTATCTGGAACCATGGCTCTCTATTTTAATACACTTTGGTTGATGATTTTTTCCTAGGAGCTCTGGAAGATCCAGGTAGTTGATATAGCTCTTCATATATGGTTAATCCCTTTCAGCTCCTTTATTCCTTCCCCTAGCTCATCCATTGGGCTCCACAGGTCAGTGTGTATCTGTATCTGTGTTTGTCAAATGCTTGTAGAACCTCTCAGGGAACTGTCACACCAGGCTTCAGTTAGCAAGTACTTGTTAGCATCATCAATAGTGTTGTGGATTGGTGTATACAGAATGGATGCATACATATGTAGGTTGGTCTCTGGATGGCCTTTCCTTCAGTCTCTGTACCAATTTTTATCCCTGTCTTTCCTTTTGACAGAAAATTTCTGAGTTAAAATTTTTATATACGTAGGTAGCCTAATCCCTCAAATTGAGGCTGTGCCTATCTACTGGAGAGAGTCTCTGCTGGTTATATGTTCAATTTCTTAAATATTTTGGCTACACTCGTTTGTGTCCTGGAAACCTCTGCATTCCCTGGAATCTGGGACTTTGTAGTGGCTACCACTAGTTCCTTATTATTTATTGCTACATGTTTCTATTCAATACGCTGAACCTCTAAATTATTCTCCTATTTCTTTCAGTACCATATCTTGCTCCACTCTTCCCCTCTCAAGTTCCTCTTTCCCTCTACCTCCTGTGATAATTTTTTCTCACATTCTTTGTAGGATTGAAGCATTTATATTTTGGTCTTACTTCTTCTAAATCTCCATTCAGTTTGTGGATCATATTGTGGGTATTGTGAGTTTAGGGGCTAGTATCCAATTATCATTGAGCATATAAAATGAGTGTTCTTTTGTTTCTGAGTTACATTACTCAGGATGATACTTTCTCATTCCATCCATTTGATTGTGAATTTCACGAAGTCCTTTCATTTATTAGTGGACTAGTACATTGTTGTTAGAAGGTACCACTTTTTCTGTATTCAATATTATTTTGAAAGATATCTAGGTTGTTTCCATGTTCTGATTATTACAAATTAGGCTGCAATACATATATTTGCGAATGTTAGCACTTTATATGTTGTAGGAACTTTTGGGTATATACCTAGTAGGGGTATAGCTTGGTCTTCAAGTAGAACTATTTCTAGTTCTCTGAGGAACTATCAAGTTGATTTCCATAGTTGTGTTACAAGGTTGCAGTCCCACCAGCAATGGAGAAGTGTTCGCCTTTCTCCACATCCTTGAAAGCATCTTCTACTTCCTGAGTTTTGCATCTTAGCCATTATGTTTGGTCTGAGGTGAAATCTAAGGTCGTTTAGATTTGTATATCCCTGATGACTAAGAATGTTGAACATTTCTTTAAGTGCTTCTCAACCATATTATTTCGCTCATTTGGTAATTCTTATTTAGCTCTGTTCCCCACTTTTAACAGTCTTATTTTGTTCTCTAAAGACTAACTTCTTGAGTTATCTTTAAATTTTGGATATTAGCCCTCTATCAGATGTAGGGTTGGTATAGATCCTTTCTCAATAAGTGGGTTGCTGTTTTATCCAATTTATAATGTCCTTTGCCTAAGTTTTTCAATATTATGAAGTCCTGTCAATTGTTGACTATAGAGCATGAGCCAGTGTTGTTCTGTTCAGGAAATTTCCCCTTGTGCCAATGTGTTCAAAGTTCATTTCCAGTTTCTCGTCTATTAGATTCACCCATTCTGATTCTATATGGAGCTCCTTGATCCACTAAAAATGGATCAATTTGTATTCTTCTACATGTCAACTACAAGTGGTAACAGCACCATTTGCTGAAAATGCTGTCTTTTTTCCACTGAATGGGTTTGTCTTCTCTGTCAAATATCATATAAATTCTCTGTCCAAGTCAATTGAACATAGATGGGTGGTTTCATTTATGTGTCTTCAATTTAGTTCCATTCATCTAACTGTCTAAAACAGCTCCATGCAATTTTTAATCACTGGTATTCTGAACTACAGCTTGAGGTCAGGGAAAGTGATTCCCACAGAAGGTATTTATAGATAGTAATGGATTTTTCAGGGTCTAGAGAGATGGGTCAATGCTTGAGAGCACTGAGAGATCTCCCAGAGGTCCTGTGTGTAATTCTTAGCAATCGCATGGTGGTACATAGCCATCTGTAATTGGAACGGATGCCCTCTTCTGGTGTGTATGAAGACAGCAACACAGTGCTCAAATACATTAAATAAATAAATAAATAAATAAATAAATACTTAAACAAATGTTTTAAAAAACAATGGGTTAAGCTATCCTGAGTTATTTGATAGTATATATAACTGACTCCCAAATTTCCAACAGAGTACTCCTACATCAGAGAAACAACTTCATCAAAGTGGCTGGATATAAAACTAACTCAAACTAATGAGTAGCCTTCTCCTGATTAAAGGATAAAGGGACTCCAAAAGAAAGTAGGGACATGAAGCCTTTAAAAATTGCTAGAAATCATATAAAATATGTTGATGTGACCCAAACAAAGTAAGTGAAATGTCTGTATGATAAGAAGTTGAAGTGTCTGAAGAAAGAAATCTAAGATGACCTCAGATGATGGATAGATCTCCCATGCTCATTGGCAGAATTAACCTAGTAACAATAGCCATCTTACGAAAAGTAATCTACAGTTTCAATGCAATCTCCATTAAACTTCCCAGTCAATACTTCAGAGATAGAGGAAGTCTCAAAGTCATCAAAAATCTACTTTTAGTACTACAAATAAAATCGGCAATAAAATCCCTCTTAAAGTTATACATTTTTACACTAGATATGCACATCACGAAGAATTCAATGGAAAAACTTAATAAGTATATCAAAAGTGTACAGAAAGAGAAAGACTTCAGAGCACGTAGTATTATATATATATATATATATATATATACATATATATATATATATATATATATATATATATATATATATATATATATATATATATATATATATTAGAAAACCCTCCTATCAAGTATCAGGAACCTAAGCAGAAGATGAAACAGAAGGATTTTAAAGGCCAGATTTAGTGAATGATGATAAATAAAATGTATGTTTTTAGATTCAACCAGTACAATGTCCACATGAACTCAATGAGAATATGACAGCATTCACAAGACCAAAACAAGGAAGACAATACCCTAGGTTTAAGAACTCTGAGTTAGAATGTGTCACCCAAAGGAAGAAACTATACAAAATTCACAAATTCTTAGAGAGGGAAAATAAGTTTTATACTATGTAAGGACACACGCTCGATTCAGGAAAATTTGCCAGAACAAATCAGACTCCATGATTTAATACATTTTTGGTCCCTAATTTTTTTCATCTGAGAGAAAGAGAAAGAGAGAGAGAGAGACAGAAAGTGAGAGAAAAAGATAGAGGCAGAAAAAGAGACAAAAAGACAGAAAATTCAGAGAAATCATGATATTGAGTTTGTTTAGAGAGTGGAGATGGTCTGCAAGAAGCTGAAGAAGAAACATATGAGAAGAATATACTGTATAAAACAACTAAAAATGGAATAAATCAATATATTACTCAAATATAAGTGATCATTACTAATCATTCACGTATAACAGAAAAAATAACAGTAATTAGAATATAAAATAATCTGGTACTTTGTAAAACATTAAAACCTAGTATATTTCAAAAGATGAGTATTCAGGTAAAATGAGGCGGAGATCATATAGTATCCATGGCTATAAAGTTTTTTTTTTTATTCATTATAGTGAAAGAAATTCTTAGGAACAATTTCTATTGCAGAGCTTTTCTAGCCATATGTCAGGTCTAGATTACTCCTGGTTTTACATTCATGACATGACATATAATTTCACTTCAAATTACCTGGTTTTTTTTCTTCCATATCTTCTCTATCAGCAATCCATGTTTCTTTGTTTTGTTCAAGACAGAAGATTACCTCTGACTTTGAAACTGTAACACCTGTACATTCAAATGAGAATAAATAAATTCCATTAAATATACTCATGTATAAGCACAGAATTATGATATTTAAGTGACATGGAGAGAATAAATTATTAATGAATGACATTTTATATTCACTTCTTTACAAAGTGTTTTATAGTCTACACACTGAAGCCTTTTTAAATTCTGAATTTCATTGTACATTTACAACATTCAATAAAGCCTACTTTGGGAGTCAAAGTACATTCATTTATAAAAGCAACACGCTGACTTTTCAAAAAAGGTATAATATTTACTGATCGGCATGTTAAGACTAAAAGCAAAATAAAGGTAGATAATATATTAACTATAAATCAGAAAGTATTAAATACATATGAAGCAAAAGAGAAAGACTAATTAATGGATGTCAGACCCAAATGATAGTAGGAATTTTAGATATCTCTAAATGAAGTAGAAATTATGCAGTAAAAATATTCTTACCAACAGAAACCAGGTTATTGTAATTCTCCAACATGACATCTCTGTACAAAGCTCTCTGAGCAGAATCCAGACATTCCCACTCTTCCTTAGAGAACTCTATAGCCACATCCATGAAAGTCAATAGACCCTAAAATTAAAATTAACAGTATTCACTTTTTTATCAATTGGTCACAGGAATGATAGTTAAATATAGAACTTTTTGTTACCAATAGCTAACATGCATAATTGAAAAATGATTTCTGAGAAAAGAAAGTTGTCAATTCTCTGAACAGTTCCAATAGTCAAGAAAAATTCATGTTGATATCGTTACCTTTTTGAGGACACCTTGTACAATCCCCTAAATGATCTAATGGTGATCACCAAAGCCAGCATGAAACAGAGATATTTACAACAAGCTTTTAGTGATTGAATTTTTACTAAGAGTATATTGGACAACATGAGGAGATAACTTGCACTCCTGCAAATCTCACCCATTTTATACAAGAATACTACCATGAACTCAAATTGTGCTTCGAGGTATTGTTGGAAATTTTCATTCATTTCTGTTTTTCAATATCTTTGGTTTACATGGTATGATTTTCCCACTTTATGGCTATATAACCTGGATGGCAGAAGTTTCAGAAATGCAAGGTGTAGGCTTAGTTGACAAAGAAATTTTCAACATTATACTTCTGGAGTATCAATAAAAATAATATCACAGATTGGTCATCATGACATGAAGTAATCTATTAAATGGTTGCAGCAAAAGGAAGGCAGAGAGTTCTTGCAAAAGGCCCTGCGTTGAAAGATTCAAGAAACATGCACCTATCTTCACAGACAATGACTCAAGTGACACACAGTAGAAATCTAGTATATACATTCATCTTAGTCTCATGTAAACTCAGTTTTGTGATTAGAAATGTTTACATATTTTCACATTATGCTTTCATTTTTGCAAGTCATATTGAAAACATGAAGGAGAATGGTAAAAGAGAAAAACCTATTTTTAGCTCACCAGTGTCATAACATTTAAGGAAGTACTACTGAGTATCATATGTAAAAAATAGTTCTGTAAATTAGAGCTAGATTAGGGAAGATTTGAAAGTTCTGAAAATGAAATATTTCTTTAAGAACAGTCAATTTTTCCAAAACCCATGCATACATTTACCTTAGAAGAAGACATCTTTCCTTTCTCATTCAGAAGTGAATGTCTCACAAAGGTTTACATTAAAATTTCACCTTCCAGAAACCCATCTACATGTAGAAGGAACGACTCTCCCTTTTTCTAGAAAAAATTAAGAGTAGGAAGCAGGAATCAATACTTGCCACACCCCATGCCTTGTGCCAGAGGAGATATGAAGGAAAGAATAGCTTCTACAGGCAGAAGAAACAAGATTTTCGTAAGAATTTCGATATATTTGCCTGAGATGACCTATCAAAACAGAATTGACACAGATTTTTTTGATAATGGCCTGAAAGTTAGAAGTATCACCAGCTGGAGTGATTTCTCATACTGGTAAGCAAGAGATTTTCCAGGAGTGAAGAAAATCAAGGCAATAAATGTCTGCTTCACTACGATTTCAACAGAGATATTTCTTCTGCCATCTTACTCCCACAATGCCAAGGTTTTTAAGGAAGTCCCAGGATCATAATATCTAAACAGGTCCTTTTAACAGTGACTTGCTTCTTTTGAATTCATGATCAAGAACACGATTTATACATATATATGACACTCCTGCACCACTCTTAGTCCGTTCACCTGTCAGTGAAAGCAGCTGAACTTCATTTTCTTACAACTTCTTCCATCTTGGTACTTTTGACTGATAAGTGGCTGAAAATACAGTTATATTAAAAGCATATTTACCAACCAATGTGATTAAATTTCTACAAAGAATATACTGGACAACATAAGAAGATAATTGTACTGCTGCAAAACTCACCCATTTTCTACAAGAATACTACCGTGAATTCAATCTGTGCTTCAAAGTTTTGTTGGAAATATTCATTCATTTCTTCTTTTCAATATTTTTGCTTTACAAGGTATGATTTTCACACCATATGGCTATATGACCTGGTTGGCAGAAGTTTCAGAAATGCAAGATGTAGGCTTAGTCTACAAATAAATTTTAAATTTTGTGACGTACTTTTAATTAATAAAATCTATATTGCAATTAACTTTTTATAATAAAAATATATTGTACATACAATTATGAACTGTTGGCACATTAAGGGCAGATAGACATATTCTGTGCAATGGGCTTGCAACACAACGGAGATACAACAGTACTATTTCTTGAATTGTATGGGTTTGTTGTAGAGACATTCTAAGGTAGATAGAAACACTTACACTCTTGTATGTAATGATGCAATTAAATAATCACCACAGGATGTGTGTGAGTTGAAACGTTCTGTGAACTTTGAATCTGGAGTCAGACACAAGCGGATATCTGTTATTTGACTAGACAAATCTCCCAGTTCTGAATAGATGTGTTCCTGAATATTCATATTACTCTAACTATAAAGGACCTTGAACCCTATTCATGCATTTTCGAAGGTTTATGCCGACATCATTTTTTATTCTCAGTCTCCTTATGCTATTCATTGTTCTTTTTCATTAGGTAAAAAGTATTTTATATTTGATGCAAAGTAATTTTTTTCTGAGCATCTTCTGTCTCTGCTTTTGCTATTCTTTATGCTTCTAAACCACATCCATTTACAAGAACTTATAATGTCATTATTTTCACTTGGATGATGATGATTATTATTATTGTTATTATTATTATTATTACCTTACTTGTAATGACCAGCTAGAAACTCATGCAATGGGAAAGCAAACAATCCATGTCATTACTAATGATAGTCTGTTAATCTTGCACACAAGAGCCTAGTACAACTTTTCTCTGAGAGGCTCCAGCCCATACATGACTGAAACATATGCAAATATACACAGCTAAATTTTCAATTGTGTTTGGTGATTCTAAACTAGGAGTTAGGAAAAAGATTGAAGGCCATGAAGGGAATATGAACGTCACAGAATGACCAACTAAGAGAGTTAACCAACCTGAACTCCTGGAAGCTGTCAGAGACTAAGCAAGCAACCAAGAAACATACAAGGGCAGAAATGCGAGCCAGACTACATATGTAGTAAACATGCAGCTCAGTCCCCATGTGGTTCCCCTAAAATTTGGGAGGGAGGCTCTCTCTAAAGCTGTAGCCCTGACTGTGGTATTTGGGACCCATATACTTTATAAAAATAAGTGCTAACAAAAACTTTAAAAAATGCCTCATTGAATTTGAAACATTGAAGTTAGAACTAGAGGTAGATGGAAGGTGGATGTTCTAGTATAAAGAAAAGTTGGTATAGGATTTATGGCATTTCTGGGAAACAGAAGGGTGAACTGGGTATGGTTTTAGCAGGATTAAATTGTGAAAACTGATATTGAAGAGGTTCTCAATTTAAAAGGAAGTCAAGATGTTTTGCTTTACCTCATATGGTTTTTCCCATTTTATGGTTATATGACCTGGGAGAGAGTTTCAGAAATGCAAGACGTTGGTTTAGTCTACAAAGAAATTAAAATGATGAATTAAACTTCCAAAAGGCTTGAACAGATGACTCAATATGTCAAGTGTTTTGATCCCAGGTGAGCAGACCTGAGTTCAAACTTTCAGCACCCCATAAAATGCAGGAATGGAAGGTTTATTTCTGTAATCACAGCACTGGGTATTGGAATTAGTAGACTGAGTGTTTCCTGAAACTCCATGACACCCTAATCTCGCCAAAATTATGAGATTCAGGTACTATGAGAAACACTGCCTCAGAAATATGAGGCAGTACACAGTGAGATGGCTGTGTACTCTAGCCTGCTTGAATAAGTTTATCCCTGGAATGTACAAGTCATAAGATAAAAGCCAACTTCCTTAATTTTTCTCTGTCTTTTACCAATAGTATGTCACATACATGTCCCCATAGATACACTAATATATAAATGAGGTTAAAAAAATAAAAAAAGAAGAAACTTGTTGAGAGACACATTCCAACAGTAATTTAGGCCTTTTGAAATACTTTCATAAGCCAGGGTAAATTAACATAGACCAAGAACACACAATACAAAAACACACACACACACACACACACACACACACACACACAGGAATAGAGGGAGCAGGGAGCAGGAAGATGACAATGAATTCTTCAAGTATAGAAAATAGAAGTTTGAATAGCAGGATGGTTAACTATTGTGGGCATAATCCTATTTCAGTCACAGCCCCTTACAAAACCAAAGAAAGTGTCATATGCCACTATGTCAAAACTCAAGAGACTGGATACACATGGATAAGAGGGTTGATGACAATCATGACTGCCTTAGGTACATTCAAGGCCAGCTCATTCTGCATTAGACACGGTCTGAAAAGAAAATCACTTGTTGATTTAACAAGGTTATAATGTTTCTTAGAAAATTTTATATTTATTGGGATTAGTCCAGAAATGTGAAATTAGAAGAGAAATGGCATGTAACCTATAATATGGAATAAAACGAGGAAAGAAAGCAATAAAGCATGTTCAGAAGCCTGGGAATGGGAAAAAGTGAGGTTGAACAGGAAAAGGGAAAATCAGAGAAACAAGGTTGACATGAAGGTGCACTAATTTGAAATGACTTACCCCAGGGACACTCAGCCAATGAGGCAGGGAATATGTGTTGAATACAGACCATTAAAAGACAGTGGGATCAGAACTTCGGTGGATGCAAGAATAAAAAATTGTTCTTTCTCCCTGAACATGTATAGCCCAATTTGGAATTAAGATAAACAATGGAGATAGATAAGTGAAGACAAACCCGAAAAAGACCATATAGGAATTAAAATGTCCATGTTTTAACAGCATATACAGTAACATTGCATAATGTGAGCGTTGTAGTCTCATGTCCCTCAAATTCAGTGTGTTGCTTCTTAACATGGATCTACATTGTGACTCTCATTAGTTATTTTGTCTTGTGTGTATGAGTGAGTGTGTCTCTGTGTGTACACACAGTCATGTGTTCCATATGGCGACCCACTCATCAGTGTGGAGTGTCATGCCCAAGGCATGTATAGAGGTCAGAAGGCAACTTGGAAGAGTTGGTTTTATTATACTATGTAGGGCCTGGGTCTGCCATCAGATATAGTGATGCTTTGCAAATCATGCTGACTTCATGGATTACATTTTAATGTTCACTTTGAGACTGTTAAGAGAGAAAGGATTGACAGTGTCTTTTTCCTTACAGATGCTTTGCATTTTCATGAGGTCCCATTGGTTGATTCTTGATCTTACAGCACAAGCCATTGCTATTCTATTCAGGAATTATTCCCCTATGCCCATATCTTTGAAGCTTTTCCCCACTTTCTCCTCTATAAGTTTCACTGTCTCTGGTTTTATGTGAAGTTCCGTGATCCACTTAGATTTGACCTTGGTACAAGGAGATAGGAATTGATCAATTCACATTCTCCAACATGATAACTGCCAGTTGTGCCAACACCATTTGTTGAAAATGCTGTCTTTTTTTTCCCACTGGATGGTTTTCTCTCCCTTCTCAAAGATGAAGTGACCATAGGTGTGTGGGTTCATTTCTGGGTCTTCAATTCTATTCCATTGGTCTACTTGACTGTCACTACACCAGTACCATGCAGTTTTTATCACAATTACTCTGTAGTACAGGTTTAGCTCAGGCATGGTGATACCACTGGATGGGTTGTTTTTTTTTTTTTCCTTGAGCAGAGTTTTTGCTATCCTAGGTTTTTTGCTATTCCAGCTGAATTTTCAGATTGCCCTTTCTAATTCATTGAAAAATTGAGTTGGAATTTTGATGGGGATTGCATTGAATCTATAGAATGCTTTTCACAAGAGAGCCATTTTTACTATATTAATTCTGCCAATCCATGAGCATGGGGCATCTTTCCATCTTCGGAGATCTTTAATTTCTTTCTTAAGAGACTTGAAGTTTTTCTCATACAGATTTTTCACTTTCTAAGTTAGAGTAATGCCAAGTAATTATATATTATTTGTGACTCTTGAGAAAGGGTGTCGTTACCCTAATTTCTTTCTCTGCCTGTTTATCATTTGTGTAGAGAAAGGGCATTGACTTGTTCGAATTAATTTTATATCCAGCTATGTCACTTAAGCTGGTTATCACGTTTAGGTGTTCTTTAATGTAATTTTTAGGGTCACTTATATATACTATCATATGCTCTGCAAAATGTGATATTTTGACTTCTTCCTTTCCAATTTGTATCCCTTTCATGTCCTTTTGTTGTCAAATTGGTATGGCTAGGGCATCAAATACTATGTTGAATAGGTACGGAGAAAGTGGGCAACTTTGTCTAGTCCATGATTTTAGTGGGATTGCTTCCAGCTTCTCACCATTTACTTTGACGTTGGCTACTTGTTTGCTGTAGATTGCTTTTATCATGTTTAGGTATGGACCTTGAATTCCTAAGACAGAAAGTCCACCAACAAATTGAGAAAGGATCTTTACCTATCCTAAATCAGATAGGAGACTAATATCCAATATATATAGAGAGAACGCAAAAAGGTGGACTCCAGAAAATCAAATAACCCAATTAAAAAATGGGGCTCAGATCTAAACAAAGAATTCTCACCTGAGGAATACTGAATGTCTGAGAAGCAACTGAAAAAAAAGTGTTCAGCATCCTTAATCATCAGGGAAATGAAAATCAAAGCAGACCTGAGATTCAACCTCACACCAGTCAGAATGGCTAAGATCAAAAATTCAAGTGACAACAGATGCTGGCAAGGATGTGGAGAAAGAGGAACACTCCAGCATTGTTGATGGGATTGTAAGCTTGTACAACTACTCTAGAAATCAGTCTGGCAGTTCCTCAGAAAATTGGACCCAGTACTACCGGAGGATCCTACAATACCTCTCCTGAGCATATATCCAGAAGATGTTCCAACCGGTAAGAGGGACACATACTCCACTGTGTTCATAGCAGCATTATTTATAATAGGCAGAATCTGGGAAGAACCCAGATGTCCCTCAACAAAGGGATGGATAAGGAAAATGTGGTACATTTACAGAATGGAGTACTACTCAGCTATTAAAAACAATGAATTTATGAAATACCTAGGCAAGTGGATGGACCTGGAGGGCTTCATCCTGCATGAGGAAACCCAATCACAAAGGAACTCACATAATATGTACTTACTAATGAATGGATATTAGCCAAAAAACTTAGATTATCCAAGATATAAGATAAAATTTGCTAAACACATGAAACTCAAGAAGGACGAAGACCAAACTGTGGACACTTTTCCCCTTCTTAGAATTGTGAACAAAACACCCATGGAAGGAGTTACAGAGACAAAGTTTGGAGCTGAGAGGAAAGGATGGAACATCTAGAGACTGCCATACCCGGGGATCCATCACACAATCAGGCTCCAAATGCTGACACCATCGCATACACTAGCAAGATTCTTCCGAAAGGACCCAGATATAGCTATTTCTTGTGAGGCTATGCAGGGGCCTAGCAAACACAGAAGTGGATACTCACAGTCAGCTATTGGATGGGTCACAGAGCCCGCAATGGAGGAGATAGAGAAAGTACCCAAGGAGCTAAAGGGGTCTGCAACCCTAAAGGTGGAAGAACAATATGAACTAACCAGTACCCCCAGAGATCCTGTCTTTAGCTGCATATGTATCAGAAGATGGAGGCCCATTGTTTTTGCAAACTTAACATGCCTCAGTACAGGGGAACGCCAGGGAAAAGAAGTGAAGTGCGTGGGTAGGGGAGTGGGGGCAGAGGGTTTGCGGGACTTTTGGATAGCATTGGAAATGCAAATGAAGAAAATACCTAATTAAATAAAAGAGAGGAAGGATTACAGACACCAAACCCAGATGCTTTTGTGAAAGCCAAGAAGTATTTGCTGACAGGAGCCTTATATAGTTGTCTCCTGAGAGGCTCTTCCAGAGCCTGAGAAATACAGATGCTGATGCTTACAAGAAATATTGTACTGAGCTTGGGGACCACAATGGTGGACTTAGAGAAAAGACTGAAGGAACTAAAGGGGTTTGCATTATAATAGAAAGAAAAACAGTATCAACCAACCATACCCCCTCCAAAACCCTTGTGAAATAAACCGTCAACCGATGTGTACACACGGAGGGACCCATAGCTCCAGCCTACATATGTATCAGAGGATGGCCTTATTTGCCATCAATAGGATGAAAGGCCTTTGGTCTTGTGAAGGTTCTATTTCCTAATGTAGGGAAATTTGAGGGTGAGGAAGCATAAGTGGATGGGTGAAGGAACACCCTCATGGAATCATGGGAAGGGGGATGAGATAGGGGAATTCCGGGGAGGGGACTTGGAGGGATAACATTTAAAATGTAAATAAAAACCCCAATTAATATTTGTTTAACCTCTAAAACAGAGAAAGGAGTAAGTTACTATGGTGAAACTAACTTGAAAGGACCTAATTTCTTGTGTCTTTCTATTCTTTATAGCATGTGAGGGCCCAAAATCTATAGTGCTCATGCCACTGAGACCTAATTTTTACCAGACACCATATCAGACCATTTTTTATTCATGATCTTACTAGCCTCTATTACTGAATTGTAGTTTGACAGTGAATCATCTCCTTCAAGCTCCTTCAAGACATACAGTATCTTTAGTATTTTGTCCTCAGCTAGTGGAGTTATTTACCAGGATTGTAGATTATTAGGAAGAAAGCACCCAGAGCTTTTACATATAGATCTACTACCTGCTGATTTGGTTTCCTGACTGAAGAAGACTGAGAACATCTTGTTTCTCTATCCCAGTTGCAGGTAATAGCACATCTTTTACTATGATGGATTAATGCCCTTAAACTGTGAGCCAAAACTAACTCTTCTTTTGCTCAAATTGCTTCTTACAATATTTTAAATTATTTTTGTAATTGTGGGTATATGGCCACTCACATAGAACACTGTATATGTGGAGAATTTTGAAAACATATTTAATTACTGTCCAAGTGTTATGATGTGAAGGTGATGTGTTCCATGTGGTTCATAAGTTGAAGATGTGGCCCACAGAATAGAAATATTAAAGTGGTAAAAGTTGGCTATATTAACAGAAGAAGTTTTACTGAAGAGATGGCTTTACACCAAAAGTGACAGTCACCAAGGTTTAAGACCTAAGTTCCTTCCTAAAGACCCACTATGTGAGAAAGGAAAAAAAATATATACTTCCTGAAGTGGTCACCTGGCTTCTGTTGCTTTACAAAGCTCTTTTACACAAAGATATACCAAAATTGAACAGAAAAGAAAAAAAGTAATAAAAAAGAAAGCAAAGAAATGGAGAGAAGAAAAATAAGGTAGAATGAAACTTCGATACAGAGAGAATGAGATAAAAATTGTGAGGGTCCATCACCATGAATAAGTTTTCATCATATTAGAGTGCATCATGTTCTGAAGACCCTCTTCTTTCTCCTAAAGTAAATATTATTATGATGATAATCAATTTTTAATCATTTACATTCCAGCCATTGCACCCTTCACCAGTCCCTACTCAAAGTGTTCCTCATCCCAATCTGCCACCTCATACCTCAGAGAGGACGCTTCCCTCTGACAGAACTCCCCACTCCCTAGGGCTTCCCTCTAACAGAACTCCCCACTCCCTAGGGCTTCAGTTCCATGGAGTATTAGGCACCTCTTCTCCCACTGAGGTTAGATCAGGCAGTCTTCTGCTACATATACACCAGAGGCCTCAGAATACCCAGTGAATGCTGCATCTCTGTTGGTTCAGTATTTGGGGGGTATCAGGTTCAGTATTTGGGGGGTTATCGGGGTTCACAGGGAGTTAATGTTGCTGGTCTTCCTATGGAGTCATATGCCGATCAGCTTCGTTAATTATTCCCCTCATTCATCCATAGGAGTTTCTGACTTCAGTCCAATGGATGGTTGCTAGTATGTGCTTCTGTCTCAGTCAGCTCCTGGTAGGGTCTCTCAAAAGACAGCCATAATAGGCTCCATTCTGCAAGCACAACATTGAATAAATAGCAGTGTCAAGCCTTGGTACCCTGCTACGAGATGAATCCCCTCCTAGGTCAGTCAATGGACTGAACAGTCAATGGACCAGCTTTCCTACAATCTCTTCACAAATTTTGACACTGTAGTGCTATCACACAGGAACAAATTCAGAACAGAAATTTTCACAGTGGTTTGGTCATTTGGGTGCCTTTCTATTTAATGGAGGTGAATTCTTTGAGTTCCCTCTCCACGACATTGGGCATTATGTATTAGGTCACCCACATAGACTCCTGAGAGTGTCTTACCTCACAGGCCTCTAGTAATTTTCTAGAGGGTCCCTTGAACCCCCAATCCACTGAGGCTGCACATTTTTATTTATTTTCTCACCCTCTTGGTTTCTCCCTTGTCTCCACCATTCCTGATCCTGTTTTCTTTTTCCCCTCCCTTTCCAACCCATGTCACTTCCTCCCGCTGAAACCCATGATTATCTTTTTCCTCCTTCTCAGTGGGAATAACTTATGCCCACCTGGGTCTTTCAGATTTTTAAACTTCTTATGATCTGTGGCTTTTACACTAGGTATTCTGTAGTTTTGGGCTACTTATACACTCATTAGTGAGTACATGACATCTCTTTGGGTCTGGATTACCTCACCCAACATATTTTCTACTTCCATCTATTTGCTTGCAAAATTCTTGATGTCCTCTTTTTTAGTTGCTTGGTATTATTCAATTATGTAAATAACCTTATTTTCTGTATTCATTCTTCCGTTTACACACATCCAGTGTGTTTCAGCTTCTGGCTATTACAAATAAGATTACTATGAACATAGTGAAACATGTGTCTATGTGGTATGTTGTGGTATCTTTTGTGTTTATGCCCAAGAGTGATATAGCTGGGTCTTCAATTAAGAACTGTTTTCAATTTTCTGAGGAACCACCAGATTGAATTCCTCTACTGTATGTTGGCTCAGAGCCTCGTATCAGGTGTTGGATGGTGTCTGTTTCGTTTTCCAGTGTTTGAGAGGTCTTGGGGATCCAGATTAATTGAGACTGTTGGTCCTCCTACAGGATCACCCTTCTCTTCAGTTTCTTTCAGCCTTCCCTAATTCAACAATAGAGGTCAGCTGCTTCTGTCCATAGGTTGGGTGCCAATAGCTACACATGACTATTTCAGCTGCTTGTTGGGTCTTTTGGAAGGATCTCATGATAGGTCAATTTTTGTGAGCTCTCTATAGCCTGAGTAATAGTGTCAGGCCTTGGGACCACCCCTTGAGCAGGACCCCACATTTGGCTTGTTGTTGGACCTTCTTTTCATCAGATTCCTCTACATTTTTATCCCTGTAATTTTTCAGACAGGAACAATTATGGGTTAGAGATGGGACTGTGGGATAGCAACCTCATCCCTCACTTGATGTTTTCCTGCTGGTGGTGCTCTATAATTACCATCTCCCTACCATCTGGCATTTCTTCTAAGGTCTCTCCCTTTGAGTCCTGGTAGTGTCTTACCTCCCAGGTCTCTGGTACATTCTGGAGGGACACACAAACCTCCTATTTCCTAGGGTTCCTTGTTAAATTCTTTCTGCAGGTCTTCAGGTTTTCTGTCCTTTTCCCTCTTTCAATACGAGATAAGGTTCCCCTCTCCCCCAACGCCACTAACCCCCATCCTGTCCACTTTTCCTCCCAGGTACCTCCCTACCTGCCCACATGTGTTTTCTTTCTTTTCTCTCCCAAGTTGGACTGAGGAATCCTCACATGGGTGTTTCAGCTTCTTGAGCTTTTCGAGTTCTGTAGACAGGATCTTGAGTAATTTTTTTTTGGGGGGGGAGGGGAGGAGATGTAATATCCGCTTATTAGTGAGTAAATACCTTGCATGTCCATTTGAGTCTGAGTAACCTCACTCAGGATGATATTTTCTAGTTCTATACATTTCCCTGCTAAACTCAGGATGTCCTTTTTCTTGATAGCTGAGTAGTATAACACTTTGTAAATGAACCACATTTTCTGTATCCATTTTCCTGTCATGGGACATCTAGGTCGTTTCCAGCTTCTGGCTATCATAAATAAGGCTGCTATGGACATAGTGGAACATGTGTCCTTGTCGCATGGTAGGACAACTTTTGGGTATATTCCCAAGAGTGGTGTAGCTGAGTCTTCAGGTACATCTATTTCCAGTCTTCTGAGGAACCTCCAGACGGATCTTCAGAGTACCAGTTTGGAATCCCACCAGCAATGTAGGAGTGTTCCTATTTCTCCACATCCTCTCAAACATGTGTTGTTCTTGAGGTTGTGATCTTCGCCATTCTGATTGATGTAAAGTGGAATCTCAGAGTTGTTATGATTTGCATTTCTTTGATAACTAAGGACATTGAATATTTATTTTGGTACATCTCAAATATTTGAGATTCCTACGTTGTGAAATCTCAGTTTAGTTCTATGCCCCATATTTTGATTGAGCTGTTTGTTTTTTTGGTTATTAACTTCTTGAGTACTTTATTTATTTTGGATTTTAGCCCTCTATCAGATGTGAGGTTAATGAAGACTTTTTCCCCAATATATAGGTTGTCTGTTTGTCTTCTTGACTATATCCTTTGCCTTATAGAAGCTTTCCTGTTTCATAAGGTCCCATTTATCAATGGTTGATCTTAAAATATAAGCCATTTGAGTTCTGTTTAGGAAATTTCCCCTTTCGCCTATGAGTTTAAGGATCTTTCCTAGATTCTCTTCTATTATATTCAGTGTCTGGTTTTATGTTGACGTCCTTGATCCACTTGAACTTGAGCTTTGTACAAGGTGACAAATATGGGCTTATTTTCATTATTCTACATAAAGACAGACAGTTAGACCAGCACCATATATTTAAGATCCTTTCTACTTTCCATTGTATATTTTGGATTATTTTTCAAAGGTCAAATGACCATAAGTATCTGGTTTTATTTCTGGGTCTTCAATTCTATTCCATTGATGAACATGTCTGCTCTGTCCCAGTACCATGCAGTTTTTATCACTATTGTCTTTATTAAAGCTTGAGATCAGGAATGGTGATTCCACCCAGCTATTCCTTCATAGATAAGGATTGTTTTTGCTATTCTGGTTTTCTAACCTTTCCAGGTGAATTTGAGAATTGTTCTTTTCATGACTTTGAAGAATTGTGTTGGGGTTTTGATGGGGATTGCACTAAATCTATAGTTTTCCTTTGGTAGGACACCCATTATTACTATGTTAATTCTGCCAAAACAAGAGGATGGGAGATCTATACATTTTCTGAGATCTCCTTAAGTTTTATTCTTGAGAGACTTGAAACTATTGTCATACAGGTCTTTCACTTCTTTGGTTAGAGTTACCCCAACATATTTTATACTGTTTTTGGCTATTGTGAAGGGAATTGTTCCCTAATTTTTTTCTCAGCCTGTACAAAGGAAACTACTGATTTATGAGTTAATTTTATATTCCAGCATTTTGTTGGAGTTGTTTATCAGTTGGAGAAGATCTCTGCTAGAATTTTTAGGAACACTCATGAGCCCTATCATATCATCTGCAAATGGTGATACCTTTCTTTCTTCTTTACCAATTTGTATGTGCTTGATATTTTTTGTTGTCTTATTGTTTGAGCTAAATTTCTAGTACAATATTAAATAGATATGTGGAGAGTGGGCATCCTTGTCTTGTCCCCATTTCAGTGGAAATGCTTCAAGTATGTCTCTATTTAATTGGATACTGATTGTTGGTTTGAAGTAAATTGCTTTTATTATGTTTAGGTATGGGCCTTGAATACCTGATCTCTCCAATACTTTTAACATGAAGGGGTGTTGTATTTTGTCAAATGATTTTTCTTCATCTAAAGGGATGATCATGTACTTTTTCTTCAAGTTTGTTTATATGGTGGATTACATTACTGGATTTTCATATATTAAACCAACCTTGCTTCCCTGGGATGAAGTCTATTTGATATTGTTGAATGATATTTTTGATTTGTTCTTGTATTTGATCTACTAGAATTTTAAAGTGATTTGGCATCAATCTTTAAAAGCAAGACTGGTCTGAAGTTCGCTTTTTTCATTGGGTCCATTTGTGATTTAGGTATCAGAGTAAATTATGGCTTTGTAAAACAAATTAGATTCCTTCTGTTTCAATTTTATGGTATAATTTGAAGAAAATTGGTATCAGGTTTTCTTTGAAGGTCTTATAAATATTTTTACTAAATCCACCTTGCCATGGGCTCTTTTTGGTTGGGAAGTTTTTAATGACTACTATTTTCTTGTCTGATATGGGCCTGTTTAGATAGGTTCATTGCTCTTGATTTAACTTTGGTATATGACATCTGTCTGGAAAATGATTCATTTCACCTATCTTTCCAGTTTGTTGAATATAGTCTATTACAGAAAGATCTGATGATTTTTTTTTAATTTCCTCCATTTCTCTTGTTATGTCTCCCTTTTTATCAATGATTGCATTAATGTGGATACCATCTCTTAGTCCTTTAGTTAATTTGGCTAGGGCTTTATCTATCTTTTTGATTTTTTCAAAGAACCAACTTTTAGTTTTTCTGATACTTTGTATTTTTTTTTCTTTGTTTCTCTTTTTTCTCTTTGGGGAGTCCTGCTTTGGACAGTCATAGGATCAAACGTGGTGATCTTACATCTGAGCTTAGGAGTGAGAGCACTGCTGAGAGACCAGCTCTCTTCAGGCAGTATTCGTGTGTGGATGACCGTGGAACCTGTTCATTCTTCTTTAATAGAGTAACTATGACCACTATCCTAGAGGTGACACCCACAATCTGACTCACACTCACTCATAAATCACTAGTTAAGAAAATGTCTACAGGCTTACTTAAAGCAAGATCTTATTAAAGCACTTTCAGAACTGGGTTCCCTCCTCTGATATGATTTTATCTTGTGTCAAATGGACATAAAACTACTGAGTACAATAGTGATTGAAGAGGTGTGCATATTTCATACAACTCTAATGTATTATGGCTTATTATTGCACAAATATTGTTATGAAAATACTACAACTTCAAGGCCGAATTTTTTTTTTGGGGGGGGGGGGGGTCAGGATCAAATCAACAAAGAAAACTCAAGTCAAGAAGCATTTCAAAACCAAAGTTTACAAGGACATTACAAGTGACTACACAGCACAGCAATGACACTGAGGACATAGTGTAAAGAAACTGAGATACATGAATGTGGATCATGAAAAAGAACATAGTAATAGATCAATCATAAATTTCTTGAATTTTATTATTGAAGTAGTATGTTGTGAAAATTGTTTATTTTTTATTTTTCATTAGATTTTTTTAGTTATATTTCAAATGTTATCTCCTTTCCTAGTTTCCCCTCCAGAAATCTCCTATCCACTTTCCCTTCCCTCTTCTTCGCAACCCACCTACTTCTGCATTCTAGGCCTGGCATTACCCTATACTGGGGCATAAAACATTCACAGGAAAAAGGGTGTCTTCTCCCATTGGTGACCAACTAGGTTATTCTCTACTACATATGTAGCTAGAACCATCCCACCATGTGTGCTCTTTGATTGGTGACTTACTCAAAGATAGCTCTGGGGGGTACTTGCTTTTTCATTGTTATTCATTGTTGTTCCTCCTAAGGGGCTGCAAACCTCTTCAGCTCCTTGGGAACTTTCACTAGCTCCTTCATTGGGGACCCTGTGCTACATCCAAAGGATGACTGTGAGCATCCACTTCTATATTTGCTGGATATATTTGCTTCTATATTGGCTGGCAGAGCCTATCAGGAGACAGCTAAATAAGTCTCCTGTCAGCAAAATCTTATTGGCATCTGCTATAGTTTCTGGGTTTGGTTGTGGAAGGACTGAAGGAGTGAGGGTGATTTTAACAACATACGAAAAACAGTATCAGTTAACCAGACCCCTCAGGGCTCCCAGAGATGAAGACACCAACCAAAGATCATACATGATCTAGTCTATTGCCCCCCACTACATAAGTACCAGAGGACTCCCATGTCTGCCCTGAGTGAAAGGGTGTGTGCTTGATACAACAGGGAAGGGTATTGGGTGGCTGCTCATTTAAAGCAGAACAACATTTAAAATGTAAACAAATAAAATAATAATAATAATAATAAAGAAAAAAGACAACGTGTCTTTTTTACCTTTCCTTCTCAAGGCACACTGATATCTTTTTACACATACAGACATATTTTTACCATAGTCATCAACATGGAGATTTGTCACACAGAGATATAGACAGTCTCCTATATTCTTCACTGATTTCATTGCCTGAAAATTAGTATAAAACAAAATATATAATAGTCAGTTATTAAAATTTAAGCTTATATTTTAGATGACCATGATTTTTGAAGCAAAGTTTATTGACTAAAATGCATAGAATATGGAATTAAATAAATGTGTATCACTAAAATATGTTTTTCCCTAAACTGCTAAAGTATTGTCTTAGGCCAGTGGCTTAAATGGGTTGAGACTGTTGACACCAAACCTGAGGAGCTCAGTTTAGCCCTCAGATGCCTCATAATTAAAGGAGAGATTTAATTCTTTTCAGATGTCCACTAATTGCTCTGTTGCTGTGGGACCTGTATATGTGCATGCAAATTAATCCACCCAAAAATACATTAACATAGTAACAAAAAATATTGTCTCTGATAACAGCTCAACACATTATGCTTTTCATACCAGTATCTTTATCCAGCAAGTAGAATTTTTTTCCATCATTGCTGAAATAATAAGCAATAGTTTTATACTGAAAATGCTCTCATATTATACTTTGAGCAATGACAATAGATTTAAAGGAAGAAATAAATGTATGTAAAATACAATACAAGGTCTCATATGCCTGCTTTTTATAGAGAAAAAGGTGTGTAATAAAGGTACAAATGATGGTTTATGAACACAGTTTGTTTGGTTGGTTTTTTGTCTTTTTCTTCTTAACGTCAAAGCTAAAAGTTATTCATTGAAACATGGTGATTGAAAGACTTCCCTGTATTCAACACACTGCAGTCTCTGCTGTATTGTTTATTAGGTGTCCCAAATCTACATTGCTGTGAAAATAATTTTAAAAGTTGAATAGAATATAAATCAAAGGAAAGGTGATACATATCTATAAACTCATCCTTTGAGAGGAAAAATGGGTGATAAGATTTTGGGAGTCTGAATTAGCAGGATAAAAAACCAGTTCTGACTTGGCTTAGGAACAGGTATCTGATCAAATAATAACTAATAATTAAAAGTTTCTTCAATATATGTGGGAAAGGAAGACAATTCCTTTATAGACCAGGGTTCAATAGAGGTAAGACTCTGAAATAATTAGCATAATGTGTCAGCCAGTCTTTTTCATAATAGGCAGGGAAAGATGAATAGTGAATCTATGAAAAATGATCAAATCTTAAATTATTAATGTGGATAAATACAAGTATGGACAAATGTAGCTTCAGAATTTGGGACAAAGAGGCAAGAATTCAGGAATTCAAGGCTGGCTTGGGCAAGTGAATTTGACTCAAAATAGCACGTTTATAAAGTGTGCCAAATAAAATAAAGCAGGAGTGTAATATACAGAAATCAGATGGCAAAGGGAGCATCTTCAAGAATCAACAACTTTATTGAGCCTTAGATTAGTTGGGAGAAACAGACTTTTCAAATTTACCATAAGAAAAATTCAAAGGACAAATGGCCAAGCAGCCCATGAATCATAGACAAGACAGGTAAAATATAGTAGGAATAAGGATACACAATAGCCAGCCATGAGACATAGTGAGTGCTGTCAATGCAGGATTGTGATGAACATAGAAAAATAGGAAAGGGATCCTACAGTCACTAACTATTCACAGATACATAAGAAGCACATAGTCTGAATCATGACCTCTTGACTTTACCTCACTTAGTGATGCTCACATACATCTCTACCCAAGAAACACAAGGTAGGCTCCTGATTCTCATGTTTCCAAATCTGAGATGCTGACACAACAGGCATGTGTACCTGTCCTGTTCTTTTGTTCTTGAACAATACCAAGCATAACTATTTTAAATGTGTCATTTTGTAATCCCAGTATCTGAGTCCTTATGGATTGAATGTACTGTTGCTGCAGGCTTTTGCTCATGGTGACATTTCTTTGTGTTATTCAATGTGTTTCTTTTCACTGTTCCAGAAACTATCTGACTCAGAAACAAACCAGTTTCTCACTGGATTGTTTAGCAGCTAATACTGTAACAAGTGTAGAGGTTATGGCACCTTCCCATTGGAGAAAATGCTTGCTGAAGCCACAGAAAACTTCAATCAATTGAGCTTCCTTACTAAAAACTTAAGTCTGGAAGTAGTTACATGAACAGTTGCAACAGTAATGGGGAAGAGTTCTGTAGCATAGCCAAGGTCTATGAAGATCTATTAATCAGGATGAACGTTTTCTCTCAGCTTCTGGTATGTCAGTCCAAATGTTATCTGTTGCCCATACTTGACTCTGTATGGTGATATCGACTATAAACAATTTAGTTAACTTTGTCCAGTCATTGTGGCAAACACTGGCAATTCTAGGCAGTGTAAGGTATAAGCAGGAGGAGAAGGAATAGCCTCTTTGAAATGATGCTTCACATAGAAACTTTGTATACTTTTCTTCTTTTATATAGGAAAACCAGAGTTAATAACAATAATAATTGATATGAACATATTAATCTATTTGATTATGTATAATTTATTTCTTGATAAAACCTTTGACAGCCTTCTTGAGAGTATTGTTGTAGCAGAGAGAAAGTTATTTTTATTTTGATTTGGAACCTAGCTGTCCACTCTGCCAGGGCCACATTTAGACTAGAAGTGAGCCAGAGCTGTCGTATTCCATGGTACTTAATGGAAGAAAGACTTCTCAGAAAGTTACCACTATGTGTAGCATGACTCAGATAGTCTGTACTAGTGAAAAAAACACATTGAATGATACAACGAAATATCACCATGAGCAAAAGCCAGCTGCATCAGTACATTCAACCCATAAGGACTCAGACACTGGGATTTAAAAATGACACATTTAAAATAAGTATGCTTGGTATTGATCAAGAACAAAAGAACAGCACAAGCACACATGCATGCTGTGTCAGCAGTTTAGATTTGGAAACATGAGAGTCAGGAGTTCAAGGGTAGCCTGGCTGAGATGAATACCTATCTCAAAAGAAAAAAATAAGAGTTTGAAATATTTTTAAAGATATAAAGCGACCGCTGCTGCTGAGGCTGAGGCCGCCTCCCAAGCCAGGCGGAACCCTGTCGTCTGGTCCGGAAGGTGGCCGGCTGTCTGCGGCCCGCTAAGGGTGCTGCTTCAGCGGCTCTGTGCTTCCGCCTGTCCCAGAAGCTGTCCGGTTCTCTGGCACACCCTCTAACCTGTTCAGACTAATTTCCTAAGTTCTGCTGAGTCCCAGAACCAAGATGGCGACCTCCTTAGAAGTGGGAACAAAACACCCTTGGAAGGAGTTACAGAGACAAAGTTTGGAGCTGAGATGAAAGGATGGACCATGTAGAGACTGCCATATCCAGGGATCCACCCCATAATCAGCATCCAAACGCTGACACCATTGCATATACTAGCAAGATTTTATCGAAAGGACCCAGATGTAGCTGTCTCTTGTGAGACTATGCCGGGGCCTAGCAAACACAGAAGTGGATGCTGACAGTCAGCTAATGGATGGATCACAGGGCTCCCAATGGAAGAGCTAGAGAAAGTTCCCAAGAAGCTAAAGGGATCTGCAACCCTATAGGTGGATCAAAATTATGAACTAACCAGTACCCCGGAGCTCTTGACTCTAGCTGCATATGTATCAAAAGATGGCCTAGTCGGCCATCACTGGAAAGAGAGGCCCATTGGACTTGCAAACTTTATATGCCCCAGTACAGGGGAACGCCAGGGCCAAAAAGGGGGAGTGGGCGGGTAGGGGAGTGGGGGTGGGTGGGTATGGGGGACTTTTGGTATAGCATTGGAAATGTAAAGGAGCTAAATACCTAATAAAAAATGGAAAAAAAGATATAAAGCACAGATCATCACATAACTAACTATAAACACTATTTTAAGACAAACACAGAATTATTTTGGGGGAAATCAGTATTTAGTGTTTCTAAAATCACCAATATATTTATATATTTCAGAGGAATGATAAGTGTGTTATATGAAAGCTGAGGGGTTCATTCTGAAGATTGAAGATTCAATGGAGGTAGTAAATGAAAGATGAGACAGGGGAGAATGAAAGACTGATTAAACCTGGGAGGATATGGGGTTAGAAAACCTGATCACAATATATTCTATGAAAAAAAAATGTAACTAGAAAATAAAAAGAGACCGGAGTGCGGGGTGGCACACAACTTTTATCCTAGCACTCAGGATTTGAGGCAGGCAAGGTTCTGAAATTTAGGACAAGTTGGTCTGTAGACTAATTTGCAGCACAGTCAGGATGACACAGAGTTACTCCATACAGAAAAACCTAAATTATATATATAATTAAGCCACAGAAACACGAGTTATTAAATGAAAATCAAGTTCAAGGCAGGACCCACAGAGTTCTCCAACACAGGACATCTATTGCCTCTATCCTTGCTTACTCACCTTAACTACATGGTGACACCCTATTGCTGAAGACACAACACAGTGTGACACCAGAATATAAAGATTTAATCTGAAATCAATCAGGAAATATTTGTCCTTTGACTACTTATCCAAAGGTCAGAAAATATATTGCAGTCTTCCAGGACGATAAAATTTATCAAAGGCTTTACTACTATGATACCTGGCTACATACAAGCTAAGAAAGATATGGCAAGATGTACCATTGTTAGGGGATAACGAATTGTTTTCTTACTAGATTTGAAGCACTTACCACTTGAGGGATGTAATCTTTTAAATTCTATTTAAGTCAAAATTCTATGACTGAGGAGACCATATACCCTAGGGAGGAATCTTCTAGACTCTTCTGTTACATAGTCATGTGGGAAATTTGCATTATTAATCATTTATGTTTATTAATGAGACCCAGTTAGGATTTCAGTGCTGTGAAGACACCTTGATCAAGCAAATATTATAAGGGGCGACCTATAATTGGTATTTGCTTACACATTCAGAGGTTCAGTCCCTTATCTTTTTGGGAGCATGTCAATATCCAGGCAGATTGGTACTAAAAGAGGAGCTAAAAGTTCTACGTTTTGAATCTTAGGTAACCAGGAAAAGATTGGCTTCCATTTGGCTAGGATAAGGGTCTCAAAGTCCACCCCTACACAGACACACCTTTTTCCAATAAGGCCACACTTTCTAATAGTGGTACTCCATAGTCCAAGGATATTCAAACCACTCTACACCTCTCCCTAGCCTCCATAGACTTGTTCAAACACATGAGTCTATGGGTGACACACATAAGCATGGCATAATGCAAAATGCATTTGTTCCAACTTCAAAAGTCTCTATAGTATAGCATTGTCAACAATGTTAAAAGTCCAAAAGTTCATTCTGAGATTCAATCACTTAAATGTAAAAGCAGATCACATACCTCCAACATTATAGGACATTTAAAAGCATTCCTAAATTCCATATTGAGGAAATACTAGAACTAATAAAGACTGGAAATCAGCTGGGCAACTCCAAACTCTTCATCTCTATGTCTCATATAAAAGCAGTGTTAAAATCTCTAATTCCCTTTTTGTATTTGTGGACTGCAACAACTTCTTTAACCTGGGCTGGTTCCACTCCCTGTTAGAAGCTTTCCACCATACACAGCTTCCAATATCTAGGATCCACTCATAAATTTCGGTGTTTCTACAAAGGACTTGTATCACTTCACCAGCTCTGCTCTTTGTAGCATTCTAGATTGTGGTTGACTCCACTCTACCACTCCTGCTGTTCTTGGTGGCTATCACATGATACTGGACTCTCCAGAATGCTGGGGTCTTCTGCTGAAATTAGGCTTCAAAAATAGCCTCTTATAGGTTCTCTTTATGGAACTAAACCTCAATTTTTTTCTGTGACCCACCACAGTCATGGACTATCAATTGCAACTGAGACTGAACCATTAGCAATGGGTCTTCCCTGGACTCTCACAGTGTCAAGACTCACCTTCCCTCCATGGCCCTTTCATACTGTCAAAACCAGTACCAGATTGGATGATTCATACACATTAACAAATCCAGCTACAGCAGGAAGTATAACCTTGGCTCTCTCAAAGACAACTTCTAGGTCCTCACAAATAATAATAATAATAATAATAATAATAATAATAATTCACAGAAGAATTTACCTCAGACATAGTGGTTTCTTCTTTATCACTGCTAATTTTTTAGGTCCAGCTAACTTCCATCAATAGTCCCTGAAAATCCTTTAATTCTTTACTCTCAATACAGGTCCCTTAGCCAAAACTTCTACTTGCCGGGGATGCAACATGCCCTATTGACTTATTCTTTTATCAACTCTCTGTTTTCCAATTTCCTCACTGCCTAAATTTGGCTGTCCTGAAATTTGGGTTGTACCTTGACCTTGAACTCAGAGATCTGCATTGCTCTGCTCCCTGAATGTTGAGATTAAAGGAATGTGCCACCATGCCTTCTCTTCTCTTCTCTTCTCTTCTCTTCTCTTCTCTTCTCTTCTCTTCTCTTCTCTTCTCTTCTCTCCTCTCCTCTCCTCTCCTCTCCTCTCCTCTCCTCTCCTCTCCTCTCCTCTCCTCTCCTCTCCTCTCTTCTCCTTTCCTCTCCTTTCCTTATTTTATTTTGCCTTTTTCAGAGAATTTTATACGTGAGCTTTTTACAAAGACAGTTGGCAATATGAAAGTCATTTGTTTGATAGAAATATCAAGCTGTTTTGTCAAAAACACTGAAGTAACCTAAAATATATATTTCAGATCTCACAGAGCTTAAAAGAGCAAAGATTATATGCAACATGAAAAAAATGTATTTCTGCATTTCCTATCTCTTGCCCAAGACTGCTTTAGTCAACCTGTTACATCAACCACCTTGAGGAAATGCAGGGACCATTTTGTTTGGAATCTCAAGATACACTAAAACATAAGAGTATTTACAAAGAAACATTTACAGATATAATAATTGAAAATAATCACCAAAAGAAATATATTACTTTGAAATTCCTTTCTTGCCAAATGATCAGGGTTAAATGCTAAGCATTCATCTACCGCCTAGGCTTCTCACATGCTAAAAGTGTATTCCAGAAACCTTTGCCGAACCATGAGCCAAATACATGAATATGAAATGTAACTGATGTGTAAAAAGTTAGGTTTCTGAAACATGAAAACATTACCTGCTTTCCTTTATACAGAAAGCACATTTGTTACTCTACAGCCATTCTATAGATCATTAATGGACTTTTCTACATGGATATTTAAAACAGCCAAACAAGAGAAAATCTTTGCATAAAGAAGGATTTGCTAGTTAGAGAGAATGAGCACACTGCATTCCTGTTAACATTTTTATTTTTCAAGATAACAGGAGTTGTATACAAATGACAGTAGACCCTTACCTCTTTATGTTCATGTAAATAAAAAATAACTCAAGATGAATTCTCAATAGAGGAAAAAAGCTATTTAAGGGACTATATCTACCTTCATCATCTACTTGGAAGCAATAGTTGTGATGCGGTCAAAAAATCAGGAAAGACGTTGTTGTAAGTTGGAAGAGGTATAAAGGCTGCTGTTATCATTTTACAAGCAAACCACCTCCCACAAAATACACAGACTGTAGTAATAGCAGCAGCAATAGATCATCACTTCACATATACATTGCCCTGAGCTGCATTTTTGTCAAAATAAATATGAATGGACCCTCCGTGTTAAGGGCAGCAGTATCTCCCCATCCATGCAGTAATTTAGCTGTCTAGATATTGTGCAGTTGCACGTAGGTAAACACAGCTGCTATGAGTTCCTGAGTGGGATAGCTGTCATGTCCACATGTCAGAATTTCACAGAGCTTTTCTGTAGCAGCTGGCTCTTACGTTCTTTTTGCTTCTTTATCTGTGCTATTCTCTGAATCTTCGTGTTTGTGTTTGGGGAAGAGTTTTATGAGCACATATTCTGTTTCCACTGGAACTATGGCCTGTCCTGCTGCTCAGTTCTGACTACTGCACACTGCAAGACAAAGATTCTTGACAAAGACTGAGTGTATCCCAGTATGGTAGTTTGACTATGCTTGGCCTAGGGAGTGGATTATTGGAGGTGTAGTCTTGATGGAGAATATGTGCACTGGTTGGAACAAGTGTGTCCCCGTGGAAGTGAGCTTTTCATAAAATCCTTCTAGTAATGTGGACGGCAATCTTTTGTCTGTCTTTGGATCAACATGCAGAATTTTCGGCTCCTCCTCTAGCTCCACAGCTTTCTGGATGCTGCCATGCTCCTGTGTTAGCAATAGATTGAATCTCTGAACCTATAAACCATTCCCCATTAAATGTCCTTTATAAGAGTTGAATTGGTTCTGGTGTTTCTTTCCAGCAATAAAACACTAAGACAGAAGTTGGTATCAGGAGTAGGGTATACTTGTGAAAGGCCTAACTATGCGTTTCTTTGGAACAATGAGAATTTGGGGGCTGTGAGTTTGGGAAGCAGTGGAAAGCTTGAAGTGAGACTATCCTAGTAGGAATGTAGAGGATTTTCATGCTGAGTATAATTTGAACTATGCAGACTTTGCCCAAGAGGTTTCAGTGGAGAAAAATTTTAGTATGTGGCCTAGAGACTGTTTTGTGACACAAATATTATCCACCTTCCTTCTTTCCCTCCCTTCCAGAAACACCCTATCACAACCTCACTCCCTCTGATTCTACAAGTTTTGTCCTCTACCCACCCACCCACTACCCACGTCCTGACCTCCAATCGCCTACACTAGGGCATCTATCCAGCCTTCTTAGGAACAAGGACCTCTCCTTTCATTGATGATTGACAAGGCCATACTCTACTACATATGCACCTGGAGCTTTGTCTACTCCTTTGTTGATGGCTTAGTCCCTAGGAGTTCTGGGGGATCTGGTTAGTTTATATTGTTGATCTTCCTATGAGGTTGCAAACCCTTCCAACTCCTTCAGTCCCTTCTCTAACTCCTCAATTAAGGACCCTGCACTCAGTCCAATCGTTGTCTGCTAACATCTACATCTGTATTCATAAGGCTCTATCAGGGCCTCTCTGGAGACTGTCATATAAGGTTTTTTTTTTTCAGCACATGTTTTTTTGGTATCCACAATAGTGTCTTGGTCTGGTAACTCCATATAATATAAATCCCAAATTGGGACAGTCTCTGCGTGGCCTTACCTTTAGGCTCTGCTCTATACTTTATCTCCATATTTGATTCTATGAGTATTGTGTTCTCCTTCTAAGAAGGAACAAAGTATCCAACTATACTGCTACTGGGCATATGTACAAGAGATGCTCCACCATAACATTAGGATCTGTGCTATGTTCATAGAAGCTTTATTTTTAATAACAAGAAACTGGAAGCAACACAGATGTTCCTCATTAAAGAATCAATACTGAAAATGTTGTCCATTTACACAATGGAATGCTGTTCTGCTGTTAAAAAAAAAAGGACATCTTGTAATCTTGTATTCAGCAGTCAAATAGTCAAATGAATGGAATTAAAATATTTCATGATGAATATTGTAACCCAGACCTAAAAAAAAAAATGAATGGTATTTTCTCAGTGATAAGGCAGATTTTACAAAAGAGGCAAATACCTCTAGAGAGGCAAGACTCCCAGTGGATGAATGAGGAAAGGTAACAACAATACTTTCAAAGCAAGGCTTGCCCTATCTACATGAAATGCAGGGACAAAAATGAAATAGAGACTGACAGATTGGCCAATCAATAAGTTGCCCAACTTGAGAAGCATGCCCTGGTTACACATCAGTCCTTGACACTGTTAACGATATGATCTTTTTCTTGCAGACAGGAGCCTAGCATAACTCCTTTCTAAAGGGCTCCATCCAGCAGCTGAATTAAACAGATACAGACACCCATAGGTAAGCACTGGATAAAGAACAGGGACTCTTATGGAAGGGTTGAGGAAAGGAATGAGATAGGAACTCAAACAGAGTCAAATAACCTGGACCCTTGGCAGCTCTCAGAGGCTGATCAACCAAGGAAAGGGCATCCAAGGTCTGAGAAACTCCCCAGGCAATTAGGGCTTCCTTGTCTGGCTGCAGTGTGAGAGGATGCCCCTAAGGAAGCAAATACTTGATGGGGCAGGCTGTGGAGGTACACTGGGACTCCACCCACTCAGAGGAGAAGGGGAGAGAGAATGGGAGGAGGGATTCTGTGACAGTGGTACTGGAAGTGGAGACTCTGTTTGGGATGTAAATAAATAAATAAATTTGAAAAATAAGATCTGTAGATGTAAATTCTATATGTAATATCATTTTAAATTAAGAAAACTTGAAGTAATCATACACATTTTAGGAATGAATCAGTGATGCCTATTATACCAATACCTATTTAATATTATATTCTGTATTCTATCTGGAAAAGGAAGGAAATTAAAGTTATACAAGTAAGAAAGAGCGAATGAAGCTATCCCTATTTGCAGATGACATGTCATTATATAATAGGTCTAAAAACCAAATAAATACCTTCTAGAAATGACAGAAAATATTCCTCACTGTGATTTTCAACTTTACCAAGACTATGAAATGGAATTAAACACAAAAACCTGAAACCACAAACACAGAAACAGTTGCAATAAATGATACACTATGCCCTATATCATATCTATAAATAAATTAATATATATACAGTCTATATTAAGAACATCAATTTTATCTTTGTCTACACAAATATAACTACAGGTAAATGGTAGATAGATATAAATTCATAGAAGTTTATCTATATGTTATACGATGAAATAGATATGTATACATATATAAACATAGAGAGGTAGATAGGTAGATAGACTATATATATGGTTATGTACATGGTTAAATACACAGTTGTCATTTATTGATCTTAGTTCTTGAGAACTGTATTCTTTTTAGTAAATATATTCATATGTCATATGTGGAGAGCTGTGCCTCGAGCAATCGCGCACATGAGCAATCGCCATTATAAGATGGCGCTGGCTTCCACTGCGCCTAACTAGTAAACAAGCCTTATGCGCAAGTGCAAGAGTGACCTCATGCCTAGTCACTGCCCATCTCATGGCATAGTCATGGGGTGATGGGCAAGCAATGAATCAGGAGCTGTCACGCCACATCAGGTGCTGAAATGTCACGCTGCGGGCTATATAAGCAGTGCCATTTTCCTGGTTCGGGGGTCTTCCCTCCTGATAAGTAAGCAATAAAAGCTTTGCTGCAGAAGATTCTGGTTGTCCTGAGTGTATTCTTGCCAGTGGGGACAAAAGCTCAGGATAAGTGGCGCTGAGGAACCCGGGAACTACCATCACACTGGCGCATGGGAGATCCCTCCTTCGCAAGGCAGAACCAGAACCTCGGAACAAATTACAGCTTTACGAGGTATGTCTGGCCTTGAACTTTCTCCAGCGTTAGAAGCCTTTTTGTTCCTTTTCACATGTCAACAAGTGGTTAAGGCAGGGCAGAGAATTCTGGATGAAATTTAAGACAGTCTATCAGAGGTAAAGCAGGGAGAGAGAGTAGGAGCAAAGAGGAAACATGGTGCACCAATTAAGCATACAGGCCTTTCCACGGGTCGTGAACTCAAGGAAAAGTTAATGTCAGGGAAGAATACCTGGGGAGAGATTGGAAGGAAAAGGAAAAAAGATCAATCAGTGGAGGTTTCTAGGAGAAGGAACTTATACCCGCCACTAGCTGAGTTTAAGCGGCTAGCTCTTAGTAGCTTAGAATCAGATGAAGGACTTCGCTCCTCTGAAGAAACGGAATTGGAGGAGGAAGCAGTTCATTATAAGTGAGAAAGGTACCAGCAAGATAAAAAGCAAGCTACTCAGTCCAGAAAAAGGCAAAAAAGCGGCTGGCGAAAGCCAGCTTGCTGCTCTGCCTCTGGACTGTCAGCTTCAGGGTCCTAGTGCACCTCAGCCCTATGTGCAGAGGTACCATTCAGAACCTTATGTGCAGAGGTACCATTCAGAGCCTTATGTGCAGAGGTATCATTCAGATTCATTCATTCCAAAAGAGGAACAGAGAAAAGTGCAGCAAGCATTCCCAGTTTTTGAAGGAGCTGAGGAAGGGCGTGTTCATGCTCTGGTAGAGTATATACAGATTAAGGAGCTCACAGAAGCAGTTCGCAGTTATGGAGTCAGCTCTAATTTCACTATAGCACAAGTTGAAAGGCTTGCGAATCACGCTATGACTCCTGGTGATTGGCAGACTGTAGTAAAAGCTGCAGCCACCAGTATGGGAATGTATCTTGAGTGGAAAGCCTTGTGGCAGGACTCCTGCCAGATGCAGGCAAGGGCCAATGCCACCATGGAAGGGGACCAAAGAACTTGGACATTTGAATTACTTACAGGTCAGGGAGAGCATGCTGCTAACCAAACAGATTATCATTGGGGAGCGTATGCTCAGATCTCAGCTGCTGCTGTTAAGGCATGGAAGGCACTCTCTAAGAAAGGAGAGGCAAGTGGGCATTTGACCAAGATTACTCATGGTGCACAGGAGTCCTTCTCAGACTTTGTGGCAGAATGACAGAGGCAGCTGGGATATTTGAAGACCCAGAAGCAGCTATGCCTTTAATTGAAAAATTGGTTTATGAACAAGCTATGCAGGAATGCAAACACAGAAGTGGATGCTCACAGTCAGCTATTGAATGGATCACAGGGCCCCCAATGGAGGAGCTAGAGAAAGTGCCCAAGGAGCTGACAGGATCTGCAATCCTATAGGTGGATGAGCAATATGAACTAATCAATAGCCCCAAGGAGCTTGTGTCTCTAGCTGCATATGAATCAGAAGATGGACTAGTCGGCCATCAGTGGAAAGAGAGACCTATTGGTCGTGCAAACTTTATATGCCTCAGTACAGGGGAATGCAAAGGCCAAGAAGTGGGAGTGGGTGGGTAGGAGAGTGGATAGGAGAATGGGTGGGGGAGTGTGTGGGGAACTTTTGGGATAGCATTGGAAATGTAAATGAAATAAATACCCAGTTAAAAAATGCTGAAGGGAAATGGGAAAATTAGATTTGCAAGATTGAAAACTAGCAAATCATCTATGGAAATCTATGTGAAGAATTCTCAGAAAGTAACACATGGCACAGATGTGTACCTCTCATTGGTATATGTACAAAGGCCTCACTATTCTACTCCATAGATGCTTGCTCTACCCTGATATTCACTGCTCTATTCTCTCTCTCTCTCTCTCTCTCTCTCTCTCTCTCTCTCTCTCTCTCTCTCTCTCTCTATCTCTCTCTCTCTCTCTCTCTCACACACACACACACACACACACACACACACACTCTAATGCAAATTCCCTAAATATCCTTATACTGTTTGCTTGAAATCCAAAGTGGCAAACAGAGATTCAAGTACTAAATTTATTGGCATTTACAATAAATAAAAAAGGGCCTTTCCCTTTCCCTATTTTGCGACCTCCTATGATTTGAAAAAAATAAAAATAAGAGAGAGAATTCTATTGTGGACAATTATTAAGAATGCACTATGACCATCAACATTTTGACCAGAGGAGGATTTGTAATCTTAAAGCTTCAATCTCTTCCCCACCCACTGGGAACACTTAGAATTTTGCCCTGGAACAGAAACTATGTTCCTTGTAATTCAGGTGATTTTATTCATAAAACACACACACGTTACATACTCAGGAAACCTCATGATTTTCCCTGCTCAACACATACTCTCTTCAAAACCATTGTCTTAGAATTTGTCAAAAGCAATCAAATTTATTTTTTGTAACATATTTCTGTTGGCATTATGAATCAGGAATTGGAAGATATGAATGAATCAGCCCAGCATAAAATGAACACTAAACCCACCAAGGCAATAGTAATAGACAATTCTAATATATTTATTGATAATTGTAAAAAGGAGGGATTAGAGATTAAAATTACTATTTAAAAAGATCAAAGTATAAGAACACAATAGTCTTCAAAGAGAATATATCTCATAAATACTAATTACCTCCCATACTAAACTATAAACATTATGCAACATGCTTGTATTAGCATACTTATTACTATTATTCTGGTTAAAATCCTTTCACTTTAGAATACTGTTTAATGATTTAAAAATGAATTCTATACAATTATTAATGATGTCAGATAATTAATAGAAGGTGAAAGAATTTTTGATGTTTTATTTTTGAAATAAGTATTTAAGTTGAATTTTGTGCAAAAATGTTTTAGAATATTATCAATCTAGAGTTTCTTTATGAGAATTCTCTGATAATAGGGTTCCAATATTATTTAAATTCTGACAATAATTTTTTCATTTTAAATAATGTTTCCTTATGAATGTTGGGACAATAATTTTTCTATTAAGTTATCTCCATGCATGGATCTATGGGCTCAAAGCATTGAGGTTGGGCTAATATATTTGGCATGTCCTATATATTTGTAATATTTCTCTCCAGGATGCATGCTGGGTTGTCTTTGAAGGCATTATTTCCATATCAAGGATTTTCCACATTCCTTACATTAGTAAGGTTGTCTCTAGTTTGTATTTTGAGGTGATATTGAAGATTTGAGGACAGGGAAAAGTATTTACCACAGTTACTAAACTTACAAGTTTGTTTTCCAGTATGGGTTAATTGATGGAATTGGAAAGTGGAGGACCAGGTAAAAGATTGCAACACAGTCCACGTTTGTAGGGTTTATCTCTTGTGTGGATTCTGTAGTGAATATAAAGACTTGGAGAGTTAGTGAATGATATGCCACCTTCATTTCATTTGTAAGGTTTCTTTCCAGTAAGGATTCTGTGGTGAGCTTTATGATCTGAGTGTTGTGTAATGGATTTGCCACATTCATTATATTTCTAAGGCTTCTCTCCTGTATGCATTCTGTAGTGATATTTAAACTCTGACTGCTGTACAAAAGATTGGCCACATTCATTTTTAAGGGTTCTCTCCTGTGTGGATTCTGTAGTGAACTTTAAGCATGTGGTTCTGTGTAAAAGATTTGCCACGTTCATTACATTTGTAAGGTTTCTCTCCTGTGTGGATTCTATAGTGAACTTTAAAGTCTGTGTTCCTTGTAAAAGATTTCCCACATTCATTACATTTGTAAGGTTTCTCTCCTGTGTGGGTTCTGTAGTGAACATTAAATCCTGAGTTCTGTGTAAAAGATTTCCCACATTCATTACATCTGTACGGTTTCTCTCCTGTGTGGATTCTGTAGTGAACTTGAAGTTTTTAGGATTTTGTAAAAGATTTCCCACATTCATTACATTTGTAAGGTTTCTCACCTGTATGGATTCTGTAATGAACTTTAAGTACTTTGTTCCATGTAAAAGATTTGCCACATTCATTACATTTGTAAGGCTTCTCTCCAGTATGGATTCTGTGGTGAACTTTAAGCTCTGAGTTCCGTGGAAAAGATTTCCGACATTTATTACATTTGTAAGGCTTCTCTCTTGTATGGATTCTGTAGTGAACTTTAAGGTCTGAGTTCTGTGTAAAAAATTTCCCACATTTGTTACATTTGTAAGGTTTCTCTCCTGGGTGAATTCTGTAGTGAACTTGAAATTTTGAGGACTGTGAAAATGATTTTCCACAGTTACTAAATTTATGAAGTCTTTCTCCTTTAAAGTTTTCATGGTAAGCTTTAAGACTTGAGGAGCAGGTAAAGAATTTTCCACATTCATTACATTTGTAAGGTGTCTCTTGGGTAGGAATTCTATTATAAGCTTGAAGATTTGAGGACTGGATAAATGATTTCCCATACTTATTACATTTATTTGCTTTCTGTGGCCTCTCAAAGCTTAATGGTTCATTTGAGGCATCCCTATATGTTTCATACAGGTATCTCTTAGACTCTCCATTTATCCATGGTCCAGTATAACAGCTATGAATTGAAGATTCACTTAAAATGGCATTCTTGTTTTCATTTATACAAAGTTTTTGTATGTTATACTGTTGCAAAGAAGACTGGGAGCAGTGATTAGACAGAGCCATTTTTCTATGCTTGCTATAATGATATTCTGGAATAAAGCTGCTTATCTGATTTTCACTTAGATTTGTTTTACAAATAGCATCTTCTAATATGGCATTATCTTGATATAATATCTCTCTATATTGATTGGTTTTTTAATACATTAGTAAATGATTCTTAACATAGCCTATATTAATATCAATTATTCTGTGAGAGCTTTTAAAATTACCTCTCACATTATATCTTCCATGATTCATTGCATTCATAGATTCTTTCTTATGTTGATCTACATTGTATAACTTGTCACTGAGTAGGTTTTGTTTTGGGAACTGCCATAAATTTTGAGAGAAGTTTCCTTCACCTTGATGATATTCAGTACCTTTTTCTCTGCTCCACAATCTCTTTTGATCATAAATCACCAAAGCACTGTTTAATCTCATATTCTGTAATATATAAATCAGGAAACACAATTTATTCTTCCAAATGTCACTTTGTAATGTTTGTGTATTTCCGTGAAAAATAATGTTATGTTTCAAATCTTGTGAATTATTTCCTTGAGAATCCTCCAGTTGTGAAAATGAGTGTAAACAAGGCTGACTTCTTTCAGGGGAAGTTAGGGCTTTTTGATAATTTTCAGAAATGAAAAAGATGTGCTTTTCCAATTGACCCCTTCCATAATCAAATAGTTCATACTCTGTACTATCACATCTATATTCCCAGAACTTGTTTTGATATAGATCTGAAAGTGTACTGCATACAAATCTTCGTGTTATTTTGTTGTGGATGCAATTCTGTGTATGTCCTTTGAGGAGTAGCTTCTTGGTATAATCACATGACAGACCTGCAAATATTAAAAACAAATAAATATATGGCATTTTGGAGTTAGATAAAAACAATATACATACATAATGCATGAAACAGAACCAATTTGGTCATCATACAAATACAGTACTGTAATGCAGCAATTTTTTTAAAAATGAACAATTTCATGAAACATGATAATTATTTTATAATATTATGAATGTCATAATTAAGTATTTATTATAACATTATATCTTGAAACAAAAGTGTTGGAACCCAATAATAAAACTTATTCCTTCTGTGAAACTGAATCTTCAGTATGGTACAAGTCATCTATCCAATTTCAAAATAACAAAGATATTTCCTCAGTGGCACTCATAGGAGTTTTATTTGTAAAAGCTATAAACTGTAAACAACCTAGATGGAAACCTCATCTGAAGAATGGATAAAGAAAATATGGTAAATCTATACAAAGTAATACTGTTCAGATGTGGAAAACAATGGCCTCATGAATTTTCAGGCAAATGTATATAATTTGAAATTATCAGCCTGTTTGAGACAACCAGCCCCCAAACAACACACACACACACACACACACATATATATATATATATATATATATATATATATATATATATATATATATGGCATCATGATAAAAGTTTTGGAAAGATCAGGAATTCAAGGCCCATACCTAAACATGATAAAAGCAATCTGCAGCAAACCAGTAGCCAACATCAATGTAAATGGAGAGAAGCTGGAAGCAATCCCACTAAAATCAGGGACTAGACAAGGCTGCCCACTTTCTCCCTACCTTTTCAACATAGTACTTGAAGTATTAGCCAGAGCAATTCGACAACAAAAGGAGATCAAGGGGATACAAATTGGAAAGGAGGAAGTCAAATTATCACTTTTTGCAGATGATATGATAGTATATATAAGTGACCCTAAAAATTCCACCAGAGAACTCCTAAACCTGATAAACAGCTTCGGTGAAGTAGCTGGATATAAAATTAACTCAAACAAGTCAATGGCCTTTCTCTACACAAAGAATAAACAGGCTGAGAAAGAAATTAGGGAAACAACACCCTTCTCAATAGTCACAAATAATATAAAATATCTTGGCATGACTCTAACTAAGGAAGTGAAAGATCTGTATGATAAAAACTTCAAATCTCTGAAGAAAGAAATTAAGGAAGATCTCAGAAGATGGAAAGATCTCCCATGCTCATGGATTGGCAGGATCAACATTATAAAAATGGCTATCTTGCCAAAAGCAATCTACAGATTCAATGCAATCCCCATCAAAATTCCAACTCAATTCTTCAACGAATTGGAAGGAGCAATTTGCAAATTTGTCTGGAATAACAAAAAACCTAGGATAGCAAAAAGTCTTCTCAAGGATAAAAGAACTTCTGGCGGAATCACCATGCCAGACCTAAAGCTTTACTACAGAGCAATTGTGATAAAAACTGCATGGTACTAGTATAGAGACAGACAAGTAGACCAATGGAATAGAATTGAAGACCCAGAAATGAACCCACAAACCTATGGTCACTTTATCTTCGACAAGGGAGCTAAAACCATCCAGTGGAAGAAAGACAGCATTTTCAACAATTGGTGCTGGCACAACTGGTTGTTATCGTGTAGAAGAATGTGAATCGATCCATACTTATCTCCTTGTACTAAGGTCAAATCTAAGTGGATCAAGGAACTTCACATAAAACCAGAGACACTGAAACTTATAGAGGAGAAAGTGGGGAAAAGCCTTGAAGATATGGGCACAGGGGAAAAATTCCTGAACAGAACAGCAATGACTTGGGCTGTAAGATCGAGAATTGACAAATGGGACCCAATGAAACTCCAAAGTTTTTGCAAGGCAAAAGACACCGTCAATAAGACAAAAAGACCACCAACAGATTGGGAAAGGATCTTTACCTATCCTAAATCAGATAGGGGACTAATATCCAACACATATAAAGAACTAAAGAAGGTGGACTTCAGAAAATCAAATAACCCCATTAAAAAATGGGGCTCAGAACTGAACAAAGAATTCTCACCTTAGGAATACCGAATGGCAGAGAAGCACCTGAAAAAATGTTCAACATCCTTAATCATCAGGGAAATGCAAATCAAAACAACCCTGAGATTCCACCTCACACCAGTCAGAATGGCCAAGATCAAAAATTCAGGTGACAGCAGATGATGGCGTGGATGTGGAGAAAGAGGAACACTCCTCCATTGTTGGTGGGAGTGCAGGCTTGTACAACCAATCTGGAAATCAGTCTGGCGGTTCCTCAGAAAATTGGACATAGTACTACCGGAGGATCCAGCAATACCTCTCCTGGGCATATATCCAGAAGATGCCCCAACTGGCAAGAAGGACACATGCTCCACTATGTTCATAGCAGCCTTATTTATAATAGCCAGAAGCTGGAAAGAACCTAGATGCCCCTCAACAGAGGAATGGATACAGAAAATGTGGTACATCTACACAATGGAGTACTACTCAGCTATTAAAAAGAATGAATTTATGAAATTCCTAGCCAAATGGATGGACCTGGAGGGCATCATCCTGAGTGAGGTAACACATTCACAAAGAAACTCACACAATATGTACTCACTGATAAGTGGATATTAGCCCCAAACCTAGGATACCCGAGATATAAGATATAATTTGCTAAACACATGAAACTCAAGAAGAATGAAGACTGAAGTGTGGACACTATGCCCCTCCTTAGATTTGGGAACAAAACACCCATGGAAGGAGTTACAGAGACAAAGTTTGGAGCTTAGATGAAAGGATGGACCATGTAGAGACTGCCATATCCAGGGATCCACCCCATAATCAGCATCCAAACGCTGACACCATTGCATACACTAGCAAGATTTTATTGAAAGGACCCAGATGTAGCTGTCATTTGTGAGACTATGCCGGGGCCTAGCAAACACAGAAGTGGATGCTCACAGTCAGCTAATGGATGGATCATAGGGCTCCCAATGGAGGAGCTAGAGAAAGTAGTCAAGGAGCTAAAGGGATCTGCAACCCTATAGGTGGAACAACATTATGAACTAACCAGTACCCCGGAGCTCTTGACTCTAGCTGCATATGTATCAAAAGATGGCCTAGTCGGCCATCACTGGAAAGAGAGGCCCATTGGACTTGCAAACTTTATATGCCCCAGTACAGGGGAACACCAGGGCCAAAAAGGGGGAGTGGGTGGGCAGGGGAGTGGGGGTGGGTGGATATGGGGGACTTTTGGTATAGCATTGGAAATGTAAATGAGCTAAATACCTAACGAAAAATGGAAAAAAAAATAAAAAAATGTACCATATTACAGTCTTAAGACCGAAAGATCCTTCAAATGAAGAAATGCCCAACCAAGGATGCCTGAATTTCATTTAGAAAGGAGAAATAGCATAAAAGCCAGATGGAGAAAGGGAACTGGGAGAGTCTGTGGGTTAGGGAGGGGAATGTGGGTTTCAGAAACTAGCATAAAGAAGAACATGATAAAAGGAGTGATGCTTATGAAAATAAATAGAAATCTGCAATTGATGGTGTACGGTGATGGGGGATATCTTCAGGATGAGATAGATACCAGAGATAAGGGAAGAATCAATGAATCATTTGGGGTGATCTTAGTTGTGAGTGGCTATATTGGAGATATGGATCCTGAAGGGGTGACCTCCTGTTTTCCGGCATGAATGTAAATAGAGTGTTAGAGATACCAACCTACATGGAAAATTTTCAAATCTAAATTTATCCTGTCTACAAAAAACACAATTATTTGGGATGGAGCAGAAACTAAGGGAATATCCAACTAGTAACTGGATGAAACTGAGACCTTTCCCATGTGCAAGCACCAGTCCATGAATTTATTAATGATATTCTGTTATGCCTACAAACAGGAGTTTGTTGTCCTCTGAGAGGCTTTATCCAACAGTTGACTCAGACAGATACAGATATCATTGGACAAAGAGTGGATGGTTCTTTGGGACTCTTATGGAAGAAAAGGAAGAAGTATTGTGGGTCCCAAAGGGGATAAAATCTCCACAGGAAGAGCAACAGAGTCAAATAACTAGGACCTATGGGACTTTAAGAATTGGAACCACCAACCATATGTCATGCATGAATTGGACCTAGGCATATATGTAATAGGTGTGCATCTTGACATTCATGTGGGTCCTGGAACCTGGAATGTGGGCTATCTAAAAAGTTGTTATGTGTACATGGTATATGTTTGGCTATCTGGGCTACCTCATCTGGACTCAGTGGTAGAGGAAGCACTCAGTCTGGTATGGAATTGAAGTGCCATTTGGAGTTATACACATGGGAACTCTACCAATTCAAATAGAATTGGATAGGGTATTGGGGAAGGATTGTGGAATGGGTGACCAGGAGTGAAGCAGTAATTCACATATAAAGTGAATTAGAAAAAAAAACGAGCAAATTAAAAATAGGATATGATCTAAAATGTAAAAAAAAAAAAAATCAAGGAAAAAAGGTACATGTTAAAATTTTAAGTATACCAGAAAAATCCTATCAGGCACATAAGAATAGAGGATTTCAAAATTTTGTCATATGTTAAGGAATATTCACTGAGACATGTATTCTTAAAATATCTGATTGTTGTGCAAAATGATAAAGGGCTAGATGCACAGAAAATCAATTTTCCAAACATATTACTATGTAAAACTTTATTTTAATATGAAAGTCTTGACCAGACATTTGAACAGTTACACAATTTTTAAATTATAATTTCAGAATCCCAGATCTGCACTCCATTCCCTGGATTAAATGTCTGTCTACATCCCTGGAGGCTGTTTCCATCCTGGTCAAACAGGTAAGGTTACCAATCTTCTCCCTACTGGATTCTCTGGAAAACACAGCTGCCATGAGGAAACACAAGCTCTGACTGCCTTCCTAGAAGCCTGCCAACACCTTGGACAACAAGAAGGATGAACATATCTGTGACTACAGTCTCTGTCTGCAATCCTGGAAGGTTGCTGCCACCCAGGGAAAAATGTCTATGTGAAATCCCAGAGTCCTTAGACTACCAGGAACTACCAGCTCAACCTGCAAAGTCCGATAGCTAACAGTGAGTACCAGGACTGGGAACACCAGTACCTCCAGATGGCCTAATGATTGGAAAAAAAATTAATCAACAAAATTGAGGGAAATATGGTACTACTATAACATAGCTATCCTACAACTCTACACACTGTATATCCTCAAATACCTAATGTGTAAGAAAATAACTTTGAGACTAACATTATGAAGATGATGGAAGAGATTTAAAAAGAAATAAATAAAATTTATTTACAGAGATTCACTTAAAGAAATAATAGAAAATATAATTAAACAAGTAGAAGCCTTTAAAAAGAAGAAAAATTAATACTAAGTAGTATAGGGCAATATATTCCAATAGATAAATAAAATTAATAAAAAAAATGTTAAGATATGAAAAGGAAATAGGAACAATGAAGAATCTGAGACAATCCTATAACGAGAAAATCTAGAAAAATGTTCAGTAGTTTTTATATAAGCATCATCAACAACACATGAAATGTAAGAGAACATGTCAGGCTTAGAGGCTAGAATACAAACTCAAGTACAAAGGTTCAATCCATTGTCATCAAAGGGAGAGTATGGAAGCATCCAGAAATGCATGGCACAGGAAGAGCCAAGGGATTGCTATCTTTTTCTGCAGTCAAACAGGGGACAACTGGTTTCCAGGCAGGAAGGAATAGGGTATTAAAACTGATGCTCACAGTGACATACCCACCCCAAAAAGGCCAAAAATCCTCTCCTGACAGTGCTAGTCCTTAGCCCAATCAAATACAATCCAACAGAGTGGGGAATAGAATTGAATGCAATGGTACAGGAGACAACATATTGAGCAAAACAGATTTCTAAGGCTCTAAGATCAATAATATTTAAATGGGATCACCTAAAACTAAAAAGTGATTGCAAGGCAAACAATACCATCTATCGGATGAAATGGAAGACTATATACTGTGATAAGAAACACATGACCCCAACATGTGACAGGTGACTAATACCCAAATATATAAAGAACCCAAGAAATTAGATAAAAAGACTCCTGGCAGCAGCAGCTCCATGTCACCTTGGGTGCAAACTTGGCAGAAGTTCCCACAGTCCCCAGAAGACTGTCCTCCCGATTTGAGGATCACTAGTGAGTGGAACACAACATCTGTTCCAGACCAATCGTGATGGGCCTGTGACAGCAGGAGCAAACAGTGCTGTCTTCCCTGCCTGCCCAGCCAATCAGGTTCCTTCTTATTGCTACAGGTACACATTCGTTTTTGAACACACCAGACAGACCCATAGTCCTGAGAGGAGACACCAATTCCAGGCACTGTAACAAGCACAGTTTCTTAGGATTCCAGGATCCCAGGATAAGAGGAGCTTGGTTACACCAGGATCTCAGGGTCTCAGATGTGGCTTGGCTGCCAAAAACCCTGACACACCCAGAATCTCAGGTTCACAGGAGACCAGAATAACAGGATCACAGAGAAACCTGGACTCTGAGTAGTTCTGAACCAACTAGGAATATAGGAAAGACAGGAGTCAATCAGATATATTGAGGGCAGCAAGCACTTGAGATACTCAGATGGAAGGAGGCAAGCGTAAGAACAGAAGCAACAGAAACTAAGGTTACTTGGCATCATCAGGAACAAATTCTCCCTCCCTAGCAAGTCCTGAATACACCGTCACACCATAAAAGCTACAAATGGATCTAAAGTCACTTCTTATGATAATGATGGAGGACTTTAAGAATGAAATACAGAAGACACAGGTAAAAAGCTAGAAGCCAATGAAGAGAAAACAAAAAATTCCTTAAAATGTTAGAGAAAAACACTACCAAACAGGTGAATGAATTGAACAGACCCATCCAGGATCTAAAAATGCAAATAGAAACAATAAAGAAATCACAAAGAGAAACAACTCTGGAGATAGAAGTCCTAGGAAAGAAATAGGAACCATAGATGCAAGCAGAATACAAGAATAAAATACAGAATACAAGAGATGGAAGAGAGACTCTCAGGTCCAGAAGATTCCTTAGAAAAAATGCACATAACAATCAAAGAAAATGCAAAATGCAAAAAGATCCTAACTCAAAACATCCAGGAAATCCAGGACAAAATGAGAAGACCAACCCAAAAGATAATAGGTATAGGTGAGAATGAAGATCTTAAACTTAAGAGAACCAGCAAAAATCTTCAACAAAATTATAGAAAAAAAACTTCCCTAATCTAAAGAAAGAGTTGCCCATGACCATCTCTGGGCTGTTAGTCTTGGTTCTATAGAGAGCAGGCTGAGCAAGCCAGGGTAAGCAATCCAGTAAAGAACATCCCCCCATGGCCTCTGCATCAGCTCCTGCTTCATGACCTGCTTGAGTTCCAGTCGTGACTTCCTTTGGTGATGAACAGCAGTATGGAAGTGTAAGCTGAATAAACACTTTCCTCCCCCCCCCCCAAAAAAAAAGTTGCCCATGAACATAAAAGCCGCCTGCAAAACTCCAAATAGACTCGAACAGAAAAGAAATTCCTCCTAACACATACTAATCAGAACAGCAAATGCAGTAAATAAGGATAGAATATTAAAAGCAATAAGGAGAAAAGAAAAGTAACATATAAATGCAGACCTATCAGAATTACACACGACTTCACACAAGAGACTATGAAAGCTAGAAGATCCTGGACAGATGTTATACAGACCCTAAGAGAACACAAATGCCAGCCCAGGCCTCTCTACCCAGAAGAATTCTCAGTTACCATAGATGGAGAAACCAAAGTGTTCCATGACAAAACCAAATTCATATAATATCTTTCCACAAATCCAGCCATCAAATGATAATAAAAGGAAAACTCCAACACAAGGATGGAAATGACTCCCTAGAAAAAGCAAGAAAATAACCCTTCAACAAATCTAAAAGAAGATGGCCACAAGAATACTATCCCAACTCTAACAGCAAAATTTATAGGAAGTAACTTTTCCTTAATATCTCTTAACATAAATCGACTCAATTCCAAAATAAAAACAAATAGACTAAGAGACTGGCTGCATAATCAGGACCCAAGGTTTTGCTGCATACAGAAAACCCACCTCAGGCAACAACACATACACACCGCATCAGAGTAAAAGGCTATAAAACAATTTTCCAAGCAAACGTCCAAAGAAAAAGGCTGGAGTAGCCATTCTAATATCAAATAAAATGGACTTCCAACCCAAAGTTATAAAAAAGTTAAGAAGGGGCACATCATACTCATGGAAGGTAAAATCTTCCAAGATGAACTCTCAGTTTGGCATATCTATGCTCCAAGTGCAAGGACATCCACATTCAGTAAAGAAACTTTAGTAAAGTTCAAAGCACACATTGCACCATCCACAATAATAGTGGGAGACTTCAACACACCACTCTCACCAATGGACAGATTCTGGAAACAGAAACTAAACAGAGGCACTGTGAAAAAAAAAGTTATGAAATAAAAGGATTTAACATATATCTACAGAACATTTTACCCTAAAATAAAAGGATATACCTTCTTTTTAGCACCTCATCTTACCTTCTCCAAAATTGACCATATAATCGGTCACAAAACAGATCTCAACAGATACAAAAAATATAGAAATTATGCCATGCATTTTATCAGATCACCATGGACCTGGAATTTGAACTTCACTCTATTCAATGATAATTTCGTCATGGAAGAAATAAAGAAAGAAAATAAAGGCTTTTTTGCTTATAATGAAAATGAAGTCACAGCATATCCAAACTTATGGGACACAATGAAAGCAGTTCTAAGAGGAAAATTCATAGCTCTAGGAGCCTCTAAAAAGAAACTAGAGAGAACACACACTAGCAGCTTGACAGCACACCTAAAAGCTCTAGAACAAAAATAAGCAAATTAACCCAAGAGGAGACAGCAGGAAATAATCAAACTCAGGGCTGAGATCAACCAAGTGGAAACAAACAGAACTGCGCAAAGAATCAACCAAACCACCAGCTATTTTTTTTAGAAAGTCAGCAAGATAGATAAACCCTTAGCAAACCTAACCAGAGGGCACAGGGAAAGTATCCTAATTAACAAAATCAGAATTAAAAAGGGGGACATAACAACAGAACCTGAGGAAATCAGAAGTATCATCAGATCTTACTACAATAGGCTATACAAAGAGGCTCAACAAAACTGGAAAACAAGGATGAAATGGACAATTTTCTAGACAAATAACAGGTACCAAAGTTAAAAACGCATCAGATTAATTATCTAAACAGCCCATATCCCCTTAAAAAAATAGAAGTAGTCATTAATAGTCTCCCAACCAAAATTCAAACTACTTCAAAAATAGAATATGAGGTACTCTACTGAACTCATTCTATGAAGCAACAACTACTCTGATACCTGAACCACACAAAGACCCAAAAAGAAAGAGAACTTCAGACAAATAACTGTTGTTTTGATATTGATGCAATACTGATGCAAAAATACTCAATAAAATTTTCACAAACGAAATCCAAGAGCACATCAAAATGATCATCCATCATGATCAAGTAGGCTTCATGCCAGGGATGCAGGGATAGTTTAATATAAGGAAATCCATCAATGTAATCCATTATATTAAAAAAAAAAACTAAAAGAAAAAAATATGATCATCTCGTTAGTTGCTGAGAAAGCAATTGAATTATCCAACACCCATTCATGACAAATGTCTTGGAAAGATACGGAACTGAAGGCCCATACCTAAACATGATAAATGTGATATACAGCAAGCCAGTAGCCAACATCAAAGTAAATGAAAGAAAGTTGAAACAATCCCACTAAATCAGGGACTAGACAAGGCTGTCCACTTTCTCCCTATCTATTCAATATAGTACTTGAAGTCCTAGCCAGAGCAATTAGACAACAAAAGGAGATCAAGGGGATACAATTTGGAAAGGAAGAAGTCACAATATCACTATTTGCAGATGATATGATAGTATATATAAGTGACCCTAAAAATTCCACCAGAGAACTCCTAAACCTGATAAACAGCTTTAGTGCAGTAGCTAGACATAAAATTAACCCAAACAAATCAATGGCCTTTTTCTACACAAAGGATAAACAGGCTGAGAAAGAAATTAGGAAAACAACAACCTTCACAATAGTCATAAATAATATAAAATACCTTGCTGTATTTCTAACTAAGGAAGAGAAACATCCATATGATAAGAACTTCAAGTCTCTGTTGAAAGAAATCAAAGATCTCAGTACATGGAAAAGTCTCCAATGCTCATGGATTGGCAGGATTAATATAGTAAAAATGTCTATCATGCCAAAAGCATCTACAGATTCAATGCATCAAAATTCCAACTCAAATCTTCAATGAATTAGAAAGGGCAGTTTGCAAATTCATCTGCAATAACAAAAAACCTAGGATAGCAAAAATTCTTATCAATGATAAAAGAAGCTGTGGTGGAATCACCATGCCTGACCTAGGGCTGTACTACAGAGCAATTGAGATAAAAACTGCATGGTACTTGTATAGCAAAAGACAGGTAGACAAATGGAATAGAATTGAACACCCAGAAATGATCCCACACACCTATGGTTCATACCTACTGAATGATATTCATAGTATTTTCAGGTACTACAACACTATAGGAAGATTAAACAAATTATTACTCTCACCAAATAAAGAATTTTTGAGGTCCAATTCAGATCTTAGTCAAATATATGTCCATTCGTGGTTATAATGTTCCAACAGGTTTCAAGTTTCCTACCAATTTTAAAGTGCCAGCATTATGGCTTTGTGACTTAAAACCCATAGGGGATACTGCTTATGAGGCTAAGAATATGAGATCAAAAGGAACCTGGGCCCTACAATAAAATCTACTATTCTTTTTTTTTTTAATTAATCCTTTTGTTTACGTTTCAAATGTTATCCTCCTTCCCAGGTACTCCTGCACAAACACCCCATTCCATCTTCTATTTTTCTCCTACATTTTACCTCTATGAGTGTTGTACTCTACCCACTCACCCACTTAAACCACACCACTATAACATTCCCCTATGCTGGAGAATCCAGCCTTCATATGAAGATGGGCCTTCCCTCTCATTGATGCCTGGTAAGATGATCCTCTTCTACATATGTATCTGGAACAATGACTCTCTATATTTATACCCTTTCGTTGATGATTTTTCCCCTAGGAGCTCTGAAAGATCCAGCTAGTTGATATTGCTGTTCATATCTGATTAAATCCCATTCAGCTCCTTTATTACTTCCCCTAGCTCATCCATTGGGGTCCACAGGTCAGTGTGTATCTGCATGTGTGTTTGTCAAATGCTTGTAGAACCACTCAGGGAACAGCTAAACCAGGATTCATTTAGCAAGCACTTCTTGACATCACCAATAGTGTTGCAGATTGCTGTATACAGACTGGATTGTTACATAAGAAGGTTGGTCTATATATGGCCTTTCCTTCAGTCTCTGTACTAATGTTTATCCCTGTCTTTCCTTTGGACAGAAAATTTCTAAGTTAAAATTTTTATATATGTGGGTAGTCTTATCCCTCAAATTGAGGCTGTGCCTATCTACTGGAGATAGTCTCTGTTAGTTATATGTTCACTTTCTTGACTATTTTGGCTACACTCATTTGTGTCCTTGGAACCTCTACATTCCCTGGAATCTGGGACTTTCTAGTAGCTACCACCCATTCCTTTTTCTTTATTGCTACATGTTTCTATTCAATATCCTGAACCTCCGAATTTCTCTCCTCTTTCTTTCAATACCTGAACTTGATCCCGTCTTCCCCTCCCAAGTTCCTCCTTCCCTCTACCTCCTGTGATAATTTTGTCTCACATTCTTTGTAGGATTGAAGCATCTAGATTTTGGTCTTACTTCTTCTAAATCTCCATACAGTTTGTGGCTCATATTGTGGCTTGTGTGTGTTTTGGGGCTAATATCCAAGTATCATTGAGTATATAACATTAGTGTTCTTTTGTTTCTGAGTTATATTACTCAGGATGATACTTTCTTATTTCATCCATTTGCCTGTTAAATTCACGAAGTCCTTTCATTTATTAGTGGAGTAGTACACTGTTGTTAAAATGTACCACTTTTTTCTGTATTCATTATTATGTTGAAGGATATCTAGTTTGTTTCCATATTCTGATTATTACAAATTAGGCTGAAATAAATATAGTGGAGCATGTTTCCTTTTTATATGCTGGAGGAACTTTTGCGTATATACCTAGTAGCAGTATAGTTTAGTCTTCAAGTAGAACTATTTCCAGTTCTCTGAGGAACTGTCAAGTTGATTTCCATAGTAGTTTTACAAGGTTTGCAGTATTTTCAGCAATGGAAAAGTGTTCTGCTTTCTCCACATCCTTGACATCATCTTCTATTTCCTGAGATTTGGATCTAAGCCATTATGTTTGGTCTGAGGTGAAATCTAAGGTCGTTTAGATTTGTATATCCCTGATGACTAAGAATGTTGAACATTCCTTTAAGTGCTTCTCAACCATATGATTTCCCTCATTTGATAATTCTTATTTACCTCTTTACCCCTTTTTTAACAGTCTTATTTTGTTCTCTAAAGACTAACTTCTTGAGTTATCTTTAAATTTTGGATATAGAGTTGGTAAAGATATTTTCTCAATAAGTGGTTTGCTGTTTTATCCTATTTATAATGTCCTTTGCCTAAGTTTTTCAATATTCTGAAGTCCTGTCAATTGTTCACTTTAGAGCATGAGCCTGTGTTGTTCTGTTCAGGAAATTTCCCCTTGTGCCAATGTGTTCAAGATTCTTTCCCACTTTCTCTTCTATTTGATTCATCCAATCAGATTTTATGTGGAGGTTCTTGATCCACTTGGACTTGAGCTTTGCACAAAGAGATAAGAATGGATGAATTTGTATTCTTCTACATGTCAACTTCAAGTGGTAACAGCACCATTTGCTGAAAATGCTGTCTTTTTTCCACTGAATGGGTTTGCGTTCCCTGTCAAATATCTTGTAAATTCTCTTTCCAAGTCAATTAAACATAGATGTGTGGTTTCATTTTTTTCTCTTCTATTCAATTCCATTTATCTAACTGCCTGTACCAACTCCATGCAGTTTTTAATCACTAGTATTCTGAACTAAAGATTGAGGTCAGGGTAAGGGACTCCCACAGAAGATATTTATTGTTAGTAATGGATTTTTCGGGGGCTGGAGAGATGGGCCAATGCTTCGGGGCATTTACTGATCTTCTAGAGGTCCTGAGTTCAATTCCCAGCTATCAAAATGTGTCACACAACCATCTGTAATTGGAACGGATGCCCTCTTCTGGTGTGTATGAAGACAGCAACACAGTGCTCAAATTCTTAAATGAATGAATGAATGAATGAATGAATGTTTTAAAAAACAATGGATTCAGCTATCCTGAGTTTTTTGATAGTATATATAACTGACTCACAAATTTCCATCAGAGTACTCCTACATCAGAGAAACAACTTCAGCAAAGTGGCTGGATATAAATTAACTCAAACTAATGAGTAGTCTTCTTCTGATTAAAGGATAAATGGGCTGCAAAAGAAATTAGGGAAATGAAACCTATAAAATTGCCAGTAGCGATATAAAATATGTTGATGTGACCCAAACAAAGTAAGTAAAATATAGGTATGATAAGAAGTTGAAGTGTCTGAAGAAAGAATTCTAAGATGACCTCAGATAATAGACAGATCTCCCATGCTCATTGGTAGGATTAACCTAGTAACAATTGCTATCTTACCAAAAGTACTCTACAGTTTAAATGTAATCTCCATGAAACGTCCAAGTTCTTCAGAGAAAGAGGAATTCTCAAATTCATCAAAAATCTACTTTTAGTACTACAAATAAAATTGGCAGTAATATGACTCTAAAAGTTATACCGTTTTTACTAGAAATGTACATCACTAAGAATTCAGTGGAGAAACTTGATTTGTATATCAAAAATATACAGAAAGAGAAGGACTTCAGAGCCTGTATTCTTATATATATTTTTTATAATAACCTCCAACCAAGAATCAAGAACCTAAACACAAGGTGACACAAACGGATTTTAAAGGCCAGATTTAAAGAATGATGCTAAATAAAATGCATGTTTTCTGATGCAACCAGAACAATGTCCACATGAGCTCAATGAGAATATGACAGCAATCACAAGACCAGTACAAGGAAGACAATACCCTAGCTTTAAGAAGGAGAAAGAGTTAGAATGTGTCACCCAAAGGCAGAAATTATACAAAGTTCACAATTTCTTAGAGAGGGAAAATAAATTTTATACTATGTATGGACACATGTTCGATTCAAGAAATATTGCTAGAACAAATCAGACTCCATGATTAAATACATTTTTGGTTTCTACTTTTTTTCATCTGAGAGAAAGAGAAAGAGAGAGAGAGAGAGAGAGAGAGAGAGAGAGAGAGAGAGAGAGAGAGATAAAGGCAGAAAAAGAGACAAAAAGACAGAAAAGTCAGAGAAACCATGATATTGAGTTTGTTCAGAGAGTGGAGATGGTCTGCAAGAAGCTGAAAAAGAGAAAAATAAGAGGAAATATATACTCTAACACAAATAAAAATGAAATAAATCTATAAATTACTCAAATATAAATGATCATTACTGATCATTCACATGTAACAGAAAAAATAAGAGTAATTAGAATATAATCTGATACTTTGTAAAATCGTTAAAACAGTATATTTCAAAACATGAGTATTCAGGTAAAATGAGGCAGAGATCATATAGTATCCATGGTAATATATTTTCTTTTATTCATTATTTCGAAAGAAATTCTTAGGAACAATTTCTATTGCAGAGCTTTTCTAGCCATATGTCAGGTCTAGATTACTCTTGGTTTTATATTCATCACATGACATAAAACTTCCTTTCAAATTACCTGTTTTTTTCCTTCCATATCTTCTCTATCAACAATCCATGTTTCTCTGTTTTGTTCTAGACAGAAGATTACCTCTGACTTTGAAACAGCAACACCTGTACATTCAAATGAGCACAAAAATATGCCATTGTACATACTCACATGCTAGCACAGAACTATAATATTAAAGTGACATGGAAAGAATAAAAGATAAATGAATGAAATTTTATATTCACTTCTTTCCAAAGTGTTTTAGAGTCTATATACTGAAACCTTTTTAAATTCTGAATTTCATTGTACATTTACAACATTCAGTAAAGTCAACTTTGGGAGTCAAAGTACATTCATTTATAAAAGCAACATGCTGCCTTTTCAAAAAGGGTATAATATTTACTGATCAGCATGTTAAGACTAAAAGCAAAATAAAGGTACATAACATATTAACTATAAATCAGAGAATATTAAAAACATATAAAGTAAAAGAGAAAGACTAATTAATGGATGTCAGAACCAGATAGTAATAGTAATTTTATATATCTCTAAATGAAGTAGAAATTATGGAGAAAAATATACTTACCCACAAAAACCAGGTTTTTGTAATTCTCCAACATGACATCTCTGTACAAAGCTCTCTGGGCAGAATCCAGACATTCCCATTCCTCCTTAGAGAACTCTATAGCCACATCCATGAAAGTCAATAGACCCTAAAATTAAAAATAACAGTATTCTCTTTTTTTGTCAATTGATCAAAGGAATGATAGTTAAATATAGAACTTTTTTGATACTAATAACTAACATGCATATTTGAAAAATGATTTTTGAGAGAAAAAAAGTTCTCACTTCTCTGAACAGTTCCAAAAGTCAAGAAAAATTCATGATGATGGTCGTTACCTTTTTGAGGACACATTGCATAATCCCCTAAATGATCTAATGGTGATCACCAAAGCCAGCAAGAAACAGAGATATTTACAGCAATCTTCAGAGGAGTACCAACATTATACTTCTGGAGTATCAATAAAAATAAAATCATAAATGGGTCAGCATGACATGAAGAAATCTATTAAATGGTTGCAGCAGAAGGAAGGCAGAGAGCTGTTGCAAAAGGCCCTGAGATGAAACATTCAAGAAACATGCACCTCTCCTCACAGAAAAATAATGACTTAAGTAAGACACAGTAGCTGTCTCTTGTGAGACTATGCCGGGGCCTAGCAAACACAGAAGTGGATGTTCACAGTCAGCTAATGGATGGATCACAGGGCTCCCAATGGAGGAGCTAGAGAAAGAACCCAAGGAGCTAACGGGATCTGCAACCCTATAGGTGGAACAACATTATGAACTAACCAGTACCCCGGAGCTCTTGACTCTAGCTGCATATGTATCAAAGATGGCCTAGTCGGCCATCACTGGAAAGAGAGGACCATTGGACACGCAAACTTTATATGCCCCAGTACAGGGGAACGCCAGGGCCAAAAGGGGGGAGTGGGTGGGTAGGGGAGTGGGGGTGGGTGGGTATGGGGGACTTTTGGTATAGCATTGGAAATGTAAATGAGCTAAATACCTAAAAAAAATGGAAAAAAATCAAGTATATATATTCATCTTTAGTCTCATGTAAACTCAGTTTTGTTAATAGAGATATTTACATATTTTCACATTATGTTTTCATTTATGCAAGTCATATTGAAAAATATGAAGGAGACTGGTAAAAGGGAAAATCTGTTTTTAGCTCACCAGTGACATCACTTTTAAGGAAGTAATAGTGAGAATCATATGAAAAAATACTTCTGTAAATTTGAGCTAGAATAGAGAAGGTTTGAAAGTTCTAAAAATGAACTATTTCTTTAAAAGCAGTCAAATTTTCCAAAACCCATGCATACATTTACCTTAGAAGAAGACATCTTTCCTTTGTCATTCAGAAGTGAATATCTCACAAAGGTTTACATTAAAATTTCACCTTCCAGGAACCATATGCATGTAGAAGGAGTGACTCTCCCTATTTCTACAAAAATTGAAGAGTAGAAAGCAGGAATCAATACTGGCCACACACCATGCCTTGTGCCAGAGGAGATAGGAAGGAAAATGGAGCTTCTACAGGCAGAAGAAACAAGATTTTTGTAAGAATTTCCATATATTTACCTGAGATGACCTATCAAAAGAGAATTGACACATATTTTTTCGATAATGGCCCTAAGCGTAGAAGTATCACCAGCTGGAGAGATTTCTCATACTGGTAAGCAAGACTTTCCTGGAGTGAAGAAAATCAAGGCAATAAATGTCTGCTTCACTACGATCTCAACAGAGATATTTCTTCTACCATCTTACTCCCACAAATCCATGGTTTTTTAAGGACGTCCCAGGATCATATTACCTAAACAGGTCATTTTAACAGTGACATTGCTTCTTTTGGACTCATGAACAAGAATAATACTTATTTACGCCTATATGTGACACTCCTGCACCTCTTTTAGTCCGTTCACCTGTCACTGAAAGCAGCTGAAATTCATTCTCCTACAACTTCTTCCATCTTGGCACTTTTGACTGATAAGAGGCTGAAAATAGTTACATTAAAAGCATCTTTACCAAACAATGTGATTAAATTTCTACAAAGGATATACTGGGCAACATAAGGAGATAACTTGTACTGCTGCAAAATTCACCTATTTTCTACAAGAATACTACCATGAATTCAAATTGTGCTTCAAGGTTTTGTTGGAAATTTTCATTCATTTCTTCTTTTCAATATTTTTGCTTTACATGGTATGATTTTCACACTTTATGGCTATATAACCTGGATGGGAGAAGTTTCAGAAATGCAAGATGTACGCTTAGTTTACAAAGATATTTTCAAATTTTATGATGTACTTTTAATTAATAAATCTATATTGCAATTATCTTTTTTATAATAAAATATATTGTACATACCATTATGAAGACTTTTGGCACATTAAAGGCAGATCGACATATTCTGTGCAATGGGCTTGCAACAAAAGGGAGATACAACATGACTATTTCTTAAATTGTATGTGCTTGTTATAGAGACATTCTAAGTTAGATAGAAACATTTACACTTTTTGTATGCAGTGATTCCATTAAATAATCACCCCTGGATGTTTGTGAGTTGAAATGTTTTGTGAACTTTGACTATGGAGTCAGACACAAGCAGATATCTTTTATTTGACTAGACAAATCTCTCTGTTGTATATAGATGTGCTCCTGAATATTCATATTACTCTAAATACAAAGAACCTTGAACCCTTTTCATGCCATTTGGAAGGTTTATGCCCACATCATTTTTTATTCTCAGCCTCCTTATGCTATTCATCTTTCTTTTTCATTAGGTAAAAAGGATTTTATATTTGATGCAAAGAAATTTTGTCTGAGATATTCTTTATGCATCAAAACCACATCCATTTACAAGAATTTATAATGCCATTATTTTCACTTGGATTATTATTATTATTATTATTATTATTATTATTATTATTATTATTATTATTATTATTACCTTACTTGTATTGACCAACTAGAATACCATACAATTGGAAAGCAAACAATCTGTGTCATTACTAATGATAGTCTGTTAATCTTGCAGACAGGAGCCTAGTATAACTTTCCTCTGAGAGGCTCCCACCAATACATGACAGAAACATATGCAAATAAACACAGCTAAATTTCCAATTGTGTTTCCTGACTCTAAAGGAGGAGTTAGGAAAAAAGATTGAATGCCCTGAAAGGAATATGAACATCACAGACTGACCAACTAAGAGAGCTAACTAACCTGAACCGCTCAGAGCTCTGGGAGACTAAGCCAGCAACCAAGAAATGTACAAGGGCAGAAATGGGGGCCAGACTACATACATAGCAAACATGCAGCTCAGTCCCAATGCATTTCCCCTAAAATTTAAGAGAGAGGCTCTCTCTAAAGCTGTATCCTGACTGTGGTATTTGAGAACCTTGTACTTTATTAAAAAATAAGTGCTAAAAAAAAGTTTAAAATGCCTCATTTAATTTGAAACATTGAAGTTAGAACTAGAGGTTGATAGAAGGTGGATGTTCTGGTATAAAGAAAAGTTAGGATAGGATTTAAGGCATTTCTGGGAAACAGAAGGGGGAACCATATGGTTTTAGAAGGATTAAATTGTGAAAACTAATATTGAAGAGGTTCTCAATTTAAAAGGATGTCATGATGTTTTGCTTCACCAGGTATGATTTTCCCATTTTATGGTTATATGACCTGGGAGAGAGTTTCAGAAATGCAAGATGTAGGATTAGTCTACAAAGAAATATTTACTTTTTTTTTCTTTCCATTTTTCATTAGGTATTTAGCTCTTTTACATTTCCAATGCTATACCAAAAGTCCCCCATACCCACCCACCCACACTCCCCTACCCGCCCACTCCCCCTTTTTGGCCCTGGCGTTCCCCTGTTCTGGGGCATATAAAGTTTGTGTGTCCAATGGGCCTCTCTTTCCAGTGATGGCCGACTAGGCCATCTTTTGATACATATGCAGCTAGAGTCAAGAGCTCCGGGGTACTGGTTAGTTCATAATGTTGATCCACCTATAGGGTTGCAGATCCCTTTAGCTCCTTGGGTACTTTCTCTAGCTCCTCCATTGGGAGCCCTGTGATCCATCCATTAGCTGACTGTGGGCATCCACTTCTGTGTTTGCTAGGCCCGGCATAGTCTCACAAGAGACAGCTACATCTGTGTCCTTTCGATAAAATCTTGCTAGTGTATGCAATGGTGTCAGCGTTTGGATGCTGATTATGGGGTGGATCCCTGGATAAGGCAGTCTCTACATGGTCCATCCTTTCATCTCAGCTCCAAACTTTGTCTCTGTAACTCCTTCCAAGGGTGTTCTGTTCCAACTTCTAAGGAGGGGCATAGTGTCCACACTTCAGTCTTCATTTTTCTTGAGTTTCATGTGTTTGGAAATTGTATCTTATATCTTGGGTATCCTAGGTTTTGGGCTAATATCCACTTATCAGTGAGTACATATTGTGTGAGTTCCTTTGTGAATGTGTTACCTCACTCAGGATGATGCCCTCCAGGTCCATCCATTTGGCTAGGAATTTCATAAATTCATTCTTTTTAATAGCTGAGTAGTACTCCATTGTGTAGATGTACCACATTTTCTGTATCCATTCCTCTGTTGAGGGGCATCTGGGTTCTTTCCAGCTTCTGGCTATTATAAATAAGGCTGCTATGAACATAGTGGAGCATGTGTCCTTCTTACCAGTTGGGGCATCTTCTGGGATATATGCCCAGGAGAGATATTGCTGGATCCTCCGGTAGTACTATGTCCAATTTTCTGAGGAACCGCCAGACGGATTTCCAGAGTGGTTGTACAAGCCTGCAATCCCAACAACAATGGAGGAGTGTTCCTCTTTCTCCACATCCTCGCCAGCATCTGCTGTCACCTGAATTTTTGATCTTAGACATTCTGACTGGTGTGAGGTGGAATCTCAGGGTTGTTTTGATTTGCATTTCCCTGATGATTAAGGATGTTGAACATTTTTTCAGGTGCTTCTCTGCCATTCGGTATTCCTCAGGTGAGAATTCTTTGTTCAGTTCTGAGCCCCATTTTTTAATGGGGTTATTTGATTTTCTGAAGTCCACCTTCTTGAGTTCTTTCTATATGTTGGATATTAGTCCCCTATCTGATTTAGGATAGGTAAAGATCCTTTCCCAAACTGTTGGTGGTCTCTTTGTCTTATTGACGGTGTCTTTTGCCTTGCAGAAAATTTGGAGTTTCATTAGTTCCCATTTGTCAATTCTCGATCTTACAGCACAAGCCATTGTTGTTCTGTTCAGGAATTTTTTCCCCTGTGGCCATATCTTCAAGGCTTTTCCCCACTTTCTCCTCTATAAGTTTCAGTGTCTCTGGTTTTATGTGAAGTTCTTTGATCCATTTAGATTTGACCTTAGTACAAGGAGATAAGTATGGAGTTTTTGCTATCCTAGGTTTTTTGTTATTCCAGATGAATTTGCAAATTGCTCCTTCTAATTCCTTGAAGAATTGAGTCAGAATTTTGATGGGGATTGCATTGAATCTGTAGATTGCTATTGGCAAGATAGCCATTTTTACAATGTTGATCCTGCCAATCCATGAGCATGGGAGATCTTTCCATCTTCTGAGATCTTCTTTAATTTCTTTCTTCAGAGACTTGAAGTTTTTATCATACAGATCTTTCACTTCCTTAGTGAGAGTCACTCCGAGATATTTTATATTATTTGTGACTATTGAGAAGGGTGTTGTTTCCCTAATTTCTTTCTCAGCCTGTTTATTCTTTGTGTAGAGAAAGGCCATTGACTTGTTTGAGTTAATTTTATATCCAGCTACTTCACCGAAGCTGTTTATCAGGTTTAGGAGTTCTCTGGTGGAATTTTTAGGGTCACTTATATATACTATCATATCATCTGCAAAAAGTGATAATTTGACTTCCTCCTTTCCAATTTGTATCCCCTTGATCTCCTTTTGTTGTCGAATTGCTCTGGCTAATACTTCAAGTACTATGTTGAAAACATAGGGAGAAAGTGGGCAGCCTTGTCTAGTCCCTGATTTTAGTGGGATTGCTTCCAGCTTCTCTCCATTTACTTTGATGTTGGCTCCTGGTTTGCTGTAGATTGCTTTTATCATGTTTAGGTAAGGGCCTTGAATTCCTGATCTTTCCAGAACTTTTATCATGAATGGGAGTTGGATCTTGTCAAATGCTTTTTCTGCATCTAACGAGATGATCATGTGGTTTTTGTCTTTGAGTTTGTTTATATAGTGGATTACATTGATGGATTTTCGTATGTTAAACCATCCCTGCATCCCTGGAATAAAACCTACTTGGTCAGGATGGATGATTGCTTTAATGTGTTCTTGGATTCGGTTAGCGAGAATTTTATTGAGGATTTTTGCATCGATATTCATAAGAGAAATTGGTCTGAAGTTCTCTATCTTTGTTGGTTCTTTCTGTGGTTTAGGTATCAGAATAATAGTGGCTTCATAAAATGAGTTGGGTAGAGTACCTTCTACTTCTATTTTGTGACATAGTTTGTGCAGAACTGGAATTAGATCTTCTTTGAAGGTCTGATAGAACTCTGCACTAAACCTGTCTGGTCCTGGGCTTTTTTTGGCTGGGAGACTATTAATAACTGCTTCTATTTCTTAAGGGGATATGGGATTGTTTAGATGGTCAACTTGATCTTGATTCAACTTTGGTACCTGGTATCTGTCTAGAAACTTGTCCATTTCTTCCAGGTTTTCCAGTTTTGTTGAGTATAGGCTTTTGTAGAAGGATCTGATGGTGTTTTGGATTTCTTCAGGATCTGTTGTTATGTTTCCCTTTTCATTTCTGATTTTGTTAATTAGGATTTTGTCCCTGTGCCCTCTAGTGAGTCTAGCTAAGGGTTTATCTATCTTGTTGATTTTCTCAAAGAACCAACTCCTCGTTTGGTTAATTCTTTGAACAGTTCTTCTTGTTTCCACTTGGTTGATTTCACCCCTGAGTTTGATTATTTCCTGACGTCTACTCCTCTTGGGTGAATTCACTTCCTTTTTTTCTAGAGCTTTTAGATGTGTTGTCAAGCTGCTAGTATGTGCTCTCTCCCGTTTCTTCTTGGAGGCACTCAGAGCTATGAGTTTCCCTCTTAGAAATGCTTTCATTGTGTCCCAAAGGTTTGGGTACGTTGTGGCTCATTTTCATTAAACTCTAAAAAGTCTTTAATTTCTTTCTTTATTCCTTCCTTGACCAAGGTATCATTGAGAAGAGTGTTGTTCAGTTTCGACGTGAGTGTTGGCTTTCTGTTATTTTTTTTTTTTTGTTATTGAAGATCAGCCTTAGTGCATGGTGATCTGATAGGATACATGGGACAATTTCAATATTTTTGAATCTGTTGAGGCCTGTTTTGTGACCTATTATGTGGTCAATTTTGGAGAAGGTACCATGAGGTGCTGAGAAGAAGGTATATCCTTTTGTTTTAGGATAAAATGTTCTGTAGATATCTGTCAGATCCATTTGTTTCATCACTTCTGTTAGTTTCAGTGTGTCCCTGTTTAGTTTCTGTTTCCATGATCTGTCCATTGGTGAAAGTGTTGTGTTGAAGTCTCCCACTCTTATTGTGTGAGGTGCAATGTGTGCTTTGAGCTTTACTAAAGTTTCTTTAATGAATGTGGCTGCCCTTGTATTTGGAGCATAGATATTCAGAATTGAGAGTTCCTCTTGGAGGATCTTACCTTTGATGGGAACGAAGTGCCCCTCCTTGTCTTTTTTGATGACTTTGGGTTGGAAGTCAATCTTATCAGATATTAGGATGTCTACTCCAGCTTGTTTCTTCATACCATTTGCTTGGAAAATTGTTTTCGAGCCTTTTATTCTGAGGTAGTGTCTATCTTTTTCTCTGAGATGTGTCTCCTGTAAACAGCAAAATGTTGGGTCTTGTTTGTGTAGCCAGTTTGTTAGTCTATGTCTTTTTATTGGGGAGTTGAGACCATTGATGTTAAGAGATATTAAGGAAAAGTAATTGTTGCTTCCTGTTATTTTTGTTGTTAAAGTTGGCATTCTGTTCTTGTGGCTGTCTTCTTTTAGGTTTGTTGAGGGATTATCTTCTTGTTTTTTCTAGGGCATTGTTCCCGTTCTTGTATTTTTTTTTTCTGTTATTAACCTTTGAAGGGCTGGATTCGTGGAGAGATAATGTGTGAATTTGGTTTTGTCATGGAATACTTTGGTTTCTCCATCTATGGTAATTGAGAGTTTGGCTGGGTATAGTAGCCTGGGCTGGAATTTGTGTTCTCTTAGTGTCTGTATAACATCTGTCCAGGCTCTTCTGGCTTTCATAGTCTCTGGTGAAAAATCTGGTGTAATTCTGATAGGCTTGCCTTTGTATGTTATTTTACCTTTTTCCCTTACTGCTTTTAGTATTCTATCTTTATTTAGTGCATTTGTTGTTCTGATTATTATGTGTCGGGAGGAATTTCTTTTCTGGTCCAGTCTATTTGGAGTTCTGTAGGCTTCTTGTATGTTCATAGGTATCTCTTTCTTTATATTTGGGAAGTTTTCTTCAATAATTTTGTTGAAGATGTTTGCTGGTCCTTTGAGTTGAAAATCTTCCTTCTCATCCACTCCTATTATCCGTAGGTTTGGTCTTCTCATTGTGTCCTGGATTTCCTGGATATTTTGAGTTAGGATCTTTTTGCATTTTCCATTTTCTTTGATTGTTGTGCCGATGTTCTCTATGGAATCTTCTGCACCTGAGATTCTCTCTTCCATCTCTTGTATTCTGTTGCTGATGCTCAAATCTATGGTTCCAGATTTCTTTCCTAGGGTTTCTATCTCCAGTGTTGCCTCATTTTGAGTTTTCTTTATTGTTTCTACTTCCCTTTTTAGGTCTAGTATGGTTTTGTTCATTTCCATCACCTGTTTGTATGTTTTTTCCTCTTTTTCTGTAAGGACTTCTACCTGTTTGATTGTGTTTTCCTGTTTTTCTTTAAGGACTTGTAACTCTTTAGCAGTGTTCTCCTGTATTTCTTTAAGTGATTTATTAAAGTCCTTCTTGATGTCCTCTACCATCATCATGAGATATGCTTTTAAATCTAGGTCTAGGTTTTCAGGTGTGTTGGTGTGCCCTGGACTGGGCGAAGTGGGAGTGCTGGGTTCTGATGATGGTGAGTGGTCTTGGTTCCTATTAGTAGGATTCCTACGTTTACCTTTCGCCATCTGGTAATCTCTGGAGTTAGTAGTTATAGTTGACTCTGTTTAGAGATTGTTCTTCTGGTGATTCTGTTACCTTCTCTCAGCAGACCTGGGAGACAGATTCTCTCCTCTGAGTTTCAGTGCTCAGAGCACTCTCTGCTGGCAAGCTCTCTTACAGGGAAGGTGCGCAGATATCTTGTTTTTGGACCTCCTCCTGGTCGAAGAAGAAGGCCCAAAACAGGGCCTCTCTCAGAAGCTGTGTTGCTTTGGCAGTTCCCAGAAGCTGTCAGCTTCTGTGGTGCAGACTCTCACCTGTGCAGACTAAATTCCTAAGTTCCAGGGAGTCCTGGAACCAAGATGGCGACCGCTGCTCCTGAGGATGAGGCCGCCTCCCGAGCCAGGCGGACACCTGTCCTCTGGTCCGGACGGTGGCCGGCTGTCTGCAGCCTGCAAAGGGTACTGCCTCAGCGGCTCTGTGCTTCTGCCCATCCCAGAAGCTGTCCGGTTCTCTGGCGCACCCTCTAACCTGTTCAGACTAATTTCCTAGGTCCCACGGAGTCCTGGAACCCAGATGGCGACCTCTGCTGCTGAGGCTGAGGCCGCCTCCCAAGCCAGGCGGACACCTGTCCTCTGGTCCGGACAGTGGCCGGCTGTCTGTGGCCCGCCAAGGGTGCTGCCTCAGCGGCTCTGTGCTTCCGCCCGTCCCAGAAGCTGTCCGGTTCTCTGGCGCACCCTCTAACCTGTTCAGACTAATTTCCTAAGTTCTGCTGAGTCCCGGAACGAAGATGGCGACCGCTGCTGCCAAGAAATATTTTCTTTGTAGAAAAATGATGAATTAAATTTCAAAAACGGTTGAACAGATGACTCAGGATGTCAAGTGCTTTGAACCTAAGTGAGCAGGCCTGAGTTCACATTTTCAGCACCCCATAAAAAGCAGGAATGGCAGATGTGTTTCTGTAATCACAGCACTGGTTATTGGAATTGGTAGATTGAGTGTTTCCGGAAACCCCACGGCCCCCTAGTCTCACCAAACTCATGAGATTCAGGTACAATGAGAAACATTGTCACAGAAATATGAGGCAGTACACAGTGAGATGACTGTGTACTCAAGCCCTCTAGAATAAGTTTATCCCTGGAATGTACAAGTTATAAGATGAAAGCCAACTTAGATTTTCTCTTTTATCAATAGTATGTCACATAAATGTCCCAATAGATACACTAATATATAAATGAGGTTAAAAAATTAATAAGGTGTAAATAGGTTGAGAAAGACATTCCAACATTAATTTAGGCCTTTTGAAATACTCTCACAAGTGAGTGAACATAAATATAGAAACAAGACCAGAAACACACACACACACACACACACACACACACACACACACACAGGAATAGAGGGATAAGGAAGATGATGATGAATTCTTCAAGAATCAAAAGTAGAAATCCAGATAGCAGGATGGTTGGCTATTCTGTGCAAAATCCTATTTTAGTCACAGCCCCTTACAAAAACAAAGAAAGTGTCATATGCCACTATGTCAAAACTCAAGAGACTGGATACACATAAATCAGAGGGTTAATGAAAATCATGACTGCCTTAGGTACATTCAAGGCCAGCTTATTCGGCATTAGACACTGTCTGAAAAGAAAATCACTTGCTGATTTAAGAAGTTTGTAATGTTTCTTAGAAAATACAATTATATTTATTGGGATTACTCTGAGACAGAAATGTGAAATTAGAAGAAAATTGGCATGTAAGCTATAATATGGAATACAAAGAGGAAAGAAAGGAAAAAGCATGGGCAGATTCCTGGAAATGGGAAACAGTAAGGTTGAACAGAAAAAGGGAAAATCAGAGAAACAAGGTTGACATGAAGGTGCACTATTTTGAAATGACTTCCCCCAGGGACACTCTGCCTATGAAGCAGGGAATATGTTTTGAATACAGACCATTAAAAGACAGTGGGCTCAGAACATTGGTGAATGCAAGGATGAAAATTTGTTCTTTCTCCCTGAACATGTATTGCCCAATTTGGAATTAAGATAAACAATGGAGATAGATAAATGAAGACAAGCCCAAAGAAGTCCATACAGGCATTAATATGTCCATGTTTTAATAGCATGTACAGTAACATTGCAGAATGTGAGCCTTGTAGTCTCATGTCCACCAAATTCAGTGTGCTGCTTCTTAACATGGATTTACATTGTAACTTACCTTAGTTATTTTGTCTTGTGTGTATGAGTGAGTGTGTCTCTATCTGTGCACAAAGTCATGTGTTGGTATATGGCCACCCACTCATCAGTGTGCAGTGTCATGCCCAAGGCATGTATAGAGGTCAGAAGGCAACTTGGAAGAGTTGGTTTTATTATATTATATAGGGCCTGGGTCAGGTATAAGATTCAGTGATGCTTTGCAAATCTTTCTGACTTCATAGATTACATTTTAATGGTCACTTTGAGACTGTTAAGAGAGAAAGGATTGAAGGTGTCTTTTGCCTTGCTGCAGCTTTGCAATTTTATGAGGTCCCATTTGTTGTTTCTTGATCTTACAGCACAAGCCATTACTGTTCTATTCAGGAATTTTTCCCCTGTGCCCATTTCTTTGAGGCTTTTCCCCACTTTCCTCTCTATAAGTTTCATTCTCTCTGGTTTTCTGTGGATTTCCTTGATCCACTGAGATCTGACCTTATTACAAGGAGATAGGAATGTATCAACTCGCATTCTTCTACATGAAAACCGCCAGTTGTGCCAACACCATTTGTTGAAAATGCTGTCTTTTTCCACTGGATGGTTTTCTCTCTCTTGTGAAAATTCAAGTGACCATAGGTGTGTGGGTTCATTTCTGAGTCTGAAATTTTATTCCATTGGTCTACTTGACTGTCGCTATACCAATACCATGCTGTTTTTATCAAAATTGCTCTGTACTACAACTTTAAGTAGTGCATGGTGATTATACCAGAGGTTCTTTTATCATTGAGAAGAGTTTTTGCTCTCCTAGGTTCTTTGTTATTCCAACTGAATTTACAGATTGCCCTTTCTAATTCATTGAATAATTGAGTTGGAATGTTGATGGGAATTGCATTGAATCTGTAAAATGCATTTAGCAAGATAGCCATTTTTTCTATATTGATCCTGGCAATCCATGAGCATGGGAGATCTTTCCATCTTCTGAGATCTTCTTGATTTTCTTTCTTCAGAGTATTGGAGTTCTTCTCATACAAATCTTTAACTTTCTTAGTTTGAGTCATGCCAAGGTATTTTATATTATTTGTGACTTTTCTGAAGGGTGTTGTTTCCCTAATTTCTTTCTCAACCTGTTTATCCTTTGTGTAGAGAATGGCCTCTGACTTGTTTGAGTTATTTTTATATCCGGCTAGTTCATTGAACCTGTTTATCAGGTTTAGGAGTTCTCTGGTGGAATTTTTAGGGTCACTTATACATACTATCATATCATCTGCAAAAAGTGGTATTTTTACTTCTTCCTTTCCAATTTATATCCACTTGATTGCCTTTTGTTGTCGAATTGCTCTGGCTAGCACTTCAAATTCTATGTAGAATGGATATGGAGAAAGTGGGCAGCGTTTTCTAATCCCTGATTTTAGTGGGATTGCTTGCACCTTCTCACGATTTACTTTGATTTTGGCTCCTGGTTTGCTGTAGATTACTTTTATCATGTTTCCATATAGGCCTCGAATTCCTAAAACAAAAAGGCCACGAAGAAATTGGGAAAGGATCTTTACCTATCCTAAATAAGATAGGGGACTTATATCCGATATATATATAAAGAACACAAGAAGGTGGACTCCAGAAAATCAAATAACCCCATTAAAAAATGGGGCTCAGAGCTAAACAAAGAATTCTCACCTGAGGAATACTGAATGGCTGAGAAGCACCTGAAAAAAAAATGTTCACCATCCTTAATCATCATGGAAATGCAAATCAAAGCAACTCTGAGATTCAACCTCACACCAGTTAGAATGTCTAAGATAAAAGTTCAGGTGACAGCAGATGCTGGTGAGGATGTGGAGAAAGAGGAACACTCCACCATGGTTGGTGGAATTGCAAGCTTGTATAACCACTCTAGAAATCAGTCTGGTTCCTCAGAAAATTGGACGTAGTGCTACCAGAGGATCCCACAATACCTCTCCTGGGCATATATCCAGAAGATGTTCCAACTGGTAAGAAGGGCACATGCTTCACTATGTTCACAGCAGCCTTATTTATAATAGGGTTAAGCTGGAAAGAACCCAAATGTCCCTCAACAGAGGAATGGATACAGAAAATGTGGTACATTTACACAATGGAGTACAACTCAGCTATTAAAAAGAATGAATTTATGAAATTACAAGGCAAATGGATAGACCTGGAGGGCATCATCCTGAGTGAGGTAACCCAATTACAAAAGAACTCAGATGATAAGTACAAACTGATAAGTGGATATTAGCCCAGAAACTTAGAATACCCAAGATACAAGATACAATTTGAAAAAAAAAAAAAAAAGCCTGAAACTCAAAAAGAACAAAGAACAAAGTGTGGATTCTTTACCCCTTCTTAGATATGGGAATAAAACACCCATGGAATGAGTTAAAGAGAAAAAGTTTGGAGCTGAGACAAAAGATGGACCATCTAGAGTCTGCCATGCCCGGGGATCCATCCCATAATCAACCTCCAAATGCTGAAACCATTGCATACACTAGCAAGATTTTTCTGAAAGGACCCAGATATATCTGTCTCTTGTGAGGCTATACTGGGGGGTAGCAAACACAGAAGTGGATGCTCACAGTCAGCTATTGGATGGATCACAGTGTTCCCAATGGAGGAGCTAGAGAAAGTACCCAAGGAGCTAAAGGGGTCTGCAACACTATAGATGGAACAAAAATATAAACTTACCAATACAGCCTGGAGCTCTTGTCTCTAGCTGCATATGTATCAGAAGATGGCCTAATTGGCCATCAATGGAAAGAGAGGGCCATTGTTCTTGCAAAATTTATATGCCTCAGTACAGGGGAATGGAAACGCCAGGGCCAAGAAGTTGGATTGGGTGGGAAGGGGAGTAAGGGGGTGTTGGGGGACTTTCGGGATAGCATTGGAAATGTAAATGAAGAAAATACCTAATTAAAAAAAAAAGAGGAAGGATTACAAACACAAAACCCAGACATTTTTTGGAAACCAAGAAGTGTTTCCTGACAGAAGCCTTATATAGTTGTCTCCTGAGAAGCTCTTCCAGAGCTTGACAAATCCAGATGCTGATGCTCACAAAAAATATTGGACTGAGCATGGGGACCATAATGGCAGAGTTAGAGAAAAGACTGAAGGAGCTGAAGGGGTTTGCATCATAATACAAAGAACAACAATATCAACCAACCATACCCCCACCCCAGAGCTCCTGTGGAATAAACCATCAACAAAAGTGTACATACGGAGGGACCCATAGCTTCAGCCAAATATGTATCAGAGAATAGCCTTATTTGCCATTAATAGGAGGAGAGGCCCTTAGTCTTGTGAAGGTTCTATTTCCTAGTGTAGGGAAATTTGGGGGTGAGGAGCATAAGTGGGTAGGTGACAGAACACGCTCATGGAATCATGGGAAGGGGGATGAGGTAGGGGAATTCCAGGGGGGGGTACTCGGAGGGATAACATTTGAAATGTAAATTAATAAATTAAAATTATTTAACATCTAAAACCGAGAAAGGATTAAATTACTATGGTGAACCTGACTTGAAAGACATGGGAATTGCAAGATGAAGGTAACAACCTAATTTCTTGTGTCTTTCTATTCTCTATAGAAAGTGTGACGGCCCAAAATCTATAGTTCTCATGGTACTGAGACTGAATTATTAGCAGATATCATATCAGACAATTTTTTATTCATGATCTTACTAGCCTCTATTATTGAAAGTTGTTGTTTGACAGTGAATCATCTCTTTCAAGATCCTTCAAGACATACAGTGTCTTTAGTATTTGGTCCTCAGCTAATGGTGTTATTTACCAGGATTGTAGATTATTAGGAAGAAAGCACCCAGAGCTTTTACATATAGATCTACTACCTACTGATTTGGTTTCCTGAGTGAAGAAGCCTGAGAACATCTTGTTTCTCTATCCCAGTTGCAGGTAATAGCACATCTTTTAATATGATGGATTAATGCCCTTAAACTGTGAGCCCAAACTAACTCTTCTTTTGCTCAAATTGCTTCTTACAATATTTTAAATTATTGTTGTAATCGTGAGTATATGGGTGCTCACATACAACACTGTATATGTGGAGAATTTAGAAAACATAGTTAATTACATTCCAAGTGTTGTGATGTGAAGGTGATGTGTTCCATGTGGCTCATACGTTGAATACGTGGCCCACAGATTAGAAATATTAAGGTGATAAAAGTTGGCCATATTAATAGAAGAAGTTTTTACTGAAGAGATAGCTTTACACCAAAGGTGACAGTCAGCAAGGTTGAGTACCTATGTTCCTTCCTAAAGACCCACCATGTGAGAAACAAAACAAACAAACAAAAAAAAAGTACTTCCTGAAGTGGTCCCCTGGCTTCTGTTACTTTACAAATCTCTTGTACACAAAGATATACCCAAAATGAACTGAAAAGGAAAAAGAAATAAAAAAAGCAAAGAAAAAGAAAAATAAGGCACAATGAAACTTTGAGACAGAGAGAAAGAGATAAAAATTGTGAGGCTTCATCACCATGAATAAATTGTCATCATATCAGATTACATCATGTTCTGAAGACCCTCTTTTATCTACTAAAGTAAATATTATTATGATGATGATCAATTATTAATCATTTACATTCCAGCCATTGCTCCCTTCCCCAGTCCCTACTCCTAGGTTTCCTCATCCCAATCTTCCACCTCATTCCTCTGAGGAGATGCTTCCCTCTAACACAACTCCCCTCTCCCTAGGGCTTCCCTCTAACAGAACTCCCCACTCCCTAGGGCTTCCCTCTAACAGAACTCCTCACTCCCTAGGGCTTCAGTTCCATGAATTTAGGCACCTTTTCTCCCACTGAGGCTAGATCAGGCAGTCTTTTTCTACATATATACCAGAGACCTCAGACTACCCAGTGAATGCTGCCTCTTTGTTGGTTCAGAATTTGGAGGGTATCTGGTTCAGTATTTGTGGGCTTATCGGGGTTCACAGGGAGTTAATATTGCTGGTTTTCCTGTGGAATCATGTGCCCTTCAGCTTCATTAATTATTCCCCTCATTCATCCATAGGGGTCCCTAACTTCAGTCCAATGTATGGTTGCTAGTATGTGTTTCTGTTTCAGTCAGCTGCTGGTAGGGCCTCTAAAAAGACAGCCATAATATGCTCCAGTCTGCAAGCACATCATTGAAAAAATAGCAGTGTAAGGCCTTGGTGCCCTGCTACGAGATGAATCCCTTGTTGGGTCAGTCAATGGACTGAACAGTCAATGGACCTCCTTTCCTACAATATCTTCACAAATTTTGACACTGTAGTGCTTTCAGAGAAGAACAATTTTGGAACAGAAATTTCGACAGCGGTTTGTTAACAAAGTCTCTCCATTTGAGTGTCTTGCTATTTAATGGAGGTGAATTCTTTGAGTTCCTTCTCCACGCCTTTGGGCATTTTCTCTTAAGTCTCCCACATAGACTCCTGAGAATGTCTCACCTCACAGGTCTCTAGTAAGTTCTAGAGGGTCCCCTGAACTCCCAACCAACTCAGGCTGCACATTTTTATTCATTTTTCTCACCCTCTTGGCTTCTCTCTTGTCTCTACCATTCCTGATCCTGTTCTCTTTTTCCCCCTCCCTTTCCATACCAGGTCACTCCCTCCTTCTGAAAGACATGATTATCTTTTTCCTCCTTCTGAGTGGAAATAAATTATCCCCACTTGGGTCTTTCAGCTTTTTAAACTTCTTATGATCTGTGGCTTTTACACTATGTATTCTGTACTTTTGGGCTACTTACAAACTCATTAGTGAGTACATGCCACGCATGTCCCTTTGGGTCTGGGTTACCTCACCCAAGATATTTTCTACTTCCATCTATTTGCTTGCAAATTCATTATGTCCTCTTTCCTAGTTGCTTGGTGTGATGGTTTGTTTGTCCTTGGACCAGGGAGTGGAACCATTTGAAGGTGTGGCCTTTTTGGAATAGGTGTGACTTCGTTGGAATGGGTGTGTCACTGTGGGTGTGGGTATAAGATCCTCACCCTAGTTGCCTGGAAGTCAGTCTTCCACTAGCAGCCTTTGCATGAAGACATAGAACACTTAGCTCCTCTTGTGCCATGCCTGCCTGGATATTGCCATGCTCCCACCTTGATGATAATGGACTGAACCTCTGAACCTGTAAGCCAGCCCCAATTAAATGTTGTTTTTTATAAGACTTGCCTTGGTCATGGTGTCTGTTCACAGCAGTAAAACCCTAACTAACAAAGAAGTTGTTACTTGGAGTGGGGTATTGCTGTGATAGGCCTGACCATGCTTTTATTTGAAAGAATGTGGATTTTTGGACTTTGGATTTGGAACTCGGTGGAATGCTTTAAATGGGGCTTAATGGGTCATCCTAGTAGGAATATGGAAGACTTTGTTGCTGGGAGTAATTTGAACTGTTTTGACCTGGCCCAAGAGATTTCAAAGGAGAAGAATTTCAGTATGTGGAATAAAGACTGTTTTTGTGGTATTTTGGTGAAGAATGTGGCTACTTTTTAACCCTTGTCTGAAATGTCTGTCTGAGGCTAAGGTGAAGAGACTTGGATTAATTGCATTTCTTGCATTGACAAAGGAAGTTTCAAAAAAGCCCAGCAGAGACTTTGTTCTCTGGTTAAGTCTCAGAAAGAGAAGTTTGAACAAGCATAGCAAGCTTAGAAAGGCAAAATATAAAATATATGGTTCGAGTATGAAAGGGATACCAGGAAGTGAAATGGAGCAAAATCCTGTGTTCTAGGAAATAACAGATTAAGGGAGTGGGACCTTGGGGAAAGACCTACCCAGCTAAATTTAGAACCAGGCATAGTGGTACACACCTTTAATCCCATGAGACAGGCATGCTGATCTCTGCATTCAATGTCAATCTACAGAACAAGAACCAGCATAGCCACGATTAGGAAGTGAAGGATTTAGAAAACATAAAGCTAGTGACAATGTAATAGTACAAGGGGATCATGTTCTAGTTCCTGTAAGCAGCAGAACTCGGCAGCTTCAGCCATGTGCCTATGGCTCTAGAGTTAAGAATAGAACGAACTACTGGGAAAATTGATGCTGGTTAGCTGGAGCTAAGGAATTAGCAGTGATTAAGAAGAGACCAGCATCACTGAGGTGAAATCTTCTGGAAATTGTTTTCTGGGAGCACAAAGAAGCTGTGTTCCAGAGATACCCAAGGTTGTACCTCATGCTGCGGCTGGACTTGGTAATGTGTAGGAGTCACTCAGGTGATACTGCTTGTGAAGGAATGAAGGGATCATGGAGAGAAGCTGAGGTTTAGCACTGTGAGAGGCCAGGGAAGGCCATTGGAGAAGGTGAAGCCTCAGCTGTAGTTGATGGCCAAGGACTGCAGGGGTAATGCAAAGGATTTGAGGCTTGGCACCCTGAAGAGAGCCTATGAGAGGCTATTGGTGAAGCCTAGTTGGAGTGGAACACCCAAGTGTATTGAAGATATCAGTACCATGAAATGATCACCAAGAACAACAGCCGTAGTGAAGTGGATCAACCTAAGTTTAGAGTGCTACAGAGGGCAGAGCTGGAAAAGTGATGCCAGCCCTTAGGAGGAGTCCAAAAGATCAAGTGGAATCCCAGACACTGAAACAAGAAGCTGTAACATTGAAATTGTCTTAGAGACACAAAGATGTTAAAGTTGCCAGAGCCATGGGATACATTCTGAGGAAAGCTGCTAACAAGCAGTAGAAACAGCCCAGGAGGAAGCAGTTTGTTGCAGTCAACAAAGATGAAAAAGGAGTGGATATCTGAAGACCGCTTTGACATCAGCCATGGAGATGAAGAGTTTGGAGTTTGCCCAGCTGGTTTCCTGCCTTGCTTTGGGGATTACAGTTAATTAAGTTGAATGAATCTAAGAAGAGACCTTGAACTTTGGACTTTTAACATTGTTGCTAATGCTTTAGACTATGAGGACTTTGAAAGTTGGACTGCAAGGCAAAAGACACTGTCAATAAGACAAAAAGACCACCAACAAATTGGGAAAGGATCTTTACCTATCCTAAATAAGATAGGGGACTAATATCCAACATATAGAAAGAACTCAAGAAGGTGGACTTCAGAAAATCAAATAACCCCATTAAAAAATGGGGCTCAGAACTGAACAAAGAATTCTCACCTGAGGAATACCGAATGGCAGAGAAGCACCTGAAAAAATGTTCAACATCCTTAATCGTCAGGGAAATGGAAATCAAAACAACCCTGAGATTCCACCTCACACCAGTCAGAATGGCTAAGATCAAAAATTCAGGTGACAGCAGATGCTGGCGTGGATGTGGAGAAAGAGGAACACTCCTCCATTGTTGTTGGGATTGCAGGCTTGTACAACCACTCTGGAAATCAGTCTGGCGGTTCCTCAGAAAATTGGACATAGTACTACCGGAGGATCCAGCAATACCTCTCCTGGGCATATATCCAGAAGATGCCCCAACTGGTAAGAAGGACACATACTCCACTATGTTCATAGCAGCCTTATTTATAATAGCCAGAAGCTGGAAAGGACCCAGATGCCCCTCAACAGAGGAATGGATACAAAAAAGTGGTACATCTACACAATGGAGTACTACTCAGCTATTAAAAAGAATGAATTTATGAAATTCCTATGCAAATGGATGGACCTGGAGGGCATCATCCTGAGTGAGGTAACACATTCACAAAGGAACTCACACAATATGTACTCACTGATAAGTGGATATTAGCCCGAAACCTAGGATTCCCAAGATATAAGATACAATTTGCTAAACACATGAAACTCAAGAAGAATGAAGACTGAAGTGTGGACACTATGCCCCTCCTTAGAATTGGGAACAAAACACCCATGGAAGGAGTTACAGAGAAAAAGTTTGGAGATGAGATGAAAGGATGGACCATGTAAAGACTGCCATATCCAGGGATCCACCCCATAATCAGCATCCAAACGCTGACACCATTGAATACCCTAGCAAGATTTTATCGAAAGGACCCAGATGTAGCTGTCTCTTGTGAGACTATGCCGGGGCCTAGCAAACACAGAAGTGGATGCTCACAGTCAGCTAATGGATGGATCACAGGGCTCCCAATGGAGGAGCTAGAGAAAGAACCCAAGGAGCTAAAGGGATCTGCAACCCTATAGGTGGAACAACATTATGAACTAACCAGTACCCCGGACCTCTTGACTCTAGCTGCTTATGTATCAAAAGATGGCCTAGTCGGCCATCACTGGAAAGAGAGGCCAATTGGACAAACAAACTTTATATGCCCCAGAACAGGGGAACGCCAGGGCCAAAAAGGGGGAGTGGGTGGTTAGGGGAGTGGGGGTGGGTGGGTATGGAGGACTTTTGGTATAGCATTGGAAATGTAAATGAGCTAAATACCTAATAAAAAATGGAAAAAAAAGAAAGTTGGACTAAATGCATTTTGCATTATGCTATGTTTCAGTATGGCCCCCATAGACTCATGTTTTTGAACAAGTCTATGGGGACCAGGGAGTGGCAAGTGACTGTTTGTATATCCTTGGACTAGGGAGTGGCACCATTTGAAGGTGTGACCTGGTTGGAAAGGGTGTGTAGCTGTGGGTTTGGGTATAAGATCCTCACCCTAGTTGCCTGGAAGTCAGTCTTCCAGTAGCAGCCTTTGCATGAAGACATAGAACACTTAGCTCCTGAACCATGCCTGCCTGGATACAGCCATGCTCCCACCTTGATGAACCTCTGAACCTGTAAGTCAGGCACAATTAAATGTTGTTTTTCATAAGATTTGCCTTGGTCATGGTGTCTGTTCACAGCAGTAAAACCCTAACTAACACATTTGGTATTATTCGATTGTGTAAATGAACCTTATTTTCTGTATTCATTCTTCAGTTTACATACATCCAGTGTGTTTCAGCTTCTAGCTATTACAAATATGTCTACTATGAACATAGTGAAACATGTGTCCATGTGGTATGTTGTGGCATCTTTTGTGTGTATGCCCAGATTGCTATAGCTGGGTCTTCAGGTAAGAACGATTTCCAATTTTCTGAGGAACCACCAGATTGAATTCCAGAGTGGTTGAAGGAGTTTGAAATCCCACCAGGATCAGTCCACATGCTTGCCAGCATGTGATTCTGCATGAGTGTTTAATCTTAGAGAAAGATGGAACTTCAGGTTCCTTTGGATTTGCATTTACTTGATATCTAAGGACATAGAATATTTCTTCAAGTGCTCCTTAGCCATTCTTGATTAGTCTGTGGTGACTTATGTTTATCCCTGTACCTCATTTTTTAATGAGTTATTGTTTTAAGAAGGTTAACTTCTTGAGTTTTTATATATTTTGAATATTAGCTCTCTGTTTGATGTGGAGTTCTTGAAGAATTTTTTCCCAACTGTAGGTTCTCAAGTTCTATTGATTTATTCTGTGGACTGTGTCTTTTGTCTTATAGAAGCTTTTCAGTTTTATGAGGTACAAATTTTGTGTGTATATATATATATATGTGTGTGTGTGTGTGTGTGTGTGTGTGTGTGTGTGTGTGTGTATTCAAATTAATATTAACATACATGTCTGTCCATGTAAACAAACACACACACATACATACAAACACACACACACACACACACAAATATATATATATATCCTGGGATGAAAATGGTGAAGTCCTTTCCTTGCTAGCATGAGTTGAATCCATATAACTAGTTGCATCACTCTCAGTGGGTCAGTGCATAATTGTAATCTCAGCACTGGTGACATAATCATGTGTATCCTGTGACTCACTGGAGAGACACTGAAGCATGCTTGATAAGTTCCAGGCCAGTGAAACAGATACTTCTTCAAGAATAAGGTTGAAAGTGACCAAGATCTGGAAATGCACTAAGATTGTAGGTATTCTCTCTCTAATCTGGTACTAATGAAACATGGTGCATGTGTTGTAAGATAGAGCAATCCTGTTCTCTGTTGTGCCCTAATAATGTTACAGACTAGGTGCTAATGCCTGGCAAAGGAAACACATGCTACTTGGCCATTAATCAAGGAGCCAGAAGTGAAGATTTCTTCAGCAACAAAGAGATAGGTATGTCACCCAAGAAGGGAGTGGTCAACACTTAACTCTCCAAATCAGGCATATCATATTCTTACCTGTATTACACACAGTTTTGGAGAAAATAGTTAAGTGTCAATATTTGCAACAGGACAATCTGATCTAAGCTAGTTTTCATACTACTTGAATAAGAAATGCAAACGCATTAACTCTTTGGTATGTTTCATTTGAGCTACTCACAAGAACAATAATGACTCAAAGGGAGCAAAATTACTGAAAATCACTCCAGTATGGGAAACAGCCTACCAGGTTGGATAGTGCCTCTTCTGGGCAGATTAGGGGATCTGAGCCTATTCTAACCAGGTACTTTGATCTGAGAAACTTCTAGAAAGTTTAGTATGCTGGAATGTCTCAGCAGGACTTACTGATTATATAAACTTGGGAAATGAAGAGTCTAGTATATCTGACCAATTTCAAGAATATCAGGTTTGTGATGTTTATTTCTGGAGTTTTAAGAAGCCTCCTTTTAGAATTGTGGGCATTTGAAAGAACTTCTAAGCAGACTGAAAAAATATCATCTCAGAAAATCAGTACAAGATAGAAGCATGTTAAATATAAGTTGGGAGTTTTAGCTTTGACTATTGCCATAACTGACATGTGCATTACCATCATTTTGTTGTGGTTCTTGTTGTTTATAAGATAATTTATTTATTTACACTTCTACATTTCAAATGTTATCCCCTTTCCAGGTTTCCCCCCAAATTCCCTTACGCCATTTTCCCTCCACCTGCTCCTGTGAGGGTGTTGCCCAAAATACCCACCCTCTCCTGTCCTTGACCTGTCATTTCACTGCATTGGGAGACTGAGACTTAACAGGACTAAGGGCCTCTACTCCCATTGATGCACAACAAGGACACCCTTTGCTACATATGTGGATGTAGTCATGGGTCCCTCGATGTATACTCTTTGGTTGTTGCTTTAGTCCCTGGAATATCTATGGGGTCTTGTTGGTTGATATTGCTGTACCTCCTGTGCAGTTGCAAAACCCTTAAGCTCATTCAGTCTACTGTTTAACTCTTCCATTGGGAACCCTGTACTCAGTCCCATGGTTGTTTGTGAGCATCTGCCTTTGTATTTGTCACACTCTGGCAGAGCCTGTCAGGAAGCAGCTATACCAGGATCCAGTCAGCAAAAAATTGCCATGGTAAATATTCAGGCACAACCTAGTATGCCTATAGTTGTTTTTAAAGAGAAAAGCCCTATTAAGATTATGTATCTCAATAATTTTCTCTCCAGTCTGTGGGACTGTATGGAAAGCAGTAGGAGGTCCCTGTGATTGGAAATAGACCTTAAGACTTCAAAAGACTATGCCATTGGCAGTTAGTCGTCTCTGCTTTGTGTTTGTACCTGAAGATTTGCTACTGCCATTCCTTCATGCCTACTGCCATGATTTTTCCCATAACAATCATAGATTCTAACCCTGTGAAACTAAAAGTCCCACATGAACTCTCTTCCTGTTTAAGGCACTTTAATCATGGTGCCTTGACACAACAATAGAGGGACACTTATACCACAGGCTCAATTACTTAAGTTACAAATTTGCATTAAATATTGCTAGGCTTGCCTGACTTACAAGGATATTGAAACTATTGTGAATCTGAAGAAGGGTTTGCAAACTACATTATGTTCAATAATAATGACTAGAAATGGAATGTGACATTTCACTGTCACTAGATTAAAAAGAAGAGGTCAGCATAGTACAATGTTATAAATGAATACTGAAGCCATTACATACCGCTTAAGTAACAAATGCACTTAAAAAGTGGAATCTGATTTTGGTGAATGATGGTTATGATCTGATCGTGGATTCCTTTTGGGAGAATTTTGTTCAGTATTATTGCAACCCTTTTTTGGTAGGATTTGAAACTTCTAAAACCACTTTGGAAAACAATCTGGTGTTTCTTCACATAATTTAAAATAATTCTGCCTAAAATCCCAGTTATATTGCTCCTGAGCATATACTACAAAAGAGGCTCCAAAATAGAACAAAGATACATGCTGCTCTATGTTCATAGCAGTCTTATTTATACTGGTCAAAAGCTAGAAACAACTGTGTATCCATTAAGGGAAAAATGGAAATAGAAAATGTGGTATATTTCCACAAAGAAGTACAACTCTGCTACTAAAACTGAGCTTCATGTTTAGTAACACTGCTGAACATTCTGTATTACCAAATGATAATCTTGGTACATAAAGTTCCCAAATAGAAGATTGGGTAAGGCCCTTGCATCACCCACTACAATGGTGAAGGTACAAGGATGCAGTACTCACAGCTTGCCAATATGACTCACACCACTTCTCAACATTTCACAGAGAAGACTTAGTTAGCCAATGTCAATGCTCTATGAAAAGTTATTGTTGTGCAAGTATAGATGTATAGACATTCTGTAAATAGAGAACATGACTTTGTGATATAGAACTTTCAAAAACCTGAAACAAACTTAATATTACCAAGGAAAAGATTCAAGATGTGAGGGCATGTGACCTGACATAGGGCATCTCTATAAGCACAGTGCAGGTGTGTGGTTGGCCTAGCCAGCTCTTCTAGACATCCTGCTAAGCAGTTCCCCTTGCGTGAGAAAGACAATCATTCAATCTATCTTACTTTGTTATTCTGACTGAGATCAAACTGACAATCCTCCTATCTCAACCTCTCCAGTGCTTGCATGCTGGTAATGATATCATGACAGGATAAAACAGTAACTTCAATCATAATGATATTTTTGTTCATTGAGGGTGACTCATGAAGCAAGAGGGGGCAATTTGTTGGTTTCATGTCTTGTCAGAGAAGGGTAAAGAGTGAGAATTGCTGAGTCTGGTAATTATACTATTGAAGTTGAACTATTGAAATGATCATTGTTCCCAAGACATACCTTCTGGAGATGTCAATGAGGTAAGTTCCAGAAGATTATAAAAACAAATTTAGTGATGGTTGATAAGGTATATCAACAGAACCTAACAGATCTGTGTCTCTATTCCTGTCAATTTTGAATCCAGCCACAAAGAGTAAATCCAGGGCAAAAAGAATGAAAGAATTCTGAAAAATATTCAGGAATTCTAGTGATGATTGAAAGGAGAATATGTGTGTGTGGGGGTGTATGTGTGTGTTTGTTTAGGTACATTTACATGTAGGGATATAAAGGCATGGATATAATGTAAGAGATCAAGTTTAGTCATGCATTCTCAGATAACGCAGTACAACATTTTTTGTGTAACAAAGATTCCAAGTAGAATAAGCTGACTGATCACAATTAGTAAGGATCATACATGTCTTTGTGTTCTGATTACTAGGAGTACATGAATGTACCAGAGTTTTTACCTGGGTTCCAAGATACCAACTAAACCCAGTTCTTCAAGCTCAATATCCAGGCACTTTTCTCACAGTGATATCTTTACTACAGTACTAGGCTTCAAGTTTCATTTTAGAGTTGTTCAATTTATGTTTTTGAATTTTATTTTATTTTATATTAATTTATTTTTTACACTCCGTATTTTATCCTCCACACCTCCCATCCACCTTCCAACTTCTCAACATCACACACCTCTTCCCCACCCCACCCCATCTCTATGAGGATGACTCCACCCACACCCAACATGAACTCTAAACTCCCTGAGGCCTCCAGTTTCTTGAGTGTTAGGTGCATCATCTCTGAATGAGCAAAGACCGTGTTAGGCTTATACTGTATGTTTGCTCAGAGCCTCATATAAAGTGTTGTATGCTGTCTCTTAGGTGCTCCACTATTTGAGAGATCTCAGGATCCAGATTAATTAAGACTGTTGGCCCTCCTACAGGATCACCCTTCTTCTCAGCTTCTTTCAGCCTTCCCTAATTGAACAAGAAGGGTGAGCTGCTTCTTTCCATTGGTTGGGTGCAAATCTCTAAATGTGACTATTTCTTTTTTGTTGTTGTTTATTTATTTAATTTATTTTTAATTAGGTATTTTCTTCACTTACATTTCAAATGCTATTGCAAAAGTCCCCAAGACCCTCCCCCTACCCCACTCCCTACCCACGCACTCCAAGTTCTTGGCCCTCGCATGTCCCCATACTGAGGCATATAAAGTTTGCAAGACCAATGGTATTCTCTTCCCAATGATGGCCGACTAGGCCATCTTCTGCTACATATGCAGCTAGAGACATGAGCTCTGGGGGTACTGGTTAGTTCCTATTTTTGTTTCACCTATAGGGTTGCAGAATCCTTTAGTTCCTTGGGTACTTTCTTTAGCTCCTCCATTGGGGGCCCTGTGTTCCATCCAATAGCTGACTGTGAGCATCCACTTCTGTGTTTGTCAGGCTCCAGCATAGCCTCAGAAGAGACGACTATATCCGCGTCCTTTCAGCAAAATCTTGCTGGTGTATGCAATGGTGTCAGCATTTGGAGGCTGATTATGGGATGGATCCTAGGGTATCACAGTCTCTAGATGGTCTATCCTTTCATCTCAACTCAAAACTTTGTCTCTGTAACCCCTTCCAGGGGTGTTTTGTTCCCAATTCTAAGAAGGGGAAAACTGTCCACACTATGGTCTTTGTTCTTCTTGAGTTTCATTTGTTTTGCAAATTGTATCTCGTATCTTTGTTATTCTAAGTTTCTGGGCTAATATCCACTTATCACTGATTACATATCATATGAGTTCTTTTATGATTGGGTTACCTCACTCAGGATGATGCCCTTCAGGTCCATTCATTTGCCTAGGAATTTTATGAAATCATTCTTTTTAAAAGCTGCTTGCTGGGTCTTTTGGGAAGAACTCATGATATGTCACTTTTTGGGAGCTCTCAATATCCTAAGTAAAAGTGTCAGCCCTTGGGACCTCCCCTTGAGCTGGACCCTACTTTGGGTCTGTTGCTGGACCTTCATTTCCTCGGGTTCTTCTACATTTTCATCCCTGAACTGTTTGAGACAAAAAAAAAATTATGATTCAGAGATGGGACTATGGGATGGCAAACTCATACCTCAATTGACATGTTCCTGTTGGTAGTAGGCTTTACAATTTCCCACTCCTTCTGTGTGGCATTTTATCTAAGGTCTCTCCCTTTGAGTCCTTTTAGTCTCTCACCTCCCAGGTCTCTGGTGCATTCTGGAGGGTAACAACAACCTCCTATTTCCTGAGGTTTCCTGTTTACATTCTTTCTGCTGGTCTTCAGGTTTTCAGTCTTTTTTCCTCACTCAATACCAGATAAGGTTCCCCTCTCCCCTCCCCCACAACATTGTCCCCCATCCTATCCACTTTTCCTTCCAGGTACCTCCCTACCGCCCTACTTGTGTTTTCTTTCTTCTCTCTCCCAAGTGGGACTGAGGCATCCTCACATGGGTACTTCAGTTTGTTTTGCTTATTGAGTTATGTACACTGAATATTGGGTAATATTTTTTGGGAGGGATGTAATATCCACTTATTAGTGAGTAAACACCTTGCATGTCCTTTTGAGTCTGATTTACCTAACTCAGGATATTTTCTAGTTCCATCCATTTGACTGATAAACTCAGGATGTCCTCATTCTTGATAGCTAAGTAGTATAACACTGTGTAAATGAACCACATTTTCTGTATCCATTTTTCTGTCATGGGACATCTAGGTTGTTTCCAGCTTCTGGCTATCATAAATAAAGCTGCTATGAACATAGTGGACCATGTGCCCCTGTGGCATAGTAGGGCATCTTTTGGGTATATTCCCAACAGTGGTATAGTTGTGTCTTCAGGTACATCTATATCCAGTCTTCTGAGGAACCTCCAGATTGATCTTGACAGATGTATTAATCAGGATGAAGGTGTGCTCTCAGCTTCTGATACATCACTCCATATGTTATCTGCTGTACATATCTCCCTCTGTACGTTGCTATAGACTATAAAAAATTACATTAATTCTGTCCAGTCCTTGAGGCAAGCAATGGTAACTTTAGCCAGTATAAGGTATAAGCATCGGGAACAGGAATAGCTTCTTTGAAATGATGCTTTACATAGAAACGTTGTATACTTTTCTTCTTTTATATAGGAAAACCAAAGTTAATAATAGTAATTGATATGATATGAACATATTAATCTATCTGATAATGTATAATCTATTTTTTGATGAAAACTGTGACAGCTTCTTGAGAGTATTGTTGGAGCAGAGATAAAGTTATTTTTCTTTTGATTTGGAACCTAGCTGTCCACTCTGCCAGGGCCACATTTAGACTAGAAGTGAGCCAGAGCTGTCATGTTCAATGGCACTTAATGGAACAAAGATTTCTCAGAAAGTTACCAATATGGGTAGCATGCCTCAGAGAGTTTCTGTACAGTAAAAAGAAAAACATTGAAAGACACAAAGTAATGTCACCATGAGCAAAAGCCAGCAGCAACAGTACATTCAATCCACTAGGATTCAGATATTGGGGTTACAAAGTAACCCATTTAAAATAAGTTTGCTTGTTATTATTCAAGAACAAAATAACAGGACAGGTACACATGCCTGTTATTCCAGCAGTTGAGAGATGGAGACATGAGAATTAGGTGTTCAAAGGGTAGCCTGGCTGAGTAAATGCCTATCTCAAAAGAAAGAAAAATTTTGAAATATGTTTAAACATATAAAGGACAGATCAGCATATAACTAACTATAAGCACTATTTTATGACAAACCCAGAATTATTTGGGGGAAATCAGTACTTACAGTTTCTAAAATCATCAATATATCAGGAAATGATAAGTGTTTCATATGATAGCTGAGGAGTTGATTCTGAAGACTGAGTGTTCAATGGAGAGGAGAAATGCAAGATAAGAGGCAGGAGAGAATGAAAGACTGATTAACTCAAACAAAAGCTGTATGAAAATACCTTATGGAAATGTACTAGTTAGAAAGTTTATAGTTGACGTCACAAAACATGAGTTACTAAATGAAAATCAAGTGCAAGTCAGGGACCACAGAGGTCTTCAGCACTGCACAATCTATTGCCTCTATACTTGCTTACTCAACGTAACTACGTGGTAACTCACTATTGCTGAAGACACAACACACTGTGACACCACAACATAGCCATTTAAACTCAAATTAATCAGGAAAACTTTGTCCTTTGACTACCTATCCAAAGGTCAGAAAGTATATTGCAGTCTTCTGGGAGGAGTAAATATATCAAGGTCTTTGTTCCTATCATATCTAGCTATGTACATTCTAAGGCAGATATGCCTAGTAGAACCATTGTTAGGAGAAACTAATTGTATTCTTACTGGATTTGAAGCATTTACCACTTGAGGGATGTCATGTTTAAATTCTATTTAAGACAAAAGTCTATGACTAGAGAGAACATGGACACTAGGAAGGAATCTTCTATACTCTTCTGTTACATGGTCATGTGGGAAATTTGCTTTATTAAACATTTATGTTTATTACTGAGACCTAGTTAGGATTTCAGTGCTGTGAAGACACCATGATCAAGCATATCCTATAAGCGGCAACTTTTAATTGCTTTGGCTTACACATTCAGAGGTTCAATCCCTTATCAAGGTGGGAGCATGGCAACAGCCAGGCAGATGGGGACTAAAAGAGGAGGTAAAAGTTCTTCAACTTGATGCCTAGGCAGCCAGGAGAAGATTGGTTCACATTTGACTAGGATAAGGGTCTCAAAGATGCTCACAAAGCCCAGATAGAAGATTTCTGAGGCCTCTACATAAGTCCCTACTCCGGACCAAAATTTAACAGTCCCATCTGAGGAAAGATTGTGTTAAACAGAAGATGTTTGATAAGGAAAACTCCATTCATGAAAGACAAGAGCCCTATGAGGGAAACTATTGATAATCTCACTCCTGAGGAAAGGGATGCAAGGGCAGTTTTCTGTGTGCAATTGGCAGCAAGAAGTCCACCAAGAGATTTGGAAGAATTTTTTTCTACAGTAGAAAAGGTTCGAGTTGTGAGGATGATTTCTGATAGAAATTCAAGATGCTCAAAAGAATTGCCTATGTGGAATTTGTTGATGTCAGTTCAGTGCCTCTACCAAATAGATTAAATGGCCAATGAGTTTTAGGAGTGACAATAATAGTCCAGACATCACAGCCAGAAAAAGACATAGCTGCTACAATGGTAAACAATTTTTAAAAAGGACTTATGAGGCTCTACTTGTGCTTATTACACTTTAACATAACTGGAGAAATGCTTTAGGGGGATCTTTGAACCTATTGGAAGGATTGAAATTATTCAGCTGCTGATGGATAATGAAACCAGTTGATCTAAGGGATATGGATTTGTTGCATTTTCTGACTAAGAATGTGCCCAAAAGGCTTTGGAACAGTTTAATGGTTCGAGTTAGCTGAGAGACCACTGAAAGTTGGTCATATTTTTGGAAAAACTGATGCTTCTAGTGCTAGTTCATTTTTGGACAGTGATGAACTACAAAGGACTGGAGTTGACTTGGGAACAACTAGACATCTTCAGGTACTGGCAAGACTTGCAGAGGGTGCCTGATTGCAGATTCCACTTGCAGCACAAGTTTTACAAATGAGTGGCTTTTTGGTATTTGGTGCTGGTAGATTTGCAACACCACTTTCAAGACAGACCAAAGCCTCAGATTTTGCTGCAGCTTTCTATTCAACCACTTGCAACAGTGTTTTCCACTTTCTAACATGTTTAATCCTCTAGAACAGAAGAAGAAGCTGGATGGAATACAGAGGCTAATGCCATTGGAGAATGTAATAAACACAGAGGAGTCCTATTTATATTGACAAAAATTCAGCCTAGGGCAATGTTTATGTGAAGTGCCCATCTATTGCTGTGGCTATTACTCCTGTCCATGCATTGCATGGCAGGTGGTTTGTGATAAAATGATAATGGCATCATATGTACCTCTTCCAGATTACCACAACCTCTTTCCTGATTCTATGACAGCATCACAATACTGATTCCAAGTAAACGATGAAGGAAGATGCAGTCCCTTATATGTTTATAGATGTTTTTTTCTCTTAAGAATTCATATTTAGATGAAAATAAAGAGGCAAGCGTCTACTGTCATTTATAAACAACTCCGGGCATCTTCAAATATAAAAAACGTTAACAGGAATGCAATGTGCTCATTCCCTCTAACTAGCTAATCCTACTTTATGCAAGGCTGTTCTCTTGTTCTGCTCTTTTAAATGTCCATGTAGAAAATTTTATTAAGGGTTTATAGAATAGTTCTAGGGTAACAAATGTTACTTCTGTATAAAGGCAGAAAGATAATATGTTTGAAGAACCTAACTTTACACAGGAGTTACATTTCACATTCATGTATGTGGCTCATGGTTCAGCAATGGTCCAGAATACACTTTAAGTGTATGAAAAGTCTAGGCAGGTAAATGATTGATTACAATTTGACCTTGATCATTTGGCAAGAAAGGAATTTCAAAATAATATTTCTTGATGGTAATTTTTTTCAATAATTGTATCTGTAAAAGTTTCTTTCTAAATACTCTAAGTTTTAGTGTGTCTTGAGATTCCAAACAGAATGGTCCCTGCATTTCCTCAAGGTGGTTGATGTAACACATTGAATAAAGCAGTCTTGGACAAGACATAGGAAATGCAGAGATACATTTTATCTGGTTGCATACAATCTTTGCTCTTTTTAAGTTCTGTGAGCTCTGAAATATATTTTTGGGTTACTTCAGTTTATTTGACAAGACAGCGTGATATTTCTACCAAACAAATGACTTTCATATTTCAACAGTCTTTGTAAAAACCACTTAAGTAAAATTCTCTGAAAAAGGCAAACAAAGGGGGAAAGAAAAGAAAAGACACAAGAAGAGATGAGAAGAGAAAAGAAAAAAGAGAAGAGAAGAGAAGAGAAGAGAAGAGAAGAGAAGAGAAGAGAAGAGAAGAGAAGAGAAGAGAGAAATGAAACAAAGAGAAAAGAGCAGAGAAGGGAAGGGAAGGGGAGGGGAGGGGAAAGGAAGGGGAGGGGAGGGGAGGGGAGGGGAGGGGAGGGGAGGGAAGGGAAGGGAAGGGAAGGGAAGGGAAGGGAAGGGAAGGGAAGGGAAGGGAAGGGAAGGGAAGGGAAGGGAAGGGAAGGGAAGGGAAAAAGAAAATGTGGCTCAGACGTTAGGGCATATACAGGGGAAGATTGATGGGGCAAGGAGGTAATAGATATGATCATATTTCATTCTGTATTTATATGAGATTTGCAAGAAAAAGAGATACTATTAATAAAGAAAATCAATGTTTTCTAACAAGGCAGAAATGAACATAAACCTGAGAGCCTATATACTACAACACTTTGAAATGGAAAGTAGACATACATATGTATGAACTTATGCTTAGGTTTCTAAGGGGCAAACAGGTGCCCTACTGTGTTATGTCTCACTGCTCTGGCTGCATGGAGTACAGCCAGCAATAAGCTCAGGGGAAGCAGAACAAAGTCGTTTTCCTGCTTTGCTTGATAAAATTTAATTTATTACTATTTTTATTTCTATTATTATTATTATTAAATATTTCTTTACACTCCAGTCATTACCTCTCTCCCAGTCTGCACTCTCTCTGATCCTCATACCATACATTCTCCCCTGTCTGCACGAGGATGTCCCTACTCTACCCCATGCTACTCCACAAGATCTCCCCACTCTCTGAGGCCTTAAGTCTCTCAAGGTTTAGGTACATCTTCTCTGACTGAATCCTTACTCTGTCCTCTGCTCTATATGTTTCAGCGGCCTCATATTACCTGGTGTATCAAAAGACAGACTTTAATGGCAGTCTATAGTCTGTGTTCTCCTTTGCCAAAACAGACAGGGAAAGAAAGGGGTCTGGGACAAATGTGGTTTCTGGTCCCAACTTACCTTCAGGGTATCCGCATGCCAGGCAGATAAGAGAAGGCTTTGTCTGGGGTGGCAGAACTAATCTGATTCTGAGTGAGCACCAAAATTAAGAGGGGTTGCAGAAGACCCTCTTCTTCAGAGATTTAGGCTCTGTTCGGTAAGAGGAAGACCGTACCGTAGGATATCCTTAACGAAGTGATGATCCTTGCTTATTCATACTGATTTATTTAATGGTGGATGTGAATGCATATACTTTGTTTGTGGTGAACCAGAAATCAAATACCTTTTGTGGGGGTGAATGCCCAGGAAGAGCTGCTCAATAGGATAAAATTATGAGGTTATATGTATGTCTCATTACCATGAAGAACTGAACCATCTGGCATTGGAATATATTAATTGGGCGATTTTAATGCCTGATTTTATTAATTTAGGGGTTATAGTGATGTTTAAATAGTTTACCTTATCTTCATTTAACTCTGATAAGTGGTATCTGCCTAGAAAGTTGTCCATTTTCTTAAGATTTTTCCAATTTTGTATAGTACATGTTTTTTAAGTAAGACCTATGATTCATTGAATTTCTTCGATATCTTTTATTATATCCCTGTTTTCAGATCTAATTTGCTTATTTGGATTTCATCTATTTCTTTTTGTTAGGTTGGCTAAGGATCTGTCTATCTGGTTGATTTTTATCAAAGAACCAACCTTGGTTTTGTTGGCTATTTGTATTATTTTCTCTATTAGTAACTGACTGATTTGAGATCTGATTTTTATAATTTCTTTCCTTGTATGTCTTTGCTTCCTTTTTTTTTTCTAGAGCTTTCAGGTGTACAATTTACTTGCAATTAATAGAACTTTCTAATTTTTGTTTTGTTTTGTTTTGTTTTCGAGAAAGGGTTTCTCTCTGTAGCACTGGCTGTTCTGGAACTCACTCTGTAGACCAGACTGTCCTCAAACTCAGAAATCCACCTGACTCTACGTCCTGAGTGCTGGGATTAAAGGTGTGCTCCACCATGCCTGGCTCTAATTTCTTCATGGAGGTGGTTCAGTGTTTGAGAGATCTCAGTGGTCTCGATTATTTAAGACTGCTGTTCCTCCTACAGGATTGCCCTTCTCAGCTTCTTCCAACCTTCGCTAATTTAAGAACAGCTGCTTCTGACCATTGGTTGGGTGGAAATATCTATATCTGACTGTCTCAGTTGCTTTCAGAAGGCAGTCATGATAGGTCACTTATTGTGAGCTCTCCATAACCTCAGTAATAAAGTCAGGCCTTGGGAAATCCCCTAGAGCTGAATCCAACTTTGGGCCTGTTGCTGGAACTTCTTTTCCTCTGGTTCCTCTCCATTTACATCCATGTGATTCTTTCAGATAGGAACAGTTTTGGGTCAGAGAAGTGACTGTTGGATGGCAACCCTATCCCTCATTTGATGCACTATCCTCCTACAGGAGGTAGGCTCTGTAATTTCCCATTCCCTACTGTCTGGCATTTCATCTAATGTCCCTCCACTTGAGTCCTGGGAGTCTCTCACCTCCCAGGTCTCCCTACAACCCCTTATTTTCTGAGGCTGACTGTTTATATTTTTTTTCTGGACTTCAGGTTTCAATCCTTTTCCCTCACCCAAAACATTATAAGGTCTTCCATCTCCCTCTCAAGACCACCCTATCTACTTTTCCGCTGAGTTCCCTCCCTCCCTCCCCTCTTGTGATTCCTTTTTTCTTGGTCTCAAGTGGAAATGAGCAATCTTCATTTGGGCACTTCAGCTTGTTGAGCGTTTCTACTTTTGTGGACTGTATTTGGGTATTCTGTAAGGGGCTTTTTTGGCTATTTTATAATTATTATTGTGTGTGCATACTATACAAGGCCTTTAGGGTTTGAGTTACCTCACTCAGGAAGATATTTTCAAGTTCCATCCATTTGCCTGCAAGACTCAGAATGTCTTCAATATTTTCTTCTTCTTCTTTTATTGGATATTTTCTTTATTTACATTTCAAATGGTATCCCATTTCCTGGAATCCCTCCCTCCCAGAAACACCCTACCACATCCTCCCTTCCTCTGATTCGATGAGGGTGGGCCTCTACCAACCCACCCACTCCCTACTCCCTGCCCTTGATTCCCCTACACTGGAGCATCTATAGAACCTTCATAGGAACAAGGACCTCTCCTTACATTGATGCACGACAAGGCCATACTCTGCTACATATGTAGTGGAGCTTTGTCTACTCCTTTGTTGATGGCTTAGTCCCTAGGAGTTCTGGGGGTTCTGGCTGGTTGATATTGTTGTTCTTCCTATGGGGTTGCAAACCGGTCCAACTCCTTCATTCCGTTCTTTAACTACTTTTTAAAGGACCCTGCACTCAGTCCAATGTTTTTCTGCTAACATCTGCCTCTGTATTTACAAGGCTCTAGCAGGGCCCCTCTGGAAAAAGGCATTTAAGGCTCTTTTCAACATGTGCTGCTTGGCATCCAAAATAGAGTCTTGATATAGTAACTCTATATGGGATGAATCCCAAGGTGGGACAGTCTCAAGTGGCCTTTCCTTTAGGCTCTGTTCTCCACTTTATTGCCAAATTAGCTGCTATGAGTATTTTTTCTCCCAGTATGAAGCACCAAAGTATCCAACTATACTGCTGCTGAGCATATACAAAAAAGATGTTCCACCATAACACTAGGATCTATGCTATGTTCATAGAAGCTTTATTCTTAATAACAAAAAAATGTAAGCAACACGTGTCCCTCATTAAAGAATCAATACAGAAAATGTTGTCCATTTACAAAAATGAAATACTATTCTGCTTTTACAAAAAAAAAAAAGACATCTTATATTTACCAGTCAAATGTATGGAATTAAAATATATCATGATGAATGATGTAACCCAGACCTAAAAAATAAATGCATGGTATGTTCTCCATGATAAGGCAGATAACACAGAAGAGGCAAACACCTCTAGAGAGGCAGGACTCCCAGTGCATGAATGAGAAAAAGTAACAACAAAACTTTCAAACAAAAGCTTGCCCTATCTACATGAAATGCAGGGGCAAAAATGTAATACAGACTGAAAGAATGGCCAATCAATAACTTGCCCAACTTGAGAAGCATGCCTTGGTCACACATCAGTCCTAGACACTGTTAATGATATCATCTTATTCTTGCAAAAGGAGCCTAGCATAACTGTCCTCTGAAGGGCTCCATCCAGCAACTGAATTAAACAGATGCAGACACTCGTAGCTAAACACTGGATAGAAATTTGAAACTCTTATGCAAGGGTTGAAGAAAGGAATGAGATAGGAACTCAAACAGAGTCAAATAACCTGGACCCTTGGCAGCTCTCAGAGGCTGATCAAATAAAGAAAGGGCAACCATGAACTGAGAAACACCCCAGGCAATTAGGGCTGCCTTGTCTGGCTGCAGTGGTAGAGGATGCCCCTAATGAATCAAATACTTGATGGGGCAGGCTGTGGGACACCACCTTCTAAGAGGAGCAGGGCAGCGAGAATAGGAGGAGGGATTCTGTGACAGTGGGACTGTGTGTGGAGGCTCTGTTTGGGATGTAAATAAATAAATAAATTTGAAAAATAAGATCTGTAGATACAAATTCTATATGAAATATTATCTTAGATTAAGAAAATTTGCAGCAATCACACACATTTCAGGAATGAATCAGTGATCCCTATTATACCTATATATACTTAATATTATACTCTATATTCTGGCTGGAAAATGAAGGAAATTAAAGTTATACAAGGAAGAAAAGAGTGAATGAAGCTATCCCTATTTGCAGATGATATGTCATTATATAATAGGTCTAAAACTCAAATAAATACCTTCTAGAATTGACAGAAAATTTTTGTCACTGTAATTTTCACCTTTACCAAAACTATATGAAATTGAATTAAACACAGAAATCTCGAACCAGAAACACAGAAACAGTTGGAATAAATGATACTCTCTGCCCAATATCATATCTATAATAATATCTATATCATCTATATCTTAGTCTATATGAATAAAACTACAGGTAAATGGCAGATAGATATAAATACATAGAAATTTATCAATATGTTATATCAATGATGTAGATATGTATACAAATATAAATATAGAGAGATAGGTAGATATACTGTATATACGGTTATATACATGGTTAAATTCACAGTTGTCAATTATTGATCTTAGTTGTTGAGAACAATATCCTTTTCTGTAAATATATTCATGTTATATGTATATATAAAGAGATAAGAACATAATTAGATATGTAATTTGTGTATATACACTTACCTAAGAAGCTCTCTATATACAAATGTACTTCTTATATATCTGTATATCATATATAATTTTGTCATCTACTTTTATCTATCTGCTTAAATTAGCCTTTGAATAGAACTTCTTTTTCAAAAGAATTAAGGCTAAAAATAGACAAGTTGGAATTTATAATACTAAACGGCTTCTGCATAGCTGAACAAAAACCAAATATAGTGGAAATTCTATAGGATAAGAGAGGATCTTTGTCAACTCTTTGTTTGACAGAATAATATATGTCTGGAATATATAAAAATCATAAATTAGATGGAATAATTGAACCATTCAAAAATAGCCCTGGAATCTCCAATGACTTTAAGAAGGCATACTGCTTCAGTAATGACATCAAATATAACCAAAAAAAAATTGATTGAAAATGCTGCAGGGAAATGGAAAAATACATTCAAGTGTGCAAGATTGAAAACTAGCAAATCAACTATGGAAAACTGTTCAGAATTAGCAAAAAGTAACACATGACACAGATGTGTACCACTCATTGGTATATGGACAAAGTACTCACTATTCTACTCCATAGATACTTTCCCAGCCCTTCTAATCACTGTTCTATTCACACACACACACACACACACACACACACACACACACACACAATGTAATGCAAATGCCCTAAATGTCCCTGTACAGTTTGCTTGAAATACTAAATATAATTTCATTTGCAATAAGTAAAATATGGCCTTTCCCTTTTCATCATAAATTTGTGACATCCTGTGATTTGAAAAAAATAAGAGTGAGAATTCTATTGTGGACAATATGAACAATGTACTATAAACATCAACATTTTGACCAGAAGAGGATTTGTAATCTTAAAGCTTCAACATCTTCCCCACCCATTGGATCCACTTAGAATTTTACCCTGGAACAGAAGCTATGTTCCTTGTAATACAAGTTATTTTATGCATAAAACACACACACATACATACCCAGGAAACCTCATGGTTTTCTCTGCTCAACACATACACTCTTCAAAATTGTTGTCTTAGAATTTGTCAAAAGCAATCCAATTTATTTTTTGAAACATATTTCTGTTGGCATTATCAATGAGACACTGGAAGGTATGAATGCAATTACCCAGTATAAAATGAATCCTAAATACACCAAGGCAATAGTAGTAGACAGTTCTAAAGTATTTATTGATAATTGTAACAAGGAGGGATTAGAGATTAAAATTTACTTTTAAAAAGATAAAAGACTAAGAACACAATAACCTTCAAAGAGAATATATCTAATAAATCCTAAAAATCTTCCATACTAATCTATAAACATATGCATCATAATTGGATTTGCATAGTTATTACAGTTATTCTGCTTAAAATCCTTACACTTTAGTATACTGTTTATTTAATGATTTAAAAAATGAATTCTATACAATTATTAATCAATAATGTCAGATGATTAATGCTGAGTGAAAGGGTATTTCATATTTTATTTTTGAAATAAGTACTTAATATGAATATAAGTTGAAGTTGGTAGTAAAATGTTTCCAAATACTATAAAAATAGGGTTTCTTTATTAGAACTCTATGATAAAAGGGTTTCAACATTATTTAAATTCTAACAATACTTTTCTCATTTTAAATATGTTTCATTATTAATGCTGGGACAATAATTTTCTACTAAGTTAGCTTCATGCATGGATCTATATGCTCCAAGCTTTGAGGTTGTGCTAAAATATTTGCCATGTCCTATTTATTTGTAGTGTTTCTCTCCAGGATACATGCTGGGTTTTCTTTTAAGGCATTATTTCCATGTCAAGGATTTTTCACATTCTTTACATTAATAAAGTTGTCTCTAGTTTCTATTCTGAGGTGATATTGAAGATTTGAGGGTAGGGAAATGCAATTCACATAATCACTACATTTACAGGGTTGTTTTCCAGTATGGGTTCTTTGATGAACTTGGAAAGTAGAGGACCGGATAAAGATTTGCCACACAGACTACATTTAAAAGGTTTATATCTTGTGTAGATTCTGTAGTGAACATAAAGATTTAGAGAGTTAGTAATTGATATGCCACCTCCAATGCATTTGTAAGGTTTCTCTGAAGTATGGATTCTGTGTTGAGCTTAATGATTTGAGTGTTGTGTAAAGGTTTCGCAGCATTCATTATATTTATAAGGTTAGATCCCTGTGTAGATTCTTTGGTGAACTTAAAGCCCTGAGTTCTATGTAAAAGATTTGCCACAAACAAAAAAAAAAAATGTAAGGGTTCTCTCTTGTATGGATTCTATAGTGAACTTTAAGCTCTTTGTTCCTTGGAAACGTTTGTCACATTCATTAAATTAGTAAGACTTCTGTCCTGTATGGATTCTGTAGTGAATTTGAAATTTGGAGAATTGTGTAAAAGATTTCCCAAACTCATTATATTTGTAAGGTTTCTCTCCTGCATCAACTAGTAGTGAAATTTAAGCCCTGTGTTCTGTGTAAAAGATTTCCCATATTCATGACATATGTAAAGCTTCTCTCCTGTATGGATTCTGTAGTGAACTTGAAGATTTGAGGATTTTCTAAAAGATTTCCCATGCTCATTACATTTGTAAGGTTTCTCTCCAGTATGGATTCTGTAGTGAACTTTAAAATTTGTGTTCCTTGTAAAAGATTTGCTACATGCATTACATTTGTAAGGTTTCTCTCCTGTATAAATTCTGCAGTGATATTTAAGCTATGTGTTATGTGCAAATGATTTCCCACATTCATTATATTTGTAAGGTTTTCTCATGTATGAATTCTGTAGTGTAATTTTAGCACTTGGTTATGTGTAAACGATTTGCCACATTCATTATATTTGTAAGGTTTATCTCCTGTATGGATTCTGTAGTGAACTTGAAGATTTGAGGATTGTGTAAAAGATTTCCCACACTCATTACATTTGTATGGTTTCTCTCCTGTATGGATTCTGTAGTGAACCTGAAGTTTTGAGTTCCTGATAAAAGATTTCCCACATTCATTACATTTGTAATGTTTCTCTCCTGTGTGGATTCTGTAGTGAACTTTAAAGTCTGTGTTCCTTGTAAAAGATTTGCCACATTCATTACATTTGTAAGGTTTCTCTCCTGTGTGGATTCTGTAGTGAACTTGAAATTTTGAGGATTGTGTAAAAGATTTGCCACATTCATTACATTTGTAAGGTTTCTCTCCTGTGTGGATTCTGTAGTGAACTTTAAAGTCTGTGTTCCTTGTAAAAGATTTGCCACATTCATTACATTTGTAAGGTTTCTCTCCTGTGTGGATTTTGTAGTGAACTTGAAATTTTGAGGATTGTGTAAAAGATTTGCCACATTCATTACATTTGTAAGGTTTCTCTCCTGTATGAATTCTGTAGTGATTTTTAAGCACTTGGTTCTGTGTAAAGCATTTGCCACATTCATTACATTTGTAAGGCTTTTCTCCTGTATGGATTCTGTAGTGAACTTTAAAGTCTGTGTTCCTTGTAAAAGATTTGCCACATTCATTACATTTGTAAGGTTTCTCTCCTGTATGAATTCTGTAATGAACTTTAAATTTTGAGGATTGTGTAAAAGATTTGCCACATTCATTACATTTGTAAGGTTTCTCTCCTGTATGAATTCTGTAGTGATTTTTAAGCACTTTGTTCTGTGTAAAACATTTGCCACATTCATTACATTTGTAAGGTTTCTCTCCTTTGTGGATTCTGTAGTGAACTTGAAATTTTGAGGATTGTGTAAAAGATTTCCCACATTTGTTACATTTGTAAGGTTTCTCTCCTGTATGGACTCTGTAGTGATTTTTAAGCACTTTGTTCTGTGTAAAACATTTGCCACATTCATTACATTTGTAAGGCTTTTCTCCTGTATGGATTCTGTAGTGAACTTTAAAGTCTGTGTTCCATGTAAAAGATTTGCCACATTCATTACATTTGTAAGGTTTCTCTCCTGTATGAATTCTGTAGTGATTTTTAAGCACTTTGTTCTGTGTAAAACATTTGCCACATTCATTACATTTGTAAGGCTTTTCTCCTGTATGGATTCTGTAGTGAACTTTAAAGTCTGTGTTCCTTGTAAAAGATTTGCCACATTCATTACATTTGTAAGGTTTCTCTCCTGTATGAATTCTGTAGTGAACTTTTAGCACTTTGTTCTGTGCAAAAGATTTGCCACATTCACTGCATTTGTAAGGCTTTTCTTCTGTATGGATTCTGTAGTGAACTTTAAGCTCTGAGTTCTTTGTAAAAGATTTCCCACATTCATTACATTTGTAAGGTTTCTCTCCTGTGTGGATTCTGTAGTGAACTTGAAGTTTTGAGGACTGTGAAAATGATTTTGCGCAGTTATTAGAGTTATGAAGTCTTTCTCCTGTACAGTTTTCATGGCTCACTTTGAGAATTGAGGAGCAGGTAAAGAATTTTTCAAATTCATTACATTTGTAAGGTGTCTCTTGGGTAGGAGTTCTATAATAAGCTTGAAGATTTGAGGACTCTATAAATGACTTACCATACTTATTACATTTATTTACTTTCTGTGCTTTCTTGAAATTTAACGATTCATTTGAGACATCCCTGTATGTATCATAGAGGTATCTCTTGGACTCTCCATTAATCCATGGTCCAGTATACCAGCTCTGAATTGAAGATTCACTTAAAAAGGCATTCTTATTTTCACTTATACAACGTTTCTCTGTAGTATGCTGTTGTGAAGAAGATTGAGAGTAGTGATTAGAGATAGCCATCTTTCTATGCTTGCTATAATGATATTCTGGAATAAAGCTGCTTATCTGATTTTCACTTGGATGAGTTTTACAAATAGAATCTTCTAATAAGGCATTACCTTGATATAATATCTCTCTATATTGATTGCTTAGGTAATACACTAGTAAAGGATTCTTAACAAAGCCTATATTAATATCAATTATCATTTTAGAGCTTTTAAAATTACCTCCCACATTATATCTTCCATGATTCATTGCATTCATAGATTCTTTCTTATGTTGATCTACATTGTATAACTTATCATTGAGTAGGTTTTTCTCTCAAAATGTATGGCATTTCCCAAAACATTGTGGGAAATGCCATACATTTTGAGAGAAGATTCCTTCACCTTGATGACATTCAGTACGTTTTTCTCTGATCCACAATCTCATTTTTTCATGAAGCACTGAAGCACTGTTTAATCTCATATTCTGTAAAATATATGTCAGGAAACACAACTTATTCACCCAAATGTCACCTTTAATGCATGTGTATTTCCGTATAAAATAGAGTTGTGCTTCAAATCTTGTGAATCTTTTTCCTAAAGAATCATGCAGTTGTGAATATGAGAGTGACCCAGACTGACTCCTTTCAAGGGAATTTAGGGCTTCTTGATAATTTTCAGAAATGAAAAAGATGTGAGTTTCAAATTGATCATTTACATGATCATATATTTCATAGTCTGCTCTATCATGTCTATATTCCCAAAACTGCTTTCGAAAGAGATCTAAAAGGCTACTACATACAAATCTTCGTATTATTTTGTTCTGGAAGTAATCCAGTATATGTCCTTTGGGGAGTAGCTTCTTGTCATAATCACATGACAGATCTGAAAGTATTAAAAACAAAAAATTATATGACATTTTGGAGTTAGATGAAAACAATATACATGCATAATACATGAAAAGGACCAATGTGAGCATCATACAAATTCAGTACAGAAATGTAGCAGTTTTCTTAAAAATAAAAAATTTTATAACCATTATGTATATCAGATGATATTTCATAAAATATGATAAATATTTTATAATATTATGGATGTCATAATTATTCATTATAACACTACAACTTGAAACAGAATTGGTGGAACCTATTCATTAATAAAACTTCTTCCCTCTGTGAAAATGAATCTTGATATGGAAATAAATAATCTTTCCAATGACAAAATGACAATAATGAGGACCTACAATACTTCTTTTAGGACTGAATTCTAATGCAACATTAAAGAATGGATTTAAAATCAGAGAGAATATTTATAAGAAAACAACGAAATATATATGATAAAATCTTAAGTGCTCTAAAATCCCATAAAGACATTTCCTAAGTGGTTTCTATAGGAGTTTTTTTTTTTGTAAAAGCTACAAACTGTAAACAACCTAGATGGAAATCTTATCTGAAGAATGGATAAAGAAACTGTGGTAAGTTTATTCAATGGAATACTGTTCAGATATGAAAAACAAGGACATCATTTATTTTGCAAGCAAATGGATATAACTTGAGAATATCAACGTGTTTGAGATAATCCAGCCCTCAAACAATATGTATGATATACATACTACTCACTTACATATATATATATATATATATTGCATAAAATGTACCATATTGCATTCCTAAGACCAAAAGATCCTTCAAATGAAAAAATACCCTACTAATGAGGCCTGAATTTCACTTAGAAAGGAGACTTAAATAGCATAATAGCCAGATGGAGAAAGGGAACTCGGAGAGTCTGAGGGTCAGGGAGGGGAATGTGGGTTTCAGGATCAGGCATAAAGAACAACATGAAAGAAGGACTGATGCTTATGAAAATAAATGGAAATCTGCAATTGATGGTGGTCAGTGGTGGAGGATATCTTCAGGATGAGATGGATACCAGAGACAATGTAAGAGTCAAAGAATCAATTGGGGTGACCTTAGTTGTAACTGGCTATACTGGAGATATGAAACCTGAAGGGGCCACCTCCTGTATTCAGGCATGAATGAAAATAGAGTGATAGAGATAATAACCTACCCAGAAACCTTTCAAATCTAAATTTATCCTGTCTACAAGAAACTTGTGAGACTAGGCCGGGGCCTAGAAAACAATAAGTGAATGCTCACAGTCAGCTATTGGATGGATCACAGGGCCCCCAATGGAGGAGCTAGAGAAAGCAACCAAGGAGCTAAAGAGATCTGCAACCCTGTAGGTGCAACAACATTATGAACTAACCAGTACCGCGGAGCTCTTGACTCTAGCTGCATATGAATCAAAAGATGGCCTAGTAAGCCATCACTGGAAAGAGAGGCCCATTGGACAAGCAAACTTTATATGCCCCAGTACAGGGGAACACCAGAGCCAAAAAGTGGGAATGGGTGGGTAGAGGAGTGGGGGGGGGGGGTTATGGGGGACTTTTGGGATAGCATTGGAAATGTAATTGAGGAAAATACGTAATTAAAAAAAAAAAAGATTATCAATCTTCTCCCTCCTGGATTCCCTGGAAAACACAGCTGCCATGAGGTCTGCACTATTTACTTGTGCTGCATCTTCCAGGCAATACCACTTCAACCAATGCCAGATGTCTGCAGACATCAGGAAATACAAGCTCTAACTGCCTTTCTAGAAGCCTGCCCACACCTTGGACATCCAGATATCTGAACCTATCTGTGACTACAGTCTCTGTCTGCAAAACTGGAAGGCTACTGCCATCCAAGGAAAACAGTGTCTACTTGAAATCCCAGAGGCCTTAGACTACCCAGAACTACCAGCTCGACGTGCAAAGTCCCATAGCTAACTGGGACTACCAGGACTGTGAACATCAGAGATTTCCAGGTGGCCTAAGGAATAGGAAAGAACATAATCAACAAAATTGAGGGCAATATGGTACTACTGTAACATAGCTATCCTATAAATCTACTCACTGTGTATCCTCACAATCTTAAAGTGTAAGAATATAACCTTAAGTTCAACATTATGAACATGATGGAGGACTTTTAAAAAAATAAATAAAATTTGTTTACAGAGATTCACATGAAGAAATAATAGAAAATATAATTAAACTTGTAGAAGCCCTTAAAAGGTAGCAAAATTAATACTAAGTATCATATGGTAATATGTTCCTGTTAATAAAATTAATAAAAATGTTAAGATATGAAAAGGAAAATAGGAAAAATGAAGAATCTGAGACAATCTTAGAAAGAGGAAGTCTAGAAAAGTGATCAGGAGTTTTAGTTATAAGCATCATCAACACAAACATGAGATAGAAGAGAACATGTCAGGCTTAGAAGCTAGGTTAGAAATTCAAGTAAAAAGATTCAATATGTTATCTTCAAAGGGAGAGTATGTCAGCATCCAGAGATGCAAGGCACAGGAAGAGCTGAGAGACTTCTATCTTCTTCTTTAGGCCAATGGGAGACAACTGGCTTCCAGGCAGCAAGGACTAGAGTATGAAAGCTGATGCTCACAATGACACACGCACTCCAAAACGGCCAACTCCTCTCCTGATAGTGCTACTCCTTATCCCAAGCAAATACAATCCATCAAAGTGGGGAATAGTCTTGAATGCAATGGTACAGGAGACAACATATTGAGCAGAACAAAAATTGCCAAGGGTCTAAGATCAAAAAATTTTAAGTGGGATCTCCTAAAGCTAAAAAGTGACTACGAGACAAAAAAAAAAAAAAAAAAAATTATAGGATGAAATAGCAGACTATATACTGTGAAAAGAAATAGATAACCCCTACATCTAACAGGTTTCCAGGATCCCAGGATAACATGAGCTTGGTCAAACCAGGTTATAAAGGTCTCGAAGGAGGTTTGACTGCCAAGAACTCTGAAACACTCAGAATATCAGGTTCACAGGAAACTGGAATCAAAGGATCACAGAGAAAGCAGGACTCTGAGGAGTCCTGAAACAACCAGGATTATAGGAAAGACAGGCTCCAATCAGAAACACTGATAGGAGCAAGCCCTTGAGATAATTAGATGGCAGGAGGCAAGTGAAAGAACAGAAGCAGCAGAAACCAAGGTTACTTGTCATCATCAGAAACTAACTTTCCCACCATAGCAATCCTGGATATAACATCACACCAGAAAAGCAAGAAAAGGATCTAAAGTCACTTCTCATGGTAATAATTGAGGACTTAAAGAAGGAAATATAGGAAAACACAGATAAACACATCGAAGCTCTTAAAGAAGAAACAGACAAACAAACAAACAAAATCCCTTAAAGAGTTTCAGGAAAATAATACCAAAAAGGTGAAAGAATTGAACAGAACCATCCACGCTCTAAAAATGGAAGTAGAAACAGTAAAGAAATCACAAAGGCAGACAAGTCTGGGGATAGAAATCCTAGGAAAGAAATCAGGAACCATAGATGTGAGCATCAGCCACAGAATACAATAGATGGAATAAAGTATCTCAAGTGCAGAAGACTCAATAGAAAACATGGACACAATGATCAAAGAAAATGCAATATGCAAAAAGATCTTAACACAAAACATCCAGGAAATCCAGGACACAATGAGAAGACCAAACCAAAGGATAATAGGTGTAGATGAGAATCAAGATTTTCAAATTAAGGGCCAGTAAATATCTTCAACAAAATTATAGAAGAAAATTTCCCTAACTTAAAGAAAGAGATGCCTATAAACATACAGGAAGCATACAGAACTCCAAAGGGACTGGAACAGAAAAGAAATTCCTCCTGATATTTAATAATCAGAACAACAAATGCACTAAATAAGGATAGGATATTAAAAGCCATAAGGGGAAAAGTTCAAGTAACATATAAAGACAGGCCTATTAGAATTACACCAGACTTTCACCAGAGACTAAGAAAGCCAGGAGATCATGGACAGATGTTATACAGATCCTAAGAGAACACAAATACCAGATCAGGATACTATATCCAGCCAAACTTTCAATTAACATAGATGGAGAAAGCAAAGTATTCCATGACAAAACCAAATTCACACAATATCTTTTCATGAATCCAACCCTTCAAAGGATAATAAAGGGAAAACTCCAACTCAAGGAGGAAAATGACACCCTAGAAAAAGCAAGAAAGAAATCCGTCAACAAACCTAAAAGAAGATAGCTATAAGAACAGAATCCCAACTCTAATAACAAAAATAAGAGTAAGTAACAATTACTTTTCCTTAGTATCTCTTAAAATCAATGTACTTGATTACCAAACAAAAAGATATAGACTAAAAGAATGTCTACATAAACAGGAGCCAACATTTTGCTGCATACAGGAAATATACCTCAGGGGGAAAAAAAAAACAGACCCTACCTCAGAGTAAAAGACTGGAAAACAATTTTCCAAGAAATGGTCCGAAGAAACAAGCTGGAGTAGCCATTCTAATATCTAATAAAATCTACTTCCAACCGAAAGTCATCAAAAATACAAGGAGGGGCACTTCATACTCATCAAAGGTAAAATCTTCCAAGATGAACTCTCAGTTCTGAATAACTGTGCTCCAAATGCAAGGACATCCACATTCATTAAAGAAACTTTAGTAAGCTTAAAGCACACAGTGCACCTCACAGAATAATAGTGGGAGACTTCAACACCCCACTCTCATCAATGGACAGATCCTGGAAACAGAAACGAAACAGAGACACATTGAAACTAATAGAAGTTATGAAACAAATGGTTTTGAAAGATATCTACATAACATTTTATATTAAAACAAAAGGATATACCTTCTTCTCAGCACCTCATGGTACCTTCTCCAATATCGACCATATACGTGGTCACAAACAGGCTTCAACAGATACAAAAATATTGATTTTATCCCATGCATCCAATCAGATCACCGTGGAATAAGGCAGATGATCAATAACAACCTAAATAATAAAAAGCCAACATTCACATGGAAACTGAACAACACTCTACTCAATGATAACTTGGTCAAGGAAGAAATAAAAAAGAAAATAAAGACTTTTTAGAGTTTAACGAAAATGAAGCCTCAAAATACCCAAACTTATGGGACACAATGAAAGCAGTCCTAAGAGGAAAACTCATACCTGTGAGTGCTGCCAAAAAGAAACTAGAGAGAGCACACACTAACAGCTTTACAGCATAGTTAAAAGCTCTAGAACAAAAGGAAGCAAAGTCACCCATGAGGAGTAGACAACAGGAAATAATCAAACTCAGGGCTGAAATCAACCAAGTAGAAAGAAAAAGACTATACAAAGAATCAACCAAATGATGAGCTGGTTTTTAGAGAAAATCAACAAGTAAGATAAATCCTTACCTAAACTAACTAGAGGGCACAGGGACTTTAACCTAATTAATACAATCAGAATTTAAAAAGTGGACATAACAAGAGAACCTGAGGAAATCAAAAGCATCATCAGATCCTACTACAAAAGGCTATATTCAACAAAACTGGAAAACCAGGGTTAAATGGACACTTTTCTAGGCAATTATCAGGTACCAAAGTTAAATACATATAAGATTACGATATAAAAATTATACCACAGAACTCCTAAACCTGATCAACAGCTTCAGTGAAATAGCTGGATATAAAATTGACTCAAGCAATTCAGTGGCCTTTCTGCACAGAAAGGATAAACAGGCTGAGAAAGAAATTAGGGAAAGAGCAACCTTTAAAACAGTCTCAAAAAATACAAAATACCTTGGTGTGATTCTAACTAAGGAAGTGAGAGATCTATATGATAAGGACTTCAAGTCTCTGAAGAAAGAAATCAGAGAAGATCTCAGATGGAAAAATATCCCATGCTCATGGATTGACAGGATCAATATAGGAAAATGGCTATCTTGCAGAAAGCAATCTACATATTCAGTGCAATCCCCATCAAAATTCCAACTCAATTCTTCAATGAATTAGAAAGGGCAATTTGCAAATTCATCTGGAATAAAAAAATAAAACCTAGGATAGCAAAATTTTTTCTCAGTGATAAAAGATTCTCTGGTGGAATAACCATGCCTGACTGTACTACAGAGCAATTGGGATAAAAGCTGCACAGTCCTGGTACATCAACAAGCAGGTAGACCAATGGAATAGAATTGAAGACCCAGAAATGAACCCACACACCTATGGTTCATGCCTATTGAATTGCATTCATAGTACTGTCAGATATTGCAACACTATATGAAGACAAAACAAATTATTACTCTCACCAAGCTAAAGAATTTTTGAGGTCCAATACTGACATTTCCTGGAATATATGTTCATTGGTGTATATAATGTTCCAAATGGCTTGGAGCTTCCTTCCAATTTTTAATTTGCAGCATTATGGCTTTTTGAGTTAACACACTTATGAGGCCAAGAACATGAGATCAAAAGGGACCTGGGCCCTACATTAAAATCTACTATTATTTATTATTATTTATCATTTCATTTGTTTACATTTCAATGTTATCCTCCTTCCCAGGTATGCCTCCCCAAACTCCCCATTCCATCTTCAATCTTCCCCCTACACTTTACCCCTATGAGGGTGCTCCTCTACCCACTCACCAACTTTAACCTCACCTCTCTAGACTCCCCCTATGTTGGGGCATCAAGACTCCACATCAGGCCTCCCCTCCCATTGATGCCTAGAAAGATGATACTCTTCTACACATGTATATGGAGCCATGGCTCTCTGTATTTATACTCTTTGGTTGGGGAATTTCTTCTAGGATCTCAAGGATATTCACAAAGTTGATATTGCTCTCCAGATACGGTTGCAGTTCCTTTTGGCTCCTTTATTCCTTCCCCTAGCTCATCCATTGGGGTCCCCAGGTCAGTGTGTGAGTATCTGCATCTGTGTTGGTCAAATGCTGGTAGAACCTCTAAGGAAACAGCCATACCAGGCTCCTGTCAGCAAGCACTTCTTGGCATCATCAATAGTGTTGTGGATTGGTGTATGCAGACTGGATGGATCCATCTGTACACTGGTCTCTGGATGGCCTTTCCTCAGTCTCTGTACCAATTTTTATGCCTCTCTTTCCTTGGGATAGGAACATTTCTGAGTTTAAATTTTGATATATGTGGATAGTCCCATCACTCAGTTTGATGTTGTGCCTATCTACTGGAGGTAGTCTTTCCTGGATATATGTTCACTTTATTGTATATTTTGGCTACACTCATCAAGTTTGTGTCCTGGGAGCCACTCCACTCCCTGGAGTCTGAGACTTTCTAGTGGCTAATCCCAGTTCCCTTTATCCATTGCTACTTGGTTCTATTCAATATCGTGCCCACTGAATTTCGTTGGTCTTTCTTTCAATACCTGAACTTGCTCCCCTTTTTCCCCTCCTAGGTTCCTCCTTCCCTCTACCTCCTGTGATAATTTTGTCTTATGTTCTATGTAGGATTGAAACATCTGAACTTTGATCTTACTTCTAGGAAAGCTCCAAATTGATTGTGGGTTGCATTGTGGGTATTGCAAATTTTGGGCTAATATCCACTTATCATTGAGTATATACCATGAGTGTTCTTTTGTTTCTGAGTTACAATATTCAGGATGAAACTTTCTCATTCCATTCATTTGTCTGTGAATTTCACGAAGTCCTTCCATTTATTTGTAGAGTAGTACTTCGTTGTCAAAATGTACCACATTTTCTGTGTTCATTCTTATGTTGAAGGATATCTAGGTTGTTTCCATATGCTGGTTATTACAAATTAGACTGCAATAAAAATAGTGGAGCATGTGTCCTTTTTATATGCTGGAGCACCTTTTGGGTATATAATTAGTAGGGGTATATGATCGTCTTCAGGTAGAACTATTTACAGTTCTCTGAGGAACTGTCAAATTGATTTCCAAAGTAGTTTTACAAGGTTGGAGTTCCACCAGAAGTGAAGAAGTGTTCTGCTTTCTCTACATCCTTGCCAGCATTTTCTACTTCCTGACTTTTGGATCTTAGCCATTGTGATTAGTCTGAGGTGAAATCTAAGGTCATTTTGATTTGTATTTCCTTGATGACTAAGAATGTTGAACATTCCTTTAAGTGCTTCTCAACCATTTGAGATCCCTCAGTTGATAATTCTTATTTAGCTCTGTACCCCATTTTAACAGGGTTATTTTGTCCTCTAAAGTCTAACTTCTTGAGTTATCTTTAAATTATGGATACCAGCCCACTATTTGTTATAGGTTGGTAAAGATCTTTTCTCAATAAGTGTGTGTCCTGTACCTCCTCACAGAGATTGAGCAAATTGAAAAAACTTCTGTAAGGCAAAGTACATTACAAATAATCAATTACAATGTCCTTTGCTTTACAGAAGATTTTCAAATTTATGAAGTCCTATCTGCCAATTGTTGACTTTAGAGCATGAGCTAGTGGTGTTCTGTTCATGAAATTTCCCCCTGTGCCAATGTGTTTGAGGTTCTTTTCCACTTACTCTTCTATTAGATTCAGCCAATCTGATTTGGACTTGACTTGGACTTGAGCTTTCCACAAAGAGATAAGAATGGATGAATTTGTATTCTTCTACCTGTCAACTAAAAGTAGAAACAGCACCATTTGCTGAAAATGCTGTCTTTTTCCCAATGAATGGGTCTATTTTCTCTGTCAAAGATCATGTAAATTCTCTATCCAAGTAAAGTGAACATAGATGTGTGGGTTCATTTCCGGGTCTTCAATTCAATTCCATTGATCTACCTGCTTGTACAAACTCCATGCAGTTTTTAATCACTCTTGGTATGAACTACAGTTTGAGGTCAGGGAAACTGATTCCCCCAGAAGATATTTATTGTTAAGAACAGATATTTCAGAGGCTGGTGAGATGGCTCAATGGTTAAAAGCACTGACTGCTCTTTCATAGGTCCTGACTACAATTCCCAGCAACCACATGGTGGCTCACAGCCATCTGTAATGGGATCAGATTCCCTCTTCTGGTGTGTCTGAAGACAGCAACAGAGTGCTCAAATACATTAAATAAATAAATAAATAAATAAATATTAAAAAGTGGATTATGCTATCCTGAGTTTTTTGATAACATATATAACTGACCAAACTTCCACAAGAGTACTCCTATATCTGACAAAAAACTTCAGCAAAGTGTCTTGATATAAAATTAACTCAAACTAATCAGTAGCCTTCTTCTGATTAAAGGATAAATGGGCTGCGAAAGAAATTAGGAAAATGAAACCTTTTAAAATTGCCAGAAATAATATAAAATATGTTGATGTGATACAATCCAGACAAGTGAAATATCTGTATGACAAGAAGTTGAAGTGTCTGAAGAAAAAAAAATCTAAGATGACCTCAAATGATAGACAGATCTCCCATGATCATTGGCAGGATTAACCAAGTAACTATAGCCATATTTCCAAAAGTAATCTACAGTTTCAATGCAACCCCCATGAAACTTTCAAGTCAACATTTCAGAGAGATATAGCAATTCTCAAATTCATCAAAAAATCTACTTTTCATACTACAAATAAAATTGGCTACCATATGACTCTTAAGGTTATACTTCTTTTCCACTAGATATGTATATCGCTTAGACTTCAATGGAGAAACTTAATATGTACACCAACAATGTACAGAAACAGAAAGACTTCAGAACTCTTAGTCTTATCCAAATTTTCTTTATCATACCCTCCTATCAAGGATCAGGAACTTAAGCAGAAAATAAGACAGAAGGATTTAAAGCCTAGATTTAGTGAATGATGCTAAATAAAATGCATCTGTAGAAGAGATAGAAAGTGAGAGACGAAGAAAGAGGCAGAAAAAGAGAAAAAAGGACAGAAAAGTCAGAGTAATCATGATATTGAGTTAGTGTAGAGAGTGGAGATGGTCTGCAAGAAGCTGAAAAAGAAAAATATGAGAAAAATATACTCTATAAAACAACTGAAAATGGAAAAAAACCAATAAATTACTCAAATATAAATGATTATTACTGACCATTCACATGTAACAGAAAAAAAGTAATTAGAATATAAAATAATCTGCTACTTTGTAAAACTGTCTAAACATAGTATATTTCAAAACATTAGTATTCAGGTAAAATGAGGCAGAGATCATATAGTATCCATAGTTGTACTCTTTATTTTATTCATTATTCTGAAAGAAATTCTTAGGAACAATTTCTATTGCAGAGCTTTTCTAGCCATATGTCAGGTCTGGACTACTCCTGAGTTTACATTCATCACATCACATATAATTTCTCTTCAAATTACCTGGTTTTTTTCTTTCTGTATCTTCTCTACCAGCAATCCATGGTTCATTGTTTTGTTCAAGACAGAAGTTTACCTCTGACTTTGAAACAGCAACACCTGTATATTCAAATGAGCACAAAAATATGCTATTGAATATACTTATGTTCTAGCACAGAATTATGATATGTAGGTGACATGGAGAGAATAAAAGATAAATGAATGACTTTTTATATTCACTTATCTCCAAAGTGTTTTAGAGTCTACATACTGAAACCTTTTTAAATTCTGAATTTCATTGTACATTTACAACATTCAATAAAGCCAACTTTGGGAGTCAAAGTACATTCATTTATAAAAGCAACATGCTGCCTTTTCAAAAAGGGTATAGTATTTACTGATCAGCATGTTACATAAAAACAAGATAAAGGTAGATAACATATTAGCTATAAATCAGAGAGTATTCAACATATATAAAACACAAGAGAAAGACTATTTAACAGATGTCAGACCCAGATAGTAGTAGGAATTTTAGATATCTCTAACTGAAGTAGAAATTATGGATTAAAAATATACTTACCCACAGAAACCAGGTTATTGTAATTCTCCAACATGACATCTCTGTACAAAGCTCTCTGAGCAGAATCCAGACATCCCCACTCCTCCTTAGAGAACTCTATAGCCACATCCATGAAAGTCAATAAACCCTAAAATTAAAATTAACAATATCCTTTTTTGTCAATTGGTCAAAGAAATGTTAGTTAAATATAGAACTTTTTGATACCAATAACCAAAATGCATATATGACAAATGATTTCTAAGAAAATTGACACTTCTCTGAACAGTTCCAATAGTCAAGAAAAACTCATGGTGATGGTCATTACATTTTTGAGGACACATGTCATAATCCCCTAAATGATCTAATGGTGATCACCAAAGCTGCCATAAAATAGAAATATTTACAACAAGCTTCATAGGTTTACCAACATTATAGTCTTGAGTATCAATAAAAATAAAAACATAATTGGGTCAGCACGACATGAAGAAATGTATTAAATCGCTGCAGCAAAAGTAAGGCTGAGAACTACTGCAGAAGTCCCTGAGATGAAAGATTCATGAAACATGCACCTACCTTCACAGACAAATAATGACTCAAATGACTCCCAGTAGAAATCAAGTATATATATTAATCTTTAGCCTCATCTACACTCAGTCTTGTGATTAGAAATTTTTAAATATTTTCACATTGTGTTTTCATTTATGCAAGTCATATTGAAAAAATGTAGGAGACTGGTAAAAGGGAAAATCTATTTTTAGCTCAGCAGTGACATAACTGTTTTAAAAAGTAATGCTGAGAATCATGTGAAAAAATAGTTCTGTAAATTTGAGCCACAATAAGGAAGGTTTGAAAGTTCTGAAAATGAAACATTTCTTTAAGAACACTCAAATTTTCCAAATCCCATGCATTCATTTACCTTAGAGGGAGACATCTTTCCTTTCTCATTCAGAAGGGAATGTCGCACAAAGATTTACATTAAAATTTCACCTTCCAGAAACCATCAGCACGTAGAGGCAGTGACTCTCCCTATTTCTAGAAAAATTGAAGTGTAGAAAGCAGGAATCAATACTGGCCACACCCGATTCCTTGTGCAAGAGGAGACATGAAGGAAATAAGATCTTTTACAGGCAGAAGAAAGAAGATTTTCATAAGAATTTCCATATACTTGCCTGAGAAGAATTATCAAAACAGAATTGACACATATTTTTCTGATTATGGCCAGAATCTTTGAAGTATCCCCAGCTGAAAGTATTTCTCCTACTGGTAAGCAAGAGACTTTCCTGGAGTGAAGAAAATCAAGGCAATAAAAGCCTGCTTCACCAAGGTCTCCACAGAGATATTTCTTCTAGCTTTCTTCTCCCACAATTTCATGGTTTTTAAGGAAGTCGCAGGATCATGTTATCTAAACAGGTCCTTTTAACAGTGGCATTGCATCTTTTGGATTCATGATCAAGACCACTACTTATTCATACATATATATGACACCCCTGCACCACTTTAATACTTTCACCTGTCACTGAAAGCAGCTGAATTTTATTCTCCTACAACTTCTTCCATATTGTCACTTTAGACTGATAAGAGGCTGAAAAAATCCATGTATATTAAAGGCATCTTTACCAACCAGTGTGATTTAATTTCTACAAAGAATATACTGGACAACATAAGGAGACAAGTTGTACTCTGCTGCAAAACTCACCCATTTTCTACAAGAATACTACCATGAACTCAAATTGTGCTTCAAGATTTTGTTGGAATTTTCCATTCATTTCTTTTTTCTATATTTTTGCTTTACCTGGTATGATTTTCCCATTTTATGGCTATATGACCTGGATGGGAGGAGGTTCAGCAATGCAAGATGTACGCTTAGTCTACAAAGAAATTTTCAAATTTTGTGATGCACTTTTAATTAATAAATCTATATTGCAATTATCTTTTTATCGTAAAAATATATTGTACATACCATTATGAACTGCTGGCACATTAAAGGCAGATAGACATATTCTGTGCAATAGGCTTGCAACACAAGGAAGATACAACAGGACTATTTCTTAAAATGTATGGGTTATTTATAGAGACATTCTAAGGTAGATAGAAACACTTACACCTTTTGTATGCAATGATTCTTTTAAATAATCAACCCTGGATGTGTGTGAGTTGAAACGTTCTGTGAACTTTGACTCTGGAGTCAGACACAAGCAGATATCTGTTATTTGACTAGACAAATCTCCCTGTTGTGTATTAATGTGCTCCTGAATATTCATATTACTCTAACTCCAAAAGACCTTGAACCCTTTTCATGCATTTTGGAAGGTTTATGCCGACATCATTTTTTATTCTCAGCCTCCCTATGCTATTCATCTTACTTTTTTCATTAGGTAAAAAGTATTTTATATTTGATGCAAAGTAATTTTGTCTGAGAATCTTCTGTTTCTGCTTTTTCTATTCTTTATGCTTCTAAACCACATCCACTTTCATGAACTTATAATTTCATTATTTTCTCATGGTTGGTTATTACTAGTATTATTATTATTACCTGGCTGTAATGACTGACTAGAAACCCATCCAATGGGAAAGCAAACAATCCCTGACATTTGTAATGATAGTCTGTTAATCTTGCAGACAAAAGCCTAGTGTAACTGTACTCTAAGAGGCTCTAGCCAATACCTGACTAAAATATATGCAAATATACATAGCTAAACTTTGAAATGTGTTTGGTGACTCTAATGGAGGAGTTAGGAAAAGGATTGAAGGCCCTGAAAGGAATATGAACACCACAGAAGGACCAAGAGAGTCAACTAACCTGAACTCCTGGGAGCTCTCAGAGACTAAGCCAGCAACCAAGGAACATATAAGGGCTGAAAAGGGGCCCAGATTATATGTAGCAAACATGCAACTAAGTCTCCATGTGGTTCCCCTAAAATTTGGGTGAGAGGCTCTCTCTAAAGCTGTAACCTGACTGTGGTATCTGACACCCTTATTCTTTATTAATAATAAATGCTAACAACACCTTAAAAATAAATGCCTCACTGAATTTGCAACATTGCAGTTAGAACTAGAGATAGATGGAAGGTGGATGGTCTAGTATAAAGAAAAGTTGGTACAGGATTTTTGGCATTTCTGGCTACTTATACACTTATTAGAGCATACATGCCATGCATGTCCATTTGGGTCTGGATTACCACACTCAGCTGGTTTTCTAGTTCCATCAATTTGCTTGTAAAATTCATGAAATTTTCTTTTTTTAGTTCCTTGGTATTGTTTGATTGTGTAAATGAACCCTATTTTCTGTATTCATTCTTCAGTTGACAGACATCAAGTGTGTTTCATCTTCTGGCTATTACAAATAAGGCTACTATGAACAAAGTGAAACATGTGTCTTTGTGGTATATTGTGGTATCTTTTGGGTGTATGCCCAAGTGTGCTATAGCTGTGTCCTCAGGTAGAACTGTTTCCAATTTTGTGAGGAACCCCCAGATTGATTCCCAGAGTACTTGAACCAGTTTGAAATCCCACCAGAATTAGTTCACATCCTTGCCAGCATGTGCTTTCACATTAGTGTTTGATCTTAGAGTAAGATGGAACCTCAGGCTCCCTTGAATTGCATTACTTGATGACTAAGGACATTAAATATTTCTTCAAGTGCTCCTTGGCCATTCATGATTCTTCTGTTGTAAATTCTGTTCATCTCTGTATCTCATTTTATCATGAGTTATTTATTTTATGAAGGTTAACCTCTGGAGTTTTTATATATTTTTGAATATTAGCTCTCTATTTGATGTGGAGTTCTTAAAGATTTTTTTCCCAAACTGTAGGTTCCCAAATTGTCCTATTGCCTTTGTCCTGTTGACTGTGTCTTTTGTCTTTTCAGTTTTATGAGGTACAATATTGTGTGTGTGTCTGTGTGTGTATATATATATATATGCATATATATATATTGAAATTAATATAAACATACATATGTGTGCATGTACACAAACACACACTCATATACATACAAACACACACCAACACTCACACACAAACACACACACATAAACACACACACATATATATTTATACATACATATATATACATATATAAATCCTGGGATGAAAATGGTGAAGTCCTTTACTTGCTAGCATAATATAAATCCACAAAACTAGTGTCATCACTCTGAGTGGGTCAGTGTATAATTGTAATCTCAGCACTGGAACCTAATCATGTGTATCCTGTGACTCACTGGTCAGCCACTGAAGCATGCTGGATAAGTTCCAGGCCAGTGAAACAGATACTTCTTCGAGAATAAGTTTAAAAGTGCCCACGATCATATAATACAGTAAGTTTGTAGATTTTCTTTCTCTAATCTGGTACTAATGACACACGGTGCATGTGTTGCATGTTACAGAATATGTGCTAGTGCCTGGCAAAGGAAACACATTCAACCTTGGCCATTCATCTAGGAGCAAGCAGTGAAGAATTCTTCAGCAACATAGAGATATGTATGTCACCCAAGAAGGGAATGGTCAACACCTACCTCCCCAAATCAGGAATATTAAATACACACAGTTTTGGAGAAAATAGTTAACTATCAATATTTGTAACAGGACAATCTGATCTAAGCTAGTTTTCATACTATTAGAATTGGAAATGGAAATGCATTAACAACTTTGGTATGTTTCATTTGAGCTACTCACAAGAACAATAATGACTCAAAAGGAGCAAAATACCTGAAACTCACTCCAGTATGGGAAACAGCCTAGCAGGTTGAATAGTGCCTCTTCTGGGCAGAAGAGGGGATCTGAGACTATATTAACCAGGTACTTTGTTCTGAGAAACTTGTAGAAAGTTCAGTATGCTGGAATGTCTCAGCAGGACTTAACTAATTATATAACCTGGGAAAGGAGGAGCCTAGTACATCTGATCAGTTTCAAGAATTTCAGGTGTGTGATGTTTATTTCTGGAGTTATAAAAAGCATCCCTTTAGAATACTGTGCATTTGAAAGAACTTCTTTTTTTTTAATTAGGTATTTTCCTCATTTACATCTCCAATGGTATCCCAAAACTCCCCCATATCCACCCCCCAATCCCCTACCCACCCACTCCCCCTTTTTGGCCCTGGAGTTCCCCTATACTGGGGCATATAAAGTTTGCAAGTCCAAAGGGCCTCTCTTTCCAGTGATGGCTGACTAGGCCATCTTTTGATACATATGCAGCTAGAGACAAGAGCCTCAGGGTACTGGTTAGTTTATATTGTTGTTCCACATATAGGGTTGCAGTTCCCTTTAACTCCTTGGGTACTTTCTCTAGCTCCTCCATTGGGGGCCCTGTGACCCATCCAATAGCTGATTGTGAGCATCCACTTCTATGCATGCTAGGCCCCAGCATAGTCTCAAAAGAGACAGCTATATCTGGGTCCTTACAGCAAAATCTTGCTAGTGTTTGCAATGGTGTCAGCATTTGGAAGCTGATTATGGGACGGTTCCCTGGATATGGCAATCACTAAATGGTCCATCCTTTCATCACAGCTCCAAATTTTGTCTCTGTATCTCCTTCCATGGGTGATTTGTTCCCATTTCTGGAAGGGGCAAAGTGTCCACACTTTGGTCTTTGTTCTTCTTGAGTTTCATTCTTTTAGCAAATTGTATCGTATATCTTGTGTATCCTAAGTTTCTGGGCTAATATCCACTTATCAGTGAGTACATATTGTTCAAGTTCCTTTGTGATTGGGTTACCTCACTCAGGATGATGCCCTCCAGGTCCATCCATTTGCATAGGAATTTCATAAATTCATTCTTTTTAATAGCTGAGTAGTACTCCATTGTGTAGATGTCCCACATTTTCTGTATCCATTTCTCTGTTGAGGGGCATCTGGGTTCTTTGCAGCTTCTGGCTATTATAAATAAGGTTGCTATAAAGATAGTGGAGCATGTGTCCTTCTTACCGGTTGGGACATCTTCTGGATATATGCCCAGGAGAGGTATTGCGGTATCCTCTGGTAGTACTATATCCAATTTTCTGAGGAACTGCCAGACTGATTTCCAGAGTGGTTGTACAAGCTTAAAATCCCAACAACAATGGAGGAGTGTTCCTCTTTCTCCACATCCACGCCAGCATCTGCTGTCACCTGAATTTTTTATCTTAGCCATTCTGACTGGTGTGAGGTGGAATCTCAGGGTTGTTTTGATTTGCATTTCTCTGATGATTAAGGATGTTGAACATTTTTTCAGGTGCTTCTCTGCCATTCGGTATTCCTCAGGTGAGAATTATTTGTTCATCTCTGAGCCCCATTTTTAATGGGGTTATTCGATTTTCTGGAGCCCACCTTCTTGAGTTCTTTACATATATTGGATATTAGTCCCCTATCCGATTTGGGATAGGTAAAGATCCTTTCCCAATCTGTTGGTGGTCTTTTTGTCTTATTGACGGTGTCTTTTTCCTTGCAGAAGCTTTGCAATTTTATGAGGTCCCATTTATCGATTCTCGATCTTACAACATAAGCCATTGCTGTTCTAATCAGGAATTTTTCCCCTGTGCCCATATCTAACAGGCTTTTCCCTACTTTCTCCTCTATAAGTTTCAGTGTCTCTGGTTTTATGTGAAGTTCCTTAATCCACTTAGATTTGACCTTAATACAAGGAGATAGGAATGGATCAATTCTCATTCTTCTACATGATAACCGCCAGTTGTGTCAGCACCATTTGTTGAAAATGCTGTCTTTTTTCCACGGGATGGTTTTAGCTCCCTTGTCAAAGATCCAGTGACCATAGGTGTGTGGGTTCATCTCTGGGACTTCAATTCTGTTCCATTGGTCTACTTGTCTGTCACTATACCAGTATCATGCAGTTTTTATCACAATTGTTCTGTATTACAGCTTTTGGTCAGGCATGGTGATTCCACCAGAGGTTCTTTTATCCTTGAGAAGAGTTTTTGCTATCTAGGTTTTTTGTTATTCCAGATAAATCTGCTGATTGCATTTTCTAATTCGTTGAAAAATTGAGTTGGAATTTTGATGGGGATTGCATTGAATCTGTAGATTGCTTTTGGCAAGATAGCCAATTTTACTATATTGATCCTGCCAATCCATGAGCATGGGAGATCTTTCCATCTTCTGAGATCTTTAATTTCTTTCTTCAGAGACTTGAAGTTCTTATCATACAGATCTTTCACTTCCTTAGTTAGAGTCACACCAAGGTATTTTATATTATTTGTGACTATTGAGAAGGGTGTTGTTTCCCTAATTTCTTTCTCAGCCTGTTTATCCTTTGTGTACAGAAAGGCCATTGAATTTTGAGTTAATTTTATATCCAGCTACTTGATTGAAGCTGTTTATCAGGCTTAGGAGTTCTCTAGTGGAATTTTTATGGTCACTTATATATATTATCCTATCATCTGCAAAAAGTGATATTTGGACTTCTTCCTTTCCAATTTGTATCCCCTTGTTCTCCTTTTGTTGTCGAATTGCTCTGGCTAGGACTTCAAGTACAGTGTTGAATAGGTAGGGAGAGAGTGGATAGCCTTGTCTAGTCCCTGATTTTAGTGGGATTGCTTCCAGGTTCTCACCATTTACTTTGATGTTGACTACTGGTTTGCTGTAGATTGCTTTTATCATGTTAAGTATGGGCCTTGAATTCCTGATCTTTCCAAGACTTTTATCATGAATGGGTGTTGGATCTTGTCAAATGTTTTTTTCTGCATCTAACGAGATGATCATGTGGTTTTTGTCTTTGAGTTTGTTTATATACTGGATTACGTTGATGGATTTCCATATATTGAACCATCCCTGGGATGAAACCTACTTGGTCAGATGGATGATTGTTTTGATGTGTTCTTGGATTCGGTTAGCAAGAACTTTATTGAGGATTTTTGCATGGATATTCATAAGGGAAATTGGTCTGAAATTCTCTACCTTTGTTGGGTCTTTTTGTGGTTTAGGTATCAGAGTAGTTGTGGCTTCATAGAATGAGATGGGTAGAGTACCTTCTGTTTCTATCTTGTGGAACAGTTTGTGAAGAACTGTGATTAGATCTTCTTTGAAGGTCTGATAGAACTCTGCACTAAACCCGTCTGGTCCTGGGCTTTTTTGGTTGTGAGACTATTAATGACTGCTTCTATTTCTTTAGGGGATATAGGACTGTTTAGATTATTAACCTGATCTTGATTTAACTTTAGTACCTGGTATCTGTGTAGAAAATTGTCCATTTCTTCCAGGTTTTCCAGTTTTGTTAAGTATAGCCTTTTGTAGAAGGATCTGATGGTTTTATGGATTTCTTCAGGATCTGTTCTTATGTTTCCCTTTTCATTTCTGATTTTGTTAATTAGGATGCTTTCCCTGTGTCCTCTAGTGAGTCTGGCTAAGGGTTTATCTATCTTGTTGATTTTCTCAAAGAACCAGCTCCTTGATTGGTTAATTCTTTGAGTAGTTCTTGTTTCCACTTGGTTGATTTCACCCCTGAGTTTGATTATTTCCTGCCGTGTGTGTACTCCTCTTGGGTGAATTTGCTACCTTTTGTTTTAGATCTTTTAGGTGTGTTTTCAGGCTGCTAATGTGTGCTCTCTAGTTTTTTTTTTTTAAGCAGGAACTCAGAGCTATGAGTTTTCCTCTTAGAAATGCTTTCATTGTGTCCCATAAGTTTCGTATTTTGCGGCTTCAATTTCATTAAATTCCAAAATGTCCTTAATTTCTTTATTCCTTCCTTGACCGAGGTATCATTGAGAAGAGTGTTGTTCAGTTTCCACGTGAATGTTAGCTTTCTATTATTTATTTTGTTATGGAAGATCAGCCTTAGTCCATGGTGATCTGATAGAATGCATGGGACAATTTCAATATTTTTGTATATGTTGAGGCTTGTTTTGTGACTAATTCTGGGGTGAATTTGGAGAAGGTACCATGAGGTGCTGAGAAGAAGGTATATCTTTTGTTTTAGGAAAAAATGTTCTGTAGATATCTGTTAAGTCCATTTGTTTCATTACTTCTGTTAGTTTCACTGCATCCCTGTTTAGTTTTCTGTTTCCATGATCTGTCCATTGGTGAAAGTGGTTTGTTGAAGTCTCCCACTATTATTGTGTGAGGTGCAATGTGTGCTTTGAGCTTTACTAAAGTTTCTTTAATGAATGTGGCTGCTTTTGTATTTGGAGCATAGATATTCAGAATTGAGAGTTCTTCTTGGGAGATTTTACCTTTGATGAGTATGAAGTGCCCCTCCTTGTCTTTTTTGATTACTTTTGGTTGGAAGTCGATTTTGTTAGATATTAGAATGGCTACTCCAGCTTTTTTCTTTGGACCTTTTGCTTGCAAAATTTTTTTTCCAGCCTTTTACTCTCAGGTAGTGTCTGTCTTTTTCCCTGAGATGAGTTTCCTGTAGGCAGCAAAATGTTGGGTCTTGTTTGTGTAGCCAGTTTGTTAGTCTATATCTTTATTTTGGAGTTGAATCCATTGTTATTCAGAGATATTAAGGAAAAGTAATTGTTGCTTCACGTTATTTTTGTTGTTAAAGTTGGCATTCTGTTCTTGTGGCTGTCTTCTTCTAGGTTTTTTGTAGGATTATCTTTTTGCTTTTTCTAGGGCGTGGTTTCTGTCCTTGTACTGTTTTTTTTTTTTGTTTGTTTTTGTTTTTTGTTTTCTGGTTTTTTTTCTGTTATTATCCTTTGAAGGGCTGGATTCGTGGAAAGATAATGTGTGAATTTGGTTTTGTTGTGGAATACTTTGGTTTCTCCATTTATGGTAATTGAGAGTTTGACTGGGTATAGTAGTCTGTGCTAGAATTTGTGTTCTCTTAGTGTCTGTATAACATCTGTCCAGGCTCTTCTGGCTTTCATAGTCTCTGGTGAAAAATCTGGTGTAATTCTGATAGGCTTGCCTTTATATGTTACTTGACCTTTTTCCCTTACTGCTTTTAGTATTCTATCTTTATTTAGTGCATTTGTTGTTCTGATTATTATGTTTTGGAAGGAATTTCTTTTCTGGTCCTGTATATTTGGGGTTCTGTAGGCTTCTTGTATGTTCATGGGCATCTCTTTCTTTAGGTTTGGGATGTTTTCTTGTATAATTTTGTTGAAGATATTTGCTGGTCCTTTCAGTTGAAAATCTTCATTCTCATCTACTCCTATTATCTGTAGGTTTGGTCTTCTCTTTGTGTCCTGGATTTCCTGGATGTTTTGAGTTAAGATCTTTTTGCATTTTCCCTTTTCTTTGATTGTTGTGCCGATGTTCTCTATGGAATCTTCTGCACCTGAGATTCTCTCTTTCATCTCTTGTATCCTGTTGCTGATGCTCACGTCTATGGTCCCAGATTTCTTTCCTAGGGTTTCTATCTCCAGCGTTGCCTCACTTTGGGTTTTCTTTATTTTTTCTACTTCCCTTTTTAGGTCTACTATGGTTTTGTTCATTTCCATCACCTGTTTGGATGTGTTTTCCTGTTTTTCTATAAGGACTTCTACCTGCTTGGTTGTGTTTTCCTGTTTTTCTTTAAGGACTTGTAACTCTTTAGCAGTGTTCTCCTTTATTTCTTTAAGTGAGTTATTAAGGTCCTTCTTGATGTCCTCTACCATCATCATGAGATATGGTTTTAAATCCAGGTCTAGCTTTTCGGGTGAGTTGAGGTGCCCTGGCCTGGGCGAAGTGGGAGTGCTGAGTTCTGATGATGGTGAGTGGTCCTGGTTTCTGCTAGTAAGATTCTTACGTCTACCTTTTGCCATCTGGTATTCTCTGGCGTTAATTGTTATAGTTGTCTCTGTTTAGAGATTGTTCCTCTAGTGATTTTGTTACCCTCTATCAGCACACCTGGGAGACTAGCTCTCTCCTCTGAGTTTCAGTGGTCAGAGCAGTCTCTGCAGGCAAGCTCTCCTCTTTATGGGAAGGTGCACAGTTATCTGGCATTTGGACCTCCTCCTGGCCGAAGATGAAGGCCCAAAACAGGATCTTTCTGAGAAGCTGTGTTGCTTTGGCCTGTCACAGAAGCCATTGTTTCAGTAGTCCACACTCTCACCTGTGTAGACTACTTTCTGCGGAGTTCTGAAACGAAGATGGCTCCTGCTGATCCTGAGGCAAAGGCCTCCCAGGCTGGGTACACACCTGTCCTCTGGCCAGGAAGGTGGCTTGTTGTCTGGAGCCAAAAATGGCGCCACCTCAGAAGCTCTGTGGCTCTTGCCTGTCCCAGAAGCTGCTAGACTCTGTAGTCCACCCTCTTACCTGCAGAATGCCCACCCCGGTGTCCCGGAAGTGAGATGGCTCCTGCGGAATCTGAGGCAGAAGCCTCCGGGGCTGGGCAGACACCTGTCCTCTGGCCCCGAAGGTGGCTGGTTGTCTGGAGCCGAAAATGGTGCCGCCTCAGGAGCTCTGTGGCTCTCGCCTGTCCCAGAAGCTGCTAGCCTCTGTAGTCCACACTCTCACCTGCAGACTGCCCGCCCCGGTGTCCCGGAACTGAGATGGCTTCCGCGGAATCTGAGGCAGAAGCTTCCCGGGCCGGGCGGACATCTGTCCTCTGGCCCCGAAGGTGGTCGGTTGTCTGGAGCCGAAAATGGCGCCGCCTCAGAAGCTCTGTCTTGAAAGACCTTCTGAACAGGCTGAGAAAGTATCATCTCAGAAAATCAGTAAAAGATAGAAGCATGTTAAATGAAAATATATGTTGGGATTTTGATCTTTGACTATGGCCATAACTATTACCTGTCATTACAATTATGTTGTTGTTATTGTTGTTGTTGTTGTTGTTGTTGTTGTTGTTGTTGCTGCTGCTGCTGCTGTTTATTAGATAATTTCTTTATTTAAATTTCAGATGTTATCCCCTTTCCAGGTTCCCCCTAGAACCCACCTATCCCATTTCCCTCCCCCTGCTTCTATGAGGATGTTGCCCCACCTACCCAACCTCCCCTGCCTACTTGACATGGCATTCCCCTACATTGGGAGACTGAGACTTCACAGGACTAAGGGCCTCTCCTCCCATTGATGCACAAAAAGAATGTCATCTGCTACATATGTGGCTGTAATCATGAGTCCCTCCATATATGCTCCTTGATTAGTGGTTTAGTCCCTGGTAGCTCTATGAAGTGTGGTTGGTTGATATTGCTGTTCTTCCTGGGCCATTGCAAAACCCTTCATCTCCTTCAGTCCACAGTTTAACTCCTCCACTGGGGACCCTTTGCTCAGTCCAATGGTTGGTTGTGAGCATCAGCCTCTGCATTTGTCAGGCTCTGGCAGATCCTGTCAGGAGGCAGCTATATCAGGATCCAGTCTGCAGAACATTGCCATCCTAAATATTCTGTCACAACCTAGTATGCCTACAGTACCTTTTAAAGAGAAAAGCCCTATTAAGCTTATGTATCTCAACAATTTTGTCTCCAGTCTGTGGAACTGTATGGAAAGCAGTAGGTGGTCCCTGTGATTGGAGATAGACCTGAAGACTTGAAAAGACTATGCCATTGGCAGTTAATCCTCTCTGCTTTGTGTTTGTACATGAAGATTTGAGCTTTCTGCTACTGCCATTCCCTCATGCCTACAGACTCGATTTCTCCCATAACAATCATAGATTCTAACCTTGTGTAACCAAAAGTCCCACATGAACTCTCTTCCTGTTTAAGGCACTTTGATCATGGTGCCTTGACACAACAATAGAGGGACATTTATACCACAGACTCAATTTCTTAAGTTACAAATTTGCATTAAATAGAGCTAGGCTTGCCTGAATTACAAGGATATTGACACTATTGTGAATCTGAAGAAGGGTTTGCAAACTACAGTATGTTCAATAATTATGATTAGAAATGGAATGTGACAGATTTCACTGTCACTAGACTAGAAAGAACAGGTCAGCACAGTTCAATATTATAAATGAATACAGAAGCCATTGCATAGCACCTAACTAATAAATGCATTTACAAAGTGGAATCTTATTGTGGTGAATGATGCTTATGATCTGTTCTTGGATTCGTTTTGAGAGAATTTTGGTCAGTATTATTGCAACCCATTGATGGTATGATTTCAAACTTGTAAAACCACTTTGGAAAACAATCTGGAGTTTCCTCACATAATTTAAAATAATTCTGCCTGAAGACCCAGATATATTACTCCTGAGCATATACTACAAAAGACACTCCAAAATAGAACAAAGATACATGCTGCTCTATGTTCATAGAAGCCTTATTTATAATGGTCAGAAGCTAGAAACAGTCCAGATATCCATCAATGGAAGAACGGAAACAGAAAATGTGGTATATTTCCACAAAGGAGTACTACTCTGCTATTAAATCTGAGCTTCACGTTTAGTAACACTGCTGAACATTCTGTATTACCAAATGATAACCTCGGTACACAAAGTTCCCAAATAGAAGATTGGGTAAGGCCCTTGCATCACCCACTGCAATGGTGAAGGTACAAGGATGCATTACTCACAGCTTGCCAATATGACTCACACCACCTCTCAACATTTCACAGATAAGTCTTAGGGGGCCAATATCAAGGCTCTATGAATGGTTATTGTTGTGCAAATATAGAGGTAAAGGCATTCTGTAAAGTGATAACATGTCTTTGTGATATAGAATTTTCAAAATGCTGAAACAAACAATAAGACCAAAGAATATATACAAGATGTGAGGGCATGTGACCTGATATTGGGCATCCCTATAACCATATTGCAGGTGTGTGCTTGGCCCAGCCAGCTCTTCTAGACATCATCTAGATAAGCAGTTCCGCTTGAGTGAGAAAGACAGTATCCAATCTTTCTTACTTTGTTATTCTGACTGAGATCAAAAAGAAAATCTTCCAATCTCAACCTCAATCTCATTGGAGAATGCTGGCAAGCTGGTAATAATATCATGCCAGGCTAAAACAGGAACTTCAATCATAATGATATTTTTGTTCTATGAGAGTTGCTAATGAAGCTAGAGTGGGCAATTTGTTGGTTTCATGCCTTGCCAGAGAAGGGGAAAACAGTGAGAATTGCTGAGTCTGGCAATTATCCAATTGAAGTTGAACTAATTAAATGAGCACTGTTCCCAAGTCATACTTTCTGGAGATGTCAATGAGGTAAGTTCCAGAAGACTATAAAAACTAATTTAGTCATGGTTTATAAGGCATATTGACAGAAGCTTACATGATTATGTCTCTATTCCTGTCACTTTTGAACATAGCCACAAAGAGTAAAGCCAGTTCAGCAAGAATGAATGAACTCTGAAAAATATTCATGAATTCTAGCGATGATTGAAAGGAGAATAATGTGTGGGGGTGTATGGATGTGTTTGTTTAGGTACATTTACATGTAGGGATATAAGTGCATGGATAGAAGTTCAGAGAACAAGTTTAATCATGCATTCTCAGATAACACAGTGCAACTTTTTTTGTGTAACAAGGATTCCAAGTAGAAAAAGCTAGCTGATCACCATTAGTAAGGATCATACATGTCTTTGTCTTCTGATTACTAGTAGTACATGAATGTACCACCATGTCCAGAGTTTTTAACTGGGTTCCAGGATAGCAACTAAACCCAATTATTCAAGCTCAATACCCAAGCACTGTTCTCATGGTGATATCTATTCTACAGTACTGGGGTTGAAATTTAATTTTAGTGTTTGTCTTTAAATGTATGTTTTATAATTTTATTTTATTTTTAATTTAGTTTTTTACACTCCATATTTCGTTCCCCACCCCTCTCATCCACCTTCCAACTGATCTACATCACACACCTCCTCCCCACACAACCTCATCTCCGCAAGAATGACCCTAACAACACCCAACATGACCTCTAAACTCCCTGTGGATTAGGTGCATCATCTCTGAATGAACACATACCAGGAAGTCCTCTACTGTGTGTTTGCATGGAGCCTCTTATCAGGTGTTGTATGCTGTCTGTTTGGTGGTCCAGTATTTGAGAGGTTTCGAGGATCCAGATTAATTGTGACTGTTGGTCCTCCTACAGGATCACCCTTCTCTTCAGCTTCTTTCAGCCTTCCCTAATTCAACAATAGGGGTCAGCTGCTTCTCTCCAATGATTGCATGCAAATATCTACACCTGACTATTTCAACTGCTTTTTGGGTCTTTTGGAAGGAACTCATGATAGACCACTTTTTGTGAGCTCTCTATAGGCTAAGTAATAGTGTCAGATCTTGGGAAGTCTGCTTGAGCTAGACGTCACTTTGGGACTATTGCTGGACCTTCTTTTCCTCAGGTTCCTCTACATTTTTACCCCTGTAATTTTTCAGACAGGAACAATTATGGTTCAGAGATGGGACTATGGGATGGCAACCTCATCTCTCACTTGATAATTTACTGCAGGTGATGGGCTTTATAATTTTCCTCTCCCTACTGTCTGGCATTTCATTTAAGGTCCCTACCTTTGAGTCCTGGGAGTATCTCACCGCCCAGGTCTCTGGTACATTCTTTAGGCTCCCAACAACCTCCTTTTTCCTGGGGTTGCCTGTTAACATTCTTTCTGCTGGTATTCAGGGTTTTAATACTTTTCCCTAAATCAATACCAGAAACAGTTCCCCCACACACACTGTCCCACATCCTGCCCATTTTTCCTCCCAAGTACCTCACTACCTCCCATTTGTGATTTCTTTCTTTTTTCTCCCAAGTGGGACTGAGGGATCCTCACTTGGGTATTTCAGCTTGTTGAGCTTTTTGAGTTCTGTAGAAGGTATCTTGGGTAATTTTTTTTTTGGGGGGGCAGGGAATGTAATATCCACTCATTAGTGAGTCAATACCTTGCATGTGGTTTTGAGTTTGAGTTACTTCACTCAGGATGATATTTTCTAGTTCCATCCATTTGCCTGCAAAACTCAGGATGTCCTCATTCATAACACTGTGTAAATGAACCACATTTTCTGTATCCATTTTTCGGTCATGGGACATCTAGGTTGTTTCAAGCTTCTGGCTATGACAAATAAGGCTGTAATGGACATAGTGGAACATGTGTCCTTGTGGCATGGTAGGACAACTTTTGGGTATATTTCCAAGAGTGGTATAGCTGAGTCTTCAGGTACATCTATTTCCAGTCTTCAGAGGAACCTCCAGATTGATCTTTAGAGTACCATATTGCAATCCCACCAGCAATATAGTTGTGTTCCTCTTTCTCCACATCCTCTCCAACATGTGTTGTCACTTGAGGTTGTGATCTTAGCCATTCTGATTGATGAAAAGTGGAATCTCAGAGTTGTTCTTATTTGCATTTCTTTGATAAATAAGGGCATTAATATTTCTTTAGGTACATCTCAACCATTAGAGAATCCTAAGTTGTGAAATCTCAGTTTAGTTCTATGCCCCACATTTTGATTTAGCTGTTTGTGTTTTTTTGTTTGTTTGTTTTGTTTTTTTTTTTTGGTGATTAACTTCTTGAGTTATTCATATATTTTGGATATTAACCCTCTATCAGATGTGTGGTTAATGAAGTTTTTTTCCCAATGTGTAGGTTGCTCATTTGTCTTCTTGACTAGGTCCTTTGCCTACAGAAGCTTTCCAGTTACATAAGGTCCCATTTATCAATGGTTGATCTTAGAACATAAGCCATTGGAGTTCTGTTTAGAAAATTTTCCCTTTTGCCCATGAGTTCAAGACTCTTTCCTACATTCTCTTCTATTACATTCAGTGTCTGTTTTTATGTTGAGGTCCTTGATCCACTTGAACTTGAGCTTTGTACAAGGTGACAAATATGTGTCTATTTTCATTATTCTACATACAGACAAAAAGTTAGACCAGCACCATACATTTAAGATGCTTTCTATTTTCCATTGTATATTTTGGCTTCTTTTTCAAAGGTCAAATGACTTTAAGTTTCTGGTTTTATTTTGGTTCTTCAATTCCATTCCATTGATTAATATGTCTGTCTCTGGACCAATACCATGCAGTTTTCAATCACTCTTGCTCTGTAGTAAAGCTTGAGATCAGGAATGCTGATTTACCCCAGCTGTTCCTTCATAGTTTTTTTTTTTTTTTTTTTTTACTTTCCAGATGATTTTGAGAAGTGCTCTTTCCATGTCTTTGAAGAATTTTGTTGGAGTTTTGATGGGGATTGTATTGAATCTATAGTTTGCCTTTGGTAGGACAGCCATTGTTATTATGTTAATTCTGCCAAACCATGAGCATGGGAGATCTATCCATTTTCTGAGATCTTCTTCAGTTTCATTATTGAGAGATTTTAAATTATTGTCATACAGGTCTTTTACTTGTTTGGTTAGAGTTAACCCAACATATTTTTTACTATTTGTGACTATTATAAAGGGATTTTTTCCATAATTTCTTTCTCAGCCTGTTTATCTTTTGGACAAAGAAAGGCTACTGATTTATTTGAGTTAATTTTATATCCTGGCATTTTGCTGGAGTTGTTTATCAGTTGGAGAAGTTCTCTGCTAGAATTTGCAGGGTCACTCATATGTCCTATCATAACATCTGCAAATAGTGATACCTTTCTTTCTTCTTTACCAATTTGTATGTGCTTGATATTTTTTGTTTTCTTATTTTTCGAGCTAACATTTCTAGTACAATATTAAATACATATGTGGAGAGTGGGCTTCCTTGTCTTGTCCCCATTTCAGTGGAATTGCTTCCAGTATGTCTCCATTTATTTTGATATTGACTGTTGGTTTGCAGTAAATTGTTTTTATGTTTATGGATGGGCCTTGAATTCTTGATCTCTCCATACTTCTAACATGAAGGCGTGTTGTATTTTGACAAATGATTTTTCTTTATCTAGAGGAATCATCATGTGTTTTTTTTTTTTTTTGATTTGTTCTTGTATTCAGTTTGCTAGAATTGTATTGAGTAATTTGGCATCAATAATTAAAAGCAAGACTGGTCTGAAGTTCTCCTTTTTTGTTGGGTCCTTTTGTGATTAGGTATCAGAGCAATTGTGGCTTCGTAAAACAAGTTAGTGTTCCCTCTGTTTCAATTTTATGGAATAATGTGCGGAAAATTGGTATCAGTTCTTCTGTGAAGGTCTGATAGAATTCTATACTAAATCTATCCTGCCATGGGCTCTCTTTGGTTTGGAAGTTTTTAATAAGTACTATTTTCTTAGCAGATATGGGCCTGTTTAAACATATTCCCTGCTTTTGATTTAACTTTGGTATATGGCATCTGTCTAGAAAACCATTCATTTTGCCTAACTTTCCAGTTTGTTGAGTATAGTCTTTTATAGTAGGATCTGATGATTCTTTGAATTTCCTCCATTTCTTTTGTTATGTCTCTCCCCTTTCACTAATGATTGTTTTAATTTAGATACTGCCTCTTTGCCCTTTAGTTAAATTGTCTAGGGGTTGATCCATCTTGTTGATTCTTTCAAAGAACCAGCTTTTGGTTTTTCTGATTCTTTGTATTGGTTTCTTTGTTTCTATTTTTTTCCCTTTGGCAAGTCCTTCTTTGGAGAGACAATGGAGCAAAAGTGGTGATCTTACCTCTGAGCTTAGGAGTGAGAGCACTCCTGAGAGATCAGCTCTCTTCAAGCAGAATTTGTGTGTGGATGACTGTGTAACCTGTTCAGCCTTCTTTATTAGAGTAAACATGACCACTATCCTAGAGGTGACACCCACAATCTGACTCGCCCTCACTCATAATTCACTAGTTAAGAAAATGTCTACAGGCTTAAATAAAGCAAGAGCTTATTAAAGCACTTTCAGAACGGGGTTCCCTCCTCTGATATGATTCTATCCTGTGTCAAATGGACATAAAACTACTGAGTACAATAGTGATTGAAGAGGTGTCCATATTTCATACAACTCTATTTTATTATGGTTTACTATACATAAATATTGTTACATACATACTCTAACTTTAAGACAAGGATTTTTTTTTAATTGTCAGGATCAAAGCAACAACAAAATCACAAGTCTACAAGCATTTCAAAACCAAAGTTCACAAGGATATTTCAAGTGATTAAACAGCAAGTTACTGACACTGAGGACATAGTGACCTCATCAAGAAAACTGACAGATATGAATGTGGATCATATAATAGAACATACTAATAGATCAATAGTAAATTTCATGAGTTTTATCATTGAAGTAGGATGTGGTGAAAAATGTTTATTTTTTATTTTTATTGGATATTTGCTTTATTACATTTCAAATGATATCCCCTATCTTAGATTCTTCTTCAAAAATCCCTTATCACCACCCTGTTCTTCTGCTCCCCAACCCAACCACTTCTGATTCCTGGGCCTGGCATTACCATATACTGGGGTAGAGCCTTTACAGGAAAAAAAGGTGTCTTCTCTGACTGATGGCCAACTAGGTTACCCTTTGTTACAAATGCAGCTAGAACAATGAGTCCCACAATTTGTGCTCTTTGATTGGTGATTTAGTCCCAGGGAGCTCTAGGGGGCAGTAGTAGTTAGTCCATATTGCTGTTCCTCCTATAGGGTTGCAGAGCCCTTCAGGTCCTTGGGTACTTTCTCTAGCTCCTCCATTGGGGGTCCTGTGTTCCATCCAATACATGACTGTGAGCATCCACTTCTATATTTTCCAGGCACTGTCAGAGCCTACCAGGGTACAGCTATATAAGGCTCCTGTCAGCAAAATCTTATTGGCATCAGCAATAGTGTCTGGGTTTGGAGGTAGAAGGACTGAAGGAGCTGAAGGTGATTGTAACCCCATGAGAAGAACAACAGTATCAATTAACCGGACCCCTCAGAGCTCCCAGAGATGACGACACCAACCAAAGATTATACATGGTCTGGTCTGTGGCCCCCACTACATAAGTAGCAGAGGACTGACTTGTCTGCCAAGAGTTGGAGTGAATGTGCTTATTACCCCAGAGAGGGGGTTGGGTGGAGGGCTCATTTGAAGGGGAACAACATTTAAATGTAAACAAATAAAATAATAATAAAAAAGAAAAAAATATCATATCCTTTTTAACGTTCCTTCTCACTGCACATTGATATCTTTTCACAGATACAGAGATGTCTTTTATCACAGTCATCAACATGTAGACCTGTCACACTGAAATACAGACAGTCTCCTGTACTCTTCACTGATTTCATTGCTTCAAAATCAATATAAACCAAAATATATAATAGCCAGTTATTAAAATTTAAGCTTATAGATTGACACCAAACCTGACCATCTGAATTTAGCCCTCAGATGCCTAATAATTAAAATAGAGACTTAATTAATTTCAGCTGTCGACTAATTGCTTTTCTGCTGTGGGAACTGTGTATATGCATGCACATTAATTCACAAAAAATACATAAATATAGTAACAATAAGTATATTGTCTCTGATAACAGCTTAACACATTATGCTTTTGATACCAGTATCATTATCCCACAAGTAGTATTATTTTTCATCATTGAAATAATAAACTATAGTCTTATACTGAAGATACTTTCATATGATATTTTGTGCAATGACAATAGATTAAAAGAAATAAATAAATGTTTGTGGCATCCAGTACAAGGTTGCATATGCATGCTATTTATAGAGAAAAAGTTGTATAATAAAGGTATAAATGATGGTTTATGAATATACTCTGTCTTTTTTCCTTGTGATATCTTCACATCAGAGCTAAAAGTTATTCATTGAAAATTGGGGATTGAAATACTTCCCTGTATTCAACACACTGCAATCACTGCTGTATTGTGTTTTAAGTGCCAAATCTAAATTGTTGTGAAAATAATTTTAAAAGTTGAATATAATATAAAACAAAGGAAAGATGATACATACCTATAAACTCATCCTTTGAGAGTAAACATGGGTGATAAGATTTTGGGAGTCTGAATGAGCAGGATAACAAACCAGGTCAGATTGGGCTTTGGAACAATAATCTGATCAAATAATAACTAATAATTAAAAGATTCTTCAATATATTTGAGAAAGGAAAGGAAGCCAATTCCTTTATTTACTAGGCTTCAAGAGGTGAGACTCCCAAATGATTAGCAGAATGTATCAAGCAGTCTTTTTCCTAATAGGCATGGCAAGATGAATAGTGAATCTATGGAAAATATTCATTCAAATCTAAAATAATTAATGTGGATAGATGCAAAGATGCATAATTTTAGCATCAGAACTTCGGAGGCAAAGGCAAAAAGTTCAGGAATTCAAGGTTGACTTGGACAAGTGAATTTGAACCAAACTAGCATGATTATGTATCAAATAAAATTAAGCAGGAGGGAAATCAACAGAACTCATATGGCAAAGGGTACATCTTCAAAAGTCAACAACTTTATTGAGCCTGAGATATTATTTGGGGGAAACAGAATCTTCAGATTTACCGTTGGAAAGAATAGGAAGAGAAATGACCAAATGAAGCATGAATTATAAGCAAAACAGGTAAAATACAATAGGAATGATTATACACAATATTCAGCCATGAGACATGATAAATGCTGTCAATACAGCACGAATTAGAAAGGGCAATCGGCAGATTCATCTGGAATAACAAAAAACATAGGATAGCAAAAACTCTTATCAAGGATAAAAGAACCTCTGGTGGAATCACCATGCCTGAACTAAAGCTGCACTACAGAGCAATTGTGATAAAAACTGCATGGTACCGGTATAGTGACAGACAAGTAGACCAATGGAACAGAATTGAAGACCCAGAGATGAACCCACACACCTATGGTCACTTGATCTTTGACAAGGGAGCTAAAACCATCCCGTGGGGGGGGGGGGTGGGGAAGACAGCATTTTCAACAAATGGTGCACAAATGGCAGTTATCATGTAGAAGAATGAGAATTGATCCATTCCTATCTCCTTGTACTAAGGTCAAATCTAAGTGGATTAAGGAACTCCACATAAAACCAGAGACACTGATACTTATAGAGGAGAAAGTAGGGAAAAGCCTCGATGATATGGGTACAGGTGAAAAATTCCTGAATAGAACAGCAATGGCTTGTGCTGTAAGATCGAGGATCGATAAATGGGACCTCATAAAATTGCAAAGCTTCTGCAAGGCAAAAGACACCGTCAATAAGACAGAAAGACCACCTACAGATTGGAAAAGAATCTTTACCTATTCCAAATCAGACAGGGGACTAATATCCAATATATATAAAGAATTCAAGAAGGTGAGCTCCAGAAAATCAAATAACCCCATTAAAAAATGGGGCTCAAAGATGAACAAAGAATTCTCACCTGAGGAATACTGAATGGCAGAGAAGCACCTGAAAAATGTTCATCATCCTTAATCATCAGGGAAATGCAAATCAAAACAATCCTGAGATTCCACCTCACACCAGTCAGAATGGCTAAGATCAAAAATTCAGATGACAGCAGATGCTGCTGAGGATGTGGAGAAAGAGGAACACTCTTCCATTGTTGGTGGGATTGCAAGCTTGTACAACCACTCTGGAAATCAGTCTGGCGGTTCCTCAGAAAATTGGACATAGTACTACCGGAGGATACCGCAAAACCTCTCCTGGGCATATATCCAGAAGATGTCCCAACCGGTAAGAAGGACACATGCTCCACTATCTTCATAGCAGCCTTATTTATAATAGCCAGAAGCTGGAAAGAACCCAGATGCCCATCACAGAGGAATGGATACAGAAAATATGGGACATTTACACAATGGAGTACTACTCAGCTATTAAAAAGAATGAATTTATGAAATTCCTAGACAAATGGATGGACCTGGAGGCCATCTTCCTAAGTGAGGCAACCCAATCACAAAGGAACTTGAACAATATGTACTCACTGATAAGTGGATATTAGCCCAGAAACTTAGGATATACAAGATATAAGATACAATTTGCTAAACGCATGGAACTCAAGAAGAACAAAGACCAAAGTGTGGACACTTTGCCCCTTCCTAGAAATGGGAACAAAACACCCATGGAAGGAGATACAGAGACAAAATTTGGAGCTGTGATGAAAGGATGGACCATCTAGTGATTGCCATACACAGGGACCCATCCCATAAAAAAGCTTCTAAATGCTGATCCCATTGCATACACTAGCAAGATTTTGCTATCAGGACCCAGAGATAGCTGTCTCTTTTGAGACTATGTCGGGGCCTAGCAAACACAGAAGTGGATGCTCACAGTCAGCTATTGAATGGATCACAGGGCCCCCAATGGAGGAGCTAGAGAAAGTACCCAAGGAGCTAAAGGGAACTGCAACCCTATATGTGGAACAACAATGTGAGCTAACCAGTACACCAGAGCTCTTGTCTCTAGCTGCATATGTATCAAAAGATGACCTAGTCAGCCATCACTGGAAAGAGAGGCCCTTTGGACTTGCAGACTTTATATGTCCCAGTACAGGGGAACGCCAGGGCCAAAAAGGGGGAGTGGGTGGGTAGGGGATTGTGGGGGTGGATATGGGGGACTTTTGGGATAGCGTTGGAAATGTAAACGAGGAAAATACCTAATAAAAAATAAAAATAAAATAAAATAAGAAGAAAGGGATCCTGCAGTCACTAACTATTCACAGACACATAATAAGCACATAGTCTGAATCATGACTTCTTGATTTTACATTTCTTAATGATGCTCACATTCATCGCCACTCAAGAATCACAATTAGGTTCACAGCTAACACTGTAACAAGTATAGAGGTTATGGCTTCTTCCTATTGGAGAAAATGCTTGCAGAAGCCAAAGAAATCTTCATACAACTGGGCTATCTTTCTAAAGTCTCAAGTCTGGCTGTAGTTACCTGAACCACCAATGGGGAATAGTTCTGTAGCATAGTCAGGTCCATGAAGATCTATTAATCAGGATGAAGGTATGCTCTCAGCTTCTGGTATTTCTCTCCAAATGTTATCTGTTGCCCATATCTGCCAATGCAGAGTGCTATAGAGTATAAACAATTTAGTTAATTCTGTCCAGTTATTGTGGCAAGAACTGGCAACTCTAGCCAGTGTAAGGTAGAAGCAGGAGGAAAGGGAATAGCCTCTTTGAAATGATGCTTTACATAGAAACTTTGTATAATTTTCTCCCTTTATATTGGAAAGCCAATGTTAATAATTGACATGATATGAACATGTTAATCTATCTGATAATGTATAATCTATTTCTGGATGAACTCTGTGACAAATTTCTTGAGAGTATTTTTGGAGCAAAGAGAAAGTAATTTTTCTTTTGATTTGGAACCTAGCTGTCCACTCTTCCAGGGCCACATTTAGACTAGAAGTGAGCCAGAGCTGTCATGTTCCATGGCACTTAATGAAGAGAGATTTCTCAGAAAGTTACCACTGGCGGTAGCATGCCTCAGATATTTCTATACCAGTGAAATGAAACGAATTGAAAGACAAAAATAAATGTTACCATGAGCAAAAGCCAGCAGCAACAGTTCATTCAACCCATAAGGATTCAGACACTCGGATTACAAGATAACACATTTAAAATAACTTTTCTTGGTATTGTTCAAGAACAAAAGTACAGGACAGGCACACATTCCTGTTGTACCAGCAGTTGAGAGATGGAGACATGAGAACCAGGAGTTCAAGGGTATCCTGACTGAGATAAATACCTATCTCAAAAGAAAAAGAAGTTTGAAATATCTATAAAGATATAAAGTACATATCATCACATAACTATAAACACTGTTTTAAGACAAACACAGAATTATTTGGGGTCAATCAGTATTTAGTGTTTCCAATATCACCAATATACCAGAAGAATAATAAGTCTGTTATATGAAAGCTGAGGGGTTGTTTCTGAAGATGGAAGATTCAATGGAGACAGGAAATGAAAGATAAGAGGCAGGAGAGAATGAAAGACTGATTATACCAAAAAAAGCTGTATGAAAAGGCCTTATGGAAATGTACTAGTTAGTAAGGTTATAGTTGACATCACAAAACAAGAGTTATTAAGTGAAAATCAAGTGCAAGTCAGGGCCCACAGAGGTCTCCAACAAAGCACAATCTATTGCCTCTCTACTTTCTTACTCAGCATAACTACGTGGTAACAACCTATTGCTGAAGACACAACACACTGTGACACCACAACATAGACATTTAATCTCAAATCAATCAGGAAACATTTGTCCTTTCACTACCTATGCAAAGGTCAGAAAGTATATTGCAGTCTTCCTAGAGGAGAAAATATATCATACCTAGCTATATACATGCTAAGAAAGATATGCCTAGTAGTACCATTGTTAGGGGAAACTAATTGTCTTCTTACTGGATTTGAAGCATTTACCATATGAGGGAAGTCATGTTTTAAATTCTATTTAAGTCAAAAGTCTATGACTGGAGAGATCATGGACCCTAGGGAGGAATATTCTATATTCTTCCTTTACATACTCATGTGGGAAATTTGCATTATTAATCATTTATGTTTATTACCTAGACCTAGTTAAGATTTCAGTGCTGTGAAGACACCATGATCATGAATATCTTCTAAGGGGCAACCTTTAATTGGGTTTGGCTTACAGGTCCAAAAGTTCAGTCCCTTATCTCTGTGGGAACATGGCAACATCAAGGCAGATGGAGAATAAAAGAGGAGCTAAAAGTTCTACATCTTGATACTTAGGCAGGCAGGAGAAGATTGGATTCCATTTGGCTAGGATATAGGTCTCAAAGCTGCTCATGAAGTCCAGATAGAAGATTTTGGAGGTCTCTACAGAAGTTCCTACTCCATATCAAAATTTAACAGTGCCAGACACAGATATAGCTGTCTCTTGTGAGACTCTGCCGGGAAACACAGCAAACTATACTAGCAAACACAGAAGTGGATGCTCACAGTCAGCTATTGGATGGATCACAGAGCCCCCAATGGAGGAGCTAGAGAAAGTACCCAAGGAGCTGGGGAGATCTGCAACCCTATAGTTGAAACAACAATATGAACTAGCAAGTACCTCCAGGAGCTCATGTCTCTAGCTGCATATGTATCAGAAGATGGCCTAGTCGGCCAACGGTGGAAAGGGAGGCCCATTGGTCATGCAAACTTTATATGCCTCAGTACAGGGGAACGTCAGAGCCAAGAAGTGGGCGTGGGTGGGTTGGGGAGTGGATGGGGGAGCATGTGGGGGACATTTGGGATAGCACTGGAAATGTAAATGAAATAAATACCTGTGTTTACCTATGTGCGACTGCACAAGATCAAGACAACTAAATTACTGCATGGATGGGGAGGTCCCACTGCCCTAAAACATGGAGGATCCATTCGTATTTATTTTGAAAAATGCAGCTCAGGGCAATGTATATGTGAAGTGATGATCTATTGCTGCTGCTATTACTACAGTTTGTGTATTGTGTGGGAGGTGGTTTGCTTGTAAAATGGTAACAGCAGCCTATGTACCTCTTCCAACTTACAACAACCTCTTTCCTGATTTTATGACAGCATCACAACTATTGCTTCCAAGTAGAAGATGAAGGTAGATACAATTCCTTATATAGTGTTTTTCCTCTCTTGAGAATTCATCTTGAGTTATCTTTTATTTAGACGAACATAAAGAGGTAAGGGTCTACTGTCATTTGTATACAAATCCTGTTATCTTGAAAACTAAAAATGTTAACAGGAATGCAGTATGCTCATTCTCTCTAACTAGGAAATCCTTTATGCAAAGCTTTTCTCTTGTTTGGCTCTTTTAAATATCCATGTAGAAAAGTCCATTAATGATCTATAGAACAGCTCTAGGGTAACAAGTGTACTTTCTGTATAAAGGCAAGCAGGTAATGTTTTAATGTTTCAGAAGCCTAACTCTTTACACAGCAGTTACATTTCATATTCATTTATTTGGCTCATGGTTCAGCAAAGGTTTCTGGAATACACTTTTAGCATGTGAAAAGCCTAGGCAGATACATGACTGCTTAGCATTTGATCCTGATCATTTGGCAAGAAGGGAATTTCAAAATAATATATTTCTTTATGGTGATTTTTTTCAATTATTATATCTGTAAAAGTTTCTTCATAAATATTCTTATGTTTTAGTGTATCTTGAGACTCCAAACACAATGGTCCCTGCATTTCTCAAGGTGGTTGATGTAACAGAATGACTAAAGCAGTCTTGGGCAAGAGATAGGAAATGCAGAAATACATTTTATCTGGTTGAATATAAGCTTTGCTCTTTTAAGCTCTGTGAGATCTTAAATATATTTTTAGGTTACTTCAGTATTTTTGATAAAACAGCTTGATATTTCTATCAAACAAATGACTTTCTTATTGCCAACTGTCTTTGGAAAAGGACATGCATAAAATTCTCTGAAAAAAGGCACAAATAAAATAAGAAAAGAAAGGAAAGAAGAGAAGAGAAGAGAAAAGAAAGAAAAGAAAAGAAAAGAAAAGAAAAGAAAAGAAAAGAAAAGAAAAGAAAAGAAAAGGAAAGAAAAGAAAAGAAAAGAAAAGAAAAGAAGAGAAAAGAAGATGGCTCAGAGGTTTGGGCACATTTAGGGGAAGCTTGATGGAGCAAGGAGGTAATACATGTGATCAAATTTCATGCTGTATTCATATGAGATTTTCAAGAAAAAAGAAATACTGTTAAGAAAGAAATCAATATATTCTACCAAGTCAGAAATGAACATAAACCTGAGAGCTTATACACTACAACACCTTGAAGTGGAAAGTAGACATACATATGTACATTGTATGAACTTATGCTTAGGTTTCAAGGGGCAAACAGGTGTCCTATTGTGTTATTTCTAACTGATGGGGCTGTGTGGAGTGCAGCCAGCACTAAGCTCAGGGGAAGCAGAACAAAGTCTTTTACCTGCTTTGATTGACAAAATTTAAATTATTATTATTATTATTATTATTATTATTATTAATCATTAAATATTTCTTTATAGTCCAGTCATTATCATTCTCCTAGTCTGCCCTCTATTTGATCTTCATCCCATACATTATCCCCTGTCTCCAGGAGGATGTCCCTACCCTACCCCATGCTGCTCCACTAGATCTCCCCACTCTCTGAGTTCTTAAGTCTCTCAAGGTTTAGGTACATCTTCTCTCACTGAATCCTTACTCAGTACCCTCTACATATGTTTCAGCAGCCTCATATTACCTGGTGTACCAAAAGAAAGTCTTTAATGACAGTCTACAGTCTGTGTTCTCCTTTGCCAAACCAGAAAGGGAAAGAAAGGGGTCTGGGGCAAATGTGGTTTCAGGTCCCAACTTACCTTCATAGTATCCGCACACCAGGCAGGTAAGAGAAGGCATTGTCTGGGGTAGCAGAACTAGTCTGTTTCTGAGTGAACACCAAAATAGAGAGGATCTGGAGAAGACCCTCTTCTTCAGAGATTTAGGCTTTGTTCAGTAAGAGGAAATCCATCCACAAGGATGTCCTTAATGAAGAGATGGTCCTTGCTTATTCATGCTGATTTATTTAATGGTGGTTGTGATTGTATGTACTTTATTTGTGGTGAACCACAAATTAAATACCTTTTAGAGCTGCTCATAGGCTAAAAATTATTGGGTTATATCTATGGCTCATTACCATGAAGACATAAATCCATCTGATCTTGGGCCTTCTTAATTAGGACATTTTAATGTCTGACTTTATCATGTGTAGGGGTTATAATGATGTTTAAATAGTTTACTTAATCTTCATTTAACTCTGATAAGTGGTATCTGTCTAGAGAATTGTCCATTTTCTTAAGATTTTCCAGTTTTGTATATTACATGTTTTTTTTTTAAGTAAGACCTAAAGATTCATTGAATTTCTTCAAGATCTCTTATTATATATCTCTTTTCAGATCTCATTTTATTTATTTAGATTCTGTCTCTGTGTCTTTTCATTAAGCTGGCTAAGGGTCGGTCTGTCTATATGGTTGATTTACTCAAAAAAACAACTTTGGTTTTGTTGACTATTTGTATTATTTTCTTTGTTTTTAACTGATTGACTTGAAATCTGATTCATATAATTTTGGGTCATGTACTCCTCTTTGCTTTCCTTCCTTCTTTTTTCCTAGAACTTTCAGGTGTACATTTAACTTGATAGTAAGAGAAAATTCTAATTTTTTATGGAGGCACTTGTGGAATGAACTTTCCTTTAACATTGCTTTCATTGTGTCCTGTAAATTCAGGTATGCTCACTTTCATTGAATTTTAGGAAGTCTGTAATTTCTTGCTTCTTTACTTTTCTAACTCAGAGATCATTGAGAAGAGAGTTGTTCAGTTATCATCAGTGTGAAAGCTTTCTATTGTTTCTGTTTTTGATGTTCAGATTTAGTTCATGGTGGTCAGGTGAGACAGAAAGCACTATTTTAATTTTCTTGTATCTGGCAAGGCTTGCTTTGTGACTGACTATATAGTCAGTTTTGGAGAACGATCTATGAGGTGCTGAGAAGAAGGCATTTTGTTTTCTGTTTGGGTGCAATATTATATAGTTGTAGGTTAGGAACATTTCATTCATAATATCTGTTAATTTCATATATTTCTCTGTTTAGCTTTTATCTGGATGACCTACCAATTAGTCAGACTCCACTGTTGAAGTACCCTCCTGTTAATGTTTGCAGTTTGATGTGTGATTTAAACTTTAGCAATGTTTGTTTTTCAAATGTAAGTGCCCTGGTTTGGGTATAGTTGTCCAGAATTGAGATATCATATGGTTAGAATTTTCCTTTGAGTAGTATGAAGTATTGTTCCATGTCTCCTTTGATTAATCATGGATGAACATATATTTTATCTGGTATTAGAATGGCTACTATAACGTTCTTCTTCGGTCCATTTGTTTAGAATACTTTTTCCAGCTGTTTACTCTGGTGTAATGTCTATCTTTATTTTTGAGGTGTGTTGTTTGTATGCATCACAATAACGGATCATGTTTTTGCATCCTTTCTGTTAGGCTGTGTCTCTTTATTGTGGAATTGAGTCCATTGATAGTGAAAGATATTAATGACTAGTGATGATTATTTCATATATTGATGGTCGTGGTGGTGGTGGTAGTGTGTGTGTGTGTGTGTGTCCTTCACTTGTTTGTTCAGGTATAGAGTTACTTACTTTCTATATTTACTTGGATGTATTTATCCTTATTGGGTTGGAGTTTTCCTTCTAGTACATTCTGTAGGGCTGGATTTGTGGATAGATACTCTCTGGGTTTGGATTTTTCCTGAAATATATTGTTTTCTCCATCTATAGTGACTGATATGTATTATAGTCTATATTGGGCACTGTGGATTTTTAGATGTTGCATAGGATCTGTCCAGTTCCTTCTAACTTTGAGAGTCTTTGTTCATAAATGAGTTGTAATTCTCATAGTACTGCCTTTGTATGTTATCTCCCCCTTTCCCCTTGCTTCTTTTAATATTCTTTTTTTTTTTTGCTCTGTATATTTTCTGTTTTAATTATTATGCAGGAGGAGGAACTTGATCTAACTAAAACATCCTAATGACAATAATAACAGTGAAAGGTACAGAAAAATGTGGAGCCAATTGTGGGAAGCCACATGTGCCATTGCAGGGTGGTTGTGGCTACCGCTGGCCACCAAGCATACATAGGCAGTAAAGTTTTTTTTTTTACCAAGGTGAGGTTTTGAGAATTAACCAATCAGATGAGAGAGAAGTTAACCAATCAATCAAGTGAGAGAGAAGTTAACCAATCAGATGAGAGAGAAGTTAACCAATCAGATGTAGTCATGCAAATGAGGTGGTAAGCATAACCCAAGCACAACCAATCCATCCGGGTGTGAGACATGCCTCTCCTAGGCCTATATAAGCAGCACCAGTTCTGGGCTTGGCATCTCTTTGCCTCTGCAATCAAGCTCTACCAATAAACGTGTGCAGAAGGATCCTGTTGCAGTGTCCTTCTTGCTGGTGAGTTGGGCTCGCGCAAGAGCCAATTATAAAACTGTTCATAGTATATGACACTCTACACTAGGCTAACCTCATTTATAGTATAAGACAGCACATGTCTGCTTGTTGGGGGCCAGGTACAAGGTTCAGAAAAGAAGGTTGGAAGGTACCTATATTGTTCTATTTTAGTGTGATGGTTTCTATTGATGTGATGAAACACTATGAGCAAAGGAACTTGAAAGAGGAAAGGATTTATTTGAAATGGAAGAATTCATTCCTATATTTCTAATTAGCAAATTGTGCCCAATGTGGTGCCTCGGTGCTGGCGGTGACTGGAGTGCAGCCAGCATTAAGCTCAATGGAGGCAGAATGAAGTCTTTAATGGTGGTATACCATCTGTTTTCCTTTTCCAAACTAGAAAGAGAAATGGAGTGATCTTTGGCAAATGGTATGGTTCTTGGTCCTCACGTACCTTTATGTCATCCACATACCAGGAAGAAGGGAGAAGGCAGAACCTGGGAGGGACAGAACTGGTCTGATTCTAAGTGAACACCAAAAGTAAGGAGTGGGTAAATAAGTCCTTTTTCTTCAAGAGACAGAGGCTCGGCTCTTTAAGATGAAGTCCCTCCTGGGGGTTTTCCTTTTTGAAGAGTTGAATCTTCTTTGTTCATACTGGTTTATTTGATGGTGTATGTGAATGCATACACTTTATTTCTGGTGAACCAGGAAATATATAACCTTTGTGGAAAAGAATATTCAATAAGGAAGTCAACTGGATGAATGATAGGTTGTCTCCATACTGCATAAGCATGAAGAACTAAAACCATCTGGCCCTAGGATTTATTGTTTGGGAGATCTTTAGAGACTGTTTTTATTCTTTTTATTTTATTTTTAATTTATTTGTTACACTCCATATTCCATTCCCTAACACCTCATCCTCCCTCCATCTGCTCCACATCCAAATCCTTCTCCATACCCCACCCTATCTCCACGAAGGTGCCCCAACCTCACCTGACCTCTAAACTCCCTAGGGCCTCCAGTCTCTTCAGGGTTAGGTGCATCATCTCTGAAAGAACACAGACCCAGAAGTCCTCAACTGGATGTGTGTTGGGGGCCTCATATCAGGTGGTGTATGCTGTATGTTTGGTGGTTCAGTGTTTGAGAGATTTCAGTGGTCTGGATTAATTGAGACTGCTGTTCCTCCTGCAGGATCGCCCTTCTCCTCAGCTTCTTCCGGCCTTTCCTAATTCAAGAATAGCTGCTTCTGTCCCTTGGTTGCATGCAAATATCTGTATCTGACTGTTTCAGCTGATTGTTGGGTCTTTCAGTGGTTCAGTTGTGATAGGTCACTTATTGTGAGCTCTCCATAGCCTCGGTAATAGTGTCAGGCATTAGGAACTCTCCTTGAGCTGAATGCAACTTTGGGCCTGTTGCTGGAACTTCTTTTCCTCAGGTTCTTCTTCATTTCTATCTATGTTATTCTTTCAGATAGGAACAATTATCGGTCAGAGATGTGAGTGTGGGATTGCAACCCTATCCCTCATTTGAAGCTCTGTCTTCATGCTGGAGGTAGGCTCTATAAGTTCCTATTCCCTACTGTATATTATTTCATCTATTGTCCCTCCCTTTCAGTGCTGGGAGTCTCTCACTTCCCAGGTCTCTGGTGAACTCTGGGTGGTTCCCAAGAACCCCCTATTTCCTGAGTCTGCCTGTTTACATTCCTTTTTCTGGCCCTTAGGATTTCAGTCCGTTTCCCTCACTCAATACCAGATAAGGATACCCCTCCCACTCAACTCCACCCTATCTCCTTTTCTTCCAAGGTCCCTTCCTCCCTCCCCACAAGTGATTTCTTTCTTCTATGTCCCAAGGGGGAATGAGGCATCCTCATTTGGGCATGAGCTTGTTGAGCTTTTTGAGATCTGTGGACTATAACTTGGGTATTCTGTACTTTTTTTTTGGTTAATATACACTTATTAGTGAGTGCATACTATATATGGCCTTTAGGGTCTGAGTTATCTCCCTCATGAAGATATTTTCTAGTTCCATCCATTTCCCAGCAAAACTCAGAATGTCTTTGACAGTCTTCTTCTTCTTCTTCTTCTTCTTCTTCTTCTTCTTCTTCTTCTTCTTCTTCTTCTTCTTCTTCTTCTTCTTCTTCTTCTTCTTCTTCTCATTCTTCTTTTATTGGATATGATTCTTTTTTTTTTGCAAATGTAATTCTTTTTTTTCCATTTTTATTAGGTATTTAGCTCATTTACATTTCAATGCTATACCAAATGTCCCCCATTCCCACCCACCCCCACTCCCCTACCCACCCACTCCCCATTTTTGGCCCTGGCGTTCCCCTGTACTGGGGCATATAAAGTTTGCGTGTCCAATGGGCCTCTCTTTCCAGTGATGGCCGACTAGGCCATCTTTTGATACATATGCAGCTAGAGTCAAGAGCTCCGGGGTACTGGTTAGTTCATAATGTTGTTCCACCTATAGGGTTGCAGATCCCTTTAGCTCCTTGGCTACTTTCTCTAGCTCCTCCATTGGGAGCCCTGTGATCCATCCATTAGCTGACTGTGAGCATCCACTTCGGTGTTTGCTAGGCCCCAGCATAGTCTCACAAAAGACAGCTACATCTGGGTCCTTTCGATAAAATCTTGCTAGTGTATGCAATGGTGTCAGCGTTTGGATGCTGATTGTGGGGTGGATCCCTGGATATGGCAGTCTCTACATGGTCCATCCTTTCATCTCAGCTCCAAACTTTGTCTCTGTAACTCCTTCCAAGGGTGTTTTGTTCCCACTTCTAAGGAGGGGCATAGTGTCCACACTTCAGTCTTCATTTTTCTTGAGTTTCGTGTGTTTAGGAAATTGTATCTTATATCTTGGGTATCCTAGGATTTGGGCTAATATCCACTTATCATTGAGTACATATTGTGTGAGTTCCTTTGTGAATGTGTTACCTCACTCAGGATGATGCCCTCCAGGTCCATCCATTTGGCTAGGTGGATATGATTCTTAATTTGTATTTCAAATATTATCCCCTTTCCTTGTTTCCCTCCCTACCAGAAACACCCTATCACAACCTCCCTCCCTGTGATTCTACAAGGTTGGTCCTCTACTCACCTACACACTCCCAACTTCCTGCCCTCCATTCACCTACACTGGGGCATCTATCAAGCCTTCTTAGGACCAAGGACCTCTCCTTTCATTGATGCATCACAAGGCCATACTCTGCTACATATGCACCTGGAGTTTTGTCTACTCATTTTGATGGCTTAGTCCCTGGGTGTACTGGGGAATCTGGTTGTTTGATATTGTTGTTCTTCCTATAAGGTTGCAAACCCTTCCAACTTCTTCAGTCCCTCTCTAACTCCTCTATTAAGGACCCTGCACTGAGTCCAATGGTTGTCTGCTTACATCTGACTCTGTAATTATAAGGCTCTGGCAGGGCCTCTCTGGAGACTGTCATATAAGTTTTTTTTTTCAGCACATGCTTTTTGGTATCCACAATACTGGCTTGGTCTGGTAACTCCATATGAGATGAATCCCAAAGTGGGACAGTCTCTGAGTGGCCTTACCTTTAGACTCTGCTCTACTCTTTATCTCAATATTTGATCCTATTAGTATTTTGTTCTCCCACTAAGAAGGACCAAAGTATCCAACTATACTGCTACTGGGCATATGCACAAGAGATGCTCCACCATAACATTAGGATCTGTGCTATATTCATAGAAGCTTTATTTTTAATAACAAGAAACTGTAAGCAACATGTGTCCCTCTTTGAAGAATCAATACTAAAAATGTTGTCCATTTTCAAAATGGAATGCTATTATGCTTTTATAAAAAAAAAAGAACATCTTATATTTACCATTCAAATGGATTGAATTAAAATATTTCATGATGAATGTTGTAACCCAGACCTAAAAAAAAAGCAAAAACAAAACAAACAAACAACAACAACAACGACAAAAAAAAAAAAAAACATGAATGGTATTTCCTCAGTGATAAGGCAGATAACACAGAAGAGGCAAACACCTCTAGGGAGGCAGGACTCCCAGTGGATGAATGAGGAAAGGTAACAACAAAACTTTCAAAGCAAGGCTTGCCCTATCTACATAAAATGCAGGGACAAAAATGTAATAGAGATTGAAAGAATGGCCAATCAATAACTTGTCAAACTTGAGAAGCATGCCCTGGTTACACATCAGTCCTTGACACTGTTAATGATATGATCTTTTTCTTGTAGAGAGGAGCCTAGCATAATTCTTTTCTAAAGGGCTCCTTCCAGCAGCTGACTTAAACAGATGCAGACACCCATAACTAAGCACTGGATAGAGAACAGGAACTCTTATGGAAGGGTTGAGGAAAGGAATGAGATAGGAACTCAAACAGAGTCAAATAACCTGGACCCTTGGCAGCTCTCAGAGGCTAATCAACTAAGGAAAGGGCATCCATGGTCTCAGAAACTGCCCAGGCAATTAGGGCTGCCTTGTCTGGCTATAGTGTGAGAGGATGCCCTTAACGAAGCAAATAGTTGATGGGGCAGGCTGTGTAGATACACCAGGACTCCACCCTATCAGAGGAGAAGGAGAAAGAGAATGGTAGCAGGGATTCTGGGACAGTGGGACTAGGAGTGGAGACTATGTTTGGGATGTAAATACATAAATAAATTTGAAAAATAAGTTCTGTAGATGTAAATTCTATATGTAATATCTTTTTAAACTAAGAAAACTTGAAACAATCACACACATTTTAGGAATGAATCAGTGATGCCTATTATACCAATACCTATTTAATACTATACTCTGTATTCTATCTGGAAAAGGAAGGAAATTAAAATTTTACAGGTAAGAAAGAGCGAATGAAGCTATCCCTATTTGCAGATGACATTTCATTATATAATAGGTCTAAAAAACAAATAAATACCTTCTAGAAATGACAGAAAATTTTTGTCACTGTGATTTTCAACATTACCAAGACTATGAAAAGGAATTAAAAACAAAAACCTGAAACCAGAAATACAGAAACAGTTGGAATAAATGATACACAATGCCCTATATCATAGCTATAAATAAATTAATATCTATACAATCTATATCAAGAACATCATTTTTATCTTTGTCTATACAAATATAACTACAGGTAAATGGTAGATAGATATAAATTCATAGAAGTTTATCTATATGTTATATGATGAAATAGATATGTATACATATATAAACATAGAGAGGTAGATAGGTACATAGACTGTATATATGGTTATATACATGGTTAAATACGCAGTTGTCAATTATTGATCTTAGTTCTTGAGAACTGTATTCTTTTACGTAAATATATTCATATGACATATATATATATATATATATATATATATATATATATATGGAAGTACATATTTAGATATGTATTATCTGCATAAATGTATATATACTTACCTAAGAAGCTCTCTATATACAAATGTATTTATTATATATCTATATATCATCTATGATTTGTCATCTATTATCCTTAAATTACCCTATGAATAGAACTTTCACAATAATTAAGGCTAATAATTGACAAGTTGAAATTTATAATATTAAATGGCTTCAGCATAGGCAAAGAAAAACAGAGTATAGAGGAAATTCCATAGACTAAGAGAGGATCTTTGTCAGCTCTGTGCTTGACAGAGGAATATATGTCTGGAATATATAAAAAAAATCATAAAGGAAAAGGAAAAAAAAATGACCCATTCAAAAATAGCCCTCAAATCTCCAATGACTTTAAGAAGTCACACTGCTTCAGTCATAAAACCAAATATAACAAAACCAATTGATTATATTACATACACTAGCAATATTTTGCTGAAAAGACCCAGATATGGCTGTCTCTTGTGAGACTATGCAGGGTCCTGGCAAACACAGAAGTGGATGCTCACAGTCAGCTATTGGATGGATCACAGGGCCCCCAATGGAGGAGCTAGAGAAAGTACCCAAGGAGCTGAAGGGATCTGCAGTCCTATAGGTGGAACAATATGAACTAACCAATACCACCCCCACTCCACTCCCCCACCCCCGATCTCGTGTCTCTAGCTGCATATGAATCAGAGGATGGCCTAGTTGGCCATCAGTGGGAAGAGAGGCCCATTGGTCGTGCAAACTTTATATTCTTTATATGGGGAATGCCAGGGCCAAGTAGAGGGAGTGTGTGGGTAGGGGAGTGGGTGGGGGAGCATGTGGGGAACTTTTGGGATAGCATTGGGAATGTAAATGAAATAAATACCCAATTTAAAAAATGCTGCAGGGAAAAGGGTAAATACATTCAAGTTTGCAAGATTGAAAACTAGCAAATCAACTATGGAAATCTATGTGAAGAATTCTCAGAAGGTAACACATGACACACATGTGTACCTCTCATTGGTGTATGTACAAAGGACTCGCTTTTCTACTCCATAGATGCTTGCTCTGCCCTGATAATCACTGCTCTATTCACACACACACACACACACACACACACACACACACACACACACTGTAATTCAAATGCCCTAAATATCCTTGTACTGTTTGCTTGAAATCCAAAGTGCCAAACAAGATTCAAGTACTAAATATATTGGCAATTGTAATAAATAAAAGAGGGCCTTTTCCCTTTCATATGTTGTGACCTCCTGTGATTTGAAAAAAAAAAATTAAGAGTGAGAATTCTGTTGTGGACAATATGAAGAATGCACTATGAACATCAACATTTTGACCAGAGGAGGATATGTAATCTTAAAGCTTCAATCTCTTCCCCACCCATTGGGTCCACTTAGAATTTTGCCCTGGAACAGAAACTATGTTCCTTGTAATTCAGATGATTTTATGCATAAAACACACACACATATATACTCAGGAAACCTCATGGTTTTCTCTGCTCAACACATACTCTCTTCAAAACTATTTTCGTAGAATTTGTCAACATGTTTCTGTTGGCATTATCAATCAGGAACTGGAAGATATGAATGAAATCAGCCCAGCATAAAATGAACACTAAACTCACCAATAATAATAGACAATTCTAATGTATTTATTGATAATTGTAACAAGGAGGGATAAGAGATTAAAAATTACTATTTAAAAAAATTCAAAGTCTACGAACACAATAATCTTCAAAGAGAATATATCTCATAAATACTAATAATGTCCCATATTAAAATATAAACATAATGCAACATGTTTGTATTAGCATAGTTATTACTAGTATTCTGGTTAAAATACTTTCATTTTAGAATACTGCTTAATGATTTAAAGTGAATTCTATACAATATTAATTAATGATGTCAGTTAATTAATGGAAGGTGAAAGAATTTTTCATATTTTATTTTTGAAATAAGTATTTAATATAAGTTGAATTTTGGGCTAAAATGTTTTAGAATATTATCAATATAGGTTTGCTTTATGAGAATTCTCTGATAATAGGGTTTCAACATTATTTAAATTCTGACAATAATTTTCTCTTTCCAAATAACGTTTCCTTATGAAAGCTGGGACAATAATTTTCTAAGTTATCTCCATGCATGGATCTATGGGCTCAAAGCATAGAAGTTGGGTTAAAATATTTGCCATGTCCTATATATTAGTAATATTTCTCTCCAGGATGCATGCTGGGTTGTCTTTGAAGGCACTATTTCCATGTCAAGGATTTTCCACACTCCTTACATTAGTAAGGTTGTCTCTAGTTTGTATTCTGAGGTGATTTTGAAGATTTGAGGACAGGGAAAAGTATTTACCACAGTCACTAAACTTACAAGGTTGTTTTCCAGTATGGGTTGGTTGATGAAATTGGAAAGTGGAGGACCAGGTAAAAGATTCCAACACAGACCATGTTTGTAAGGTTTATCGCTTTTGTGGATTATGTAGTGAACATAAAGATTTGGAGAGTTAGTGAATGATATGCCATCTTCATTTCATTTGTAAGGTTTCTCTCCAGTATGGATTCTGTGATGAGCTTTATGATCTGAGTGTTGTGTAAAGGATTTGCCACATTCATTATATTTCTAAGGCTTCTCTCCTGTATGGATTCTATAGTGAACTTGAAGTGTAGAGGATTGTATAAAAGATTTGTCACACTCATTACATTTGTAAGGTTTTTCTCCTGTATGGATCCTATAGTGAACTTGTAAGTATGTGTACCTTGTAAAATATTTGCCACATTCAGAACATTTGTAAGGTTTCTCTCCTGTATGGATTGTGTAGTGATATATAGACTCTGAGTACTGTACAAAAGATTTCCCACATTCATTACATTTATAAGGTTTCTCTACTGTATGAATTCTGTAGTGAACTTTAAGCACTTTGTTCTGTGTAAAAGATTTGCCACATTCATTACATTTGTAACGCTTCTCTCCTGTATGGGTTCTATAGTGAACTTTAAGTTCTGAGTTCTGTGTAAAAGATTTCCCACACTCATTACATATGTAAGGTTTCTCTCCTGTGTGGATTCTGTAGTGAACTTGAAGTTTTGAGGATTTTGTAAAAGATTTCCTACATTCATTACGTTTGTAAGGTTTCTCCCCTGTATGGATTCTGTAGTGTACTTTAAGCACATTGTTCCATGTAAAAGATTTGCCACATTCATTACATTTGTAACGCTTCTCTCGTGTATGTATTCTGTAGTGAACTTTAAGGTCTGAGTTCTGTGTAAAAATTTTCCCACATTTGTTACATTTGTAAGGTTTCTCTCCTGTGTGGATTCTGTAGTGAACTTGAAGTTTTGAGGACTGTGAAAATGACTTTCCACATTTATGAAATTTATGAAGTCTTTCTTCTGTACAGTTTTCATGGTAAACTTTAAGACTTGAGGAGCAGGTAAAGAATTTTCCACATTCATTACATTTGTAAGGTGTCTCTTGGGTAGGAATTCTATCATGAGCTTGAAGATTTGAGGACTGGATAAACGGTTTCCCATACTTACTATATTTATTTGCTTTATGTGCTCTTTCAAAGCTTAATGGTTCATTTGACACATCCCTATATGTTTCATACAGGTATCTCTTAGACTCTCCATTTTTCCATGATCTAATATAACAGCTATGAATTGAAGATTCACTTAAAATGGCATTCTTGTTTTAATTTATACAAAGATTCTGTATGTTATGCTCTTCCAAAGAAGACTGGGAGCAGTGATTAGACAGAGCCATTTTTCTATGCTTGCTATAATGATATTCTGGAATAAAGGTGTGTATCTGATTTTCACTTGGATTTGTTTTACAAATAGCATCTTCTAATTTGGCATTATCTTGATATAATATCTCTCTATATTGGTTGTTTTTTAATACATTAGTAAAGGATTCTTAACATAGCCTATATTAATATCAATTATTTTGTTAGAGTTTTAAAATTACCTCCCACATTATATCTTCCATGGTTCATTCCATTCATAGATTCTTTCCTATGTTGATCTACATCATATAACTCGTCACTGAGTAGGTTTTGTTGCAGGAAATGCCATACATTTTGAGAGAAGATTCCTTCATCTTCATGACATTCAGTACCTTTTTCTGCTCCACAATCTCTTTTGATCATAAATCACCAAAGCACTGTTTAATCTCATATTCTGTAATATATACATCAGGAAACAGAACTTATTCTTCCAAATGTCACTTTGTAATGTTTGTGTATTTCCTTGAAAAATAGTGTTGTGTTTCAAATCTTGTGAATTATTTCCTTGAGAATCCTCCAGTTGTGAAAATGAGAGTGAGCAAGACTTATTTCTTTCAGGGGAAGTTAGGGCTTCTTGATAATTTTCAGAAATGAAAAAGATGTGCTTTTCATTTGATCCTGTACATAATCATATAGTTCATACTCTGTACTATCACATCTATCTTCCCAGAACTTGTTTCGATATAGATCCGAAAGGGTACTACATACAAATATTCGTGTTATTATGTTCTGGAAGTAATTCTGTGTATGTCCTTGGGGAGTAGCTTCTTGGTATAATCACTTGAAAGACCTGAAACTATTAAAAAAATAAATATATGACATTTTGGAGTTAGGTGAAAACAGCATACATACATAATGGATGAAACAGCACCAATGTGCGCATCGTACAAATTCAATACTGAAATGCAGAATTTTATTACAAATGAACAATTTCAAAATATAATGGGTATTAGACTATATATCATGAAATATGATAAGTATCTTCTAATATTATGAATGCCATAATTAAGTATTCATTTTAACATTATATCTTGAAACAAAAGTGTTGGAACCAAATAATAAAACTATTTCCTTCTGTGAAACTGAATCTTCAGTATGGTACAAATCTTCTATCAAATGACAAAATAACAAAAATGAGGAACTATAATACATCCTTTAGGACTGAATTATAATGCAAAATTAAATAAAGGATTTAAGATTCGAGAAAATGTTTATAGGAAAACAGGGAAAAATATATGATAAAATCTGAAGTGCTCCAACATCCCATAAAGATATTTCCTCAGTGGCACTCATAGGAGTTTTATTTGTAAAAGCTACAAGCTATAAACAACCTAGATGGAAACCTCATCTGACAAATGGATAAAGAAAATATGGTAAATCTATACAAAGGAATACTGTTCAGATGTGGAAAAAAAAGACCTCATGAATTTTCAGGCAAATGGATATAACTTGAGACTATCAGCCTGTTTGAGACAACCCAGCCCCCAAACAATATGCATGATACACACACACACATACACACACACACAAACACACACACACACACACACACACACACACACACACACACATATATATATATATATATATATATATATATACATATCTCATAAAAATGTACCATATTACACTCTTAAGACCAAAAGATCCTTCAAATGAAGAAATGTCCAACCAAGGAAGCCTGAATTTCACTTAGAAAGGAGAATTAAATAGCATAAAAGCCAGATGGAAAAGGGAACTGGGAGAGTCTGTGGGTTAGGGGGGGGAATGTGGGTTTCAGGATCAGGCATAAAGAAGAACATGATAGAAGGACTGATGCTTATGAAAATAAATAGAAATCTGCAATTGATGGTGGTCGGTGATGGGAGGTATCTTCAGGATAAGATAGGTACCAGATATAAGGGAAGAATCAATGAATCACTTGGGGTGATCTTAGATGTGATTGGCTATATTGGAGATATGGATTCTGAAGGGGTGACCTCCTGTATTCAGGCATGGATGTAAACAGAGTGTTAGAGATACCAACCTACACAGAAATTTTTCAAATCTAAATTTATCCTGTCAAAAAAAAAAAAAAAACAATTATTCAGGATGGAGCAGAAATTAAGGGAATATCCAACTAGTAACTGGATGAAATTGAGACCTTTCCCATGTGCAAGCACCAATCCATAACTTTATTTATTATACTCTGTTATTCTTGCAGACAGGAGTTTATTGTCCTCTGAGAAGCTTCATCCAGCAGTTGACTCAGACAGATACAAATATCATTGGACAAACAGTGGATGGTTCTTGGGGACTCTTATGGAAGAAAAGGAAGCAGTATTGTGGGTCCCAAAAGGGATAAAAAGTCCACAGGAAGAGTAGCAGAGTCAAATAACTAGGACCTATGGATCTTTAAGAATTGGAACCACCAACCAAACTGAACCTAGGCATATATGAAGCAGGTGTGCATCTTGACCTTCAGGTGGTTCCTGGAAACTGGAATGTGGGCTATCTGAAAAGCTATTTTGTGTACATGGTATATGTTTGGCTATCTGGGCTACCTGGTGTGGACTCAGTGGGAGAGGAAGCATTGAGTCTGGTAGGGAATTGAAGTGCCATCTTGGAGTTATACCCATGGGAGTTTTACCTCTTCAAATAGAATTGCATAGGGGATGGGGGAAGGATTGTGGAATGGGTGACCAGGAGTGAAGCAATAATTCACATATAAAGTGAATTAGAAAAAAAAAAGCAAATTAAAAATAGGATATGATCTAAAATGTAAATAAAAAAAAATCAAGGAAAAAATACATGTTAAAATTTTAAGTATACCAGTAAAAGCGTATCAGGCACATAAGAATAGAGGATTTCACCGCAATACCTCCCCTGGGCATATATCCAGAAGATGTCCCAACCGGTAAGAAGGACACATGCTCCACTATGTTCATAGCAGCCTTTGGTTGGTGATTTTTCCCCTAAGAGCTCTGAAAGATCCAGCTAGTTGATATTGCTATTCATATATGATTAAATCCCATTCAGCTCCTTTATTCCTTCCCCTTGCTCATCCATTGGGGTCCACAGCTCAGTGTGTATCTGCATGTGTGTTTGTCAAATGCTTGTAGAACCACGCAGGGAACAGCCAAACCAGGATTCATTTAGCAAGCACATCTTGGCATCATCAATAGTGTTGCAGATTGCTGTATACAGACTGGATGGTTACATAAGTAGGTTAGTCTCTATATGGCCTTTCCTTCATACTCTGTACTAATGTTTATCCCTGTCTTTCCTTTGGACAGAAAATTTCTAAGTTAAAATTTTTATATATGTGGTTAGTCTCATCCCTCAGGTTGAGGCTGTGCTTATCTATTGGAGATAGTCTGTTGGTTATATGTTCACTTTCTTGACTATTTTGGCTACACTCATTTGTGTCCTGGGACCCTCTACATTCCCTGAAATCTGGGACTTTCTAGTGGCTACCACCAGTTCCTTTTTATTTATTCCTACATGTTTCTATTCAATATCCTGAACCTCTGAATTTCTCTCCACTTTCTTTCAATACCTGAACTTGCTCCCCTCTTCTCCTCCCAAGTTCCACCTTCCCTCTACCTCCTGTGATAATTTTGTTTCACATTCTTTGTAGGATTGAAGCATCTAGATTTTGGTCTTACTTCTTCTAAATCTCCAATTTAAATCTAAGTTTGTGGCTCTTAATGTGCCTATTGTGCATTTTGGGGCTAATATCCAAGTATCATTGAGCATATAACATGAGTGTTCTTTTGTTTCTGAGTTATATTACTCAGGATGATACTTTCTTATTTCATCCATTTGCCTGTGGATTTCACGAAGTCCTTTAATTTCTTAGTGGAGTAGTACACTGTTGTTAAAATGTACCACTTTTTCTGTATTTATTATTATGTTGAAGGATATCTAGTTTGTTTCCATATTCTGATTATTACAAATTAGGCTGAAATAAATATAGTGGAGCATGTTTCCTTTTTATATGCTGTAGGAATTTTGAGTATACACCTAGTAGTGGTATAGCTTGGTCTTCAAGTAGAACTATTTCCAATTCTCTGAGGAACTGTGAAGTTGATTTCCATAGTAGTTTTAAAAGGGTGCAGTACCATCAGCAATGGAGAAGTGTTCGCCTTTCTCCACATACTTGACAGCATCTTCTACTTCCTGAGTTTTGGATCTTAGCCATTATGATTGGTCTGAGGTGAAATCTGAGGTCGTTTAGATTTGTATATCCATGATGATTAAGAATGTTGAACATTTCTTTAAGTGCTTCTCAACCATATGTTTTCCCTCATTTGGTAATTCTTATTTAGCTCTGTTCCACTTTTTTAACAGTCTTATTTTATCCTCTAAAGACTAACTTCTCAGTTATCTTTAATATTTCGATATTAGCCCTTTATCAGATGTAGAGTTGGTAAAGATCTTTTCTCAATAAGTGGTTTGCTCTTTTATCCTATTTATAATGTCCGTTGCCTAAGATTTTCAATATTATGAAGTCCTGTCAATTGTTGACTTTAGAGCATGAGCCAGTGTTGTTCTGTTCAGGAAATTTCCCCTTGTGCCAATGTGTTCAAGGTTCTTTCCCACTTTCTCTTCTATTAGATTCATTCAATCTGATTTTATGTGGAGGTTCTTGATCAACTTGGACTTGAGCTTTGCACAAAGAGATAAGAATGGATCAATTTGTTTTCTTTTACATGTCATCTACAAGTGGTAACAGCACCATTTGCTAAAAATGTTGTCTTTTTTCCACTGAATGGGTTTGTCTTCTCTGTCAAATATCATGTAAATTCTCTGTCCAAGTCATTTAAACAGATGTGTCTTCAATTAAATTCCATTCATCTAACAGCCTGTACCACCTCTATGCAGTTTTTAATCACTAGTATTCTGAACTACAGATTGTGGTCAGGGAAAGTGACTCCAACAGAAGATATTTATTGTTATAAATGGATTTTTCAGGGGCTGGAGAGATGGTCCAATGGTTAAGAGCACTGACTGATCTTCCAGAGGTCCTGAGTGCAATTCTCAGCAATCGAATGTTGTCACACAGCTATATGTAATTGGAATGGATGCCCAGTTCTGGTTTGTATAAAGACAGCAACACAGTGCTCAAATTCTTAAATGAATGAATGAATGAATGAATGAATGAATATTTTAAAATACATAGTGTGCAAATATGTAAAAATTTCTAATCATAAAACTGAGTTTACATGAGACTAAGGATGAATGGATATACTTGATTTCTACTGTGTGTCACTTGAGTCATTATTTGTCTGTGAGTATATGTGCATGTTTCTTGAATCTTTCATCTCATGGACTTTTGCAATAGCTCTCTGCCTTCCTTTTGCTGCAACCACTTAATATATTTCTTCATGTCATGCTGACCCATTTATGATTTTATTTTTATTGATAATCCAGAAGTATAATGTTGGTACTCCTCTGAAGCTTGTTGTGATTATCTCTGTTTCATGGTGGCTTTGGTGATCACCATTAGATCATTAAGGGATTATGCAATGTGTCCTCAAGAAGGTAACAGGTGTCTGCCTGTCTTCTTCACTTGTGTGTCCTCCATTAGACCACCTTCAGATTCTGTTTTGTGTAAGATGCCCTACATTTGTTTTGCTTGTGTTTGTCATTTCTGTGGCACTGTGATTTTATGGTGGTTGCCTAAAAACAATTTCCGTGTATGTCTTGTGTGTCTCTTTGTGAATATACTACAACTTTAAGACTAGATTTTTTTTTATTGTCAGGATCAAAGCAACAGAGAAATCACAAGTCAACAAGCATTTCAAAACCAAAGTTCACAAGGACATTACAAGTGACTACACAGCACGGTACTGACATTGAGGAATAGGGTCAAGAAAACTGAGAGATATGAATGTGGATCATGGAATAGAACATACTAATAGATCAATAATAAATTTCTTGAGTTTTATTATTGAAGTAGTATGTTGTGACAATTGTTTATTTTTTTTTAATTTTCATTAGATTTTTTTAGTTATATTTCAAATGTTATCTCCTTTCCTAGTTTCCCCTCCAAAAATTCCCTATCCCCTTCCCCATTCCTCTGCTTCCCAACCCACCTACTTCTGCATCCTAGGCCTGGCATTACCCTATACTGGGGCATATAAATTCACAGGAAAAAGGGTGTCTTCTCCCATTGGTGAGCAACTATGTTATTCTCTGCCACATATGCAGCTAGAGCCATGAGTCCCACCATGTGTGCTCTTTGATTGGTAATTTAGTCCTAGGTAGCTCTGGGAGATACTGGTTATTTCATGTTGTTGTTCCTCCTATGGGGCTGCAAACCTCTTCAGCTCCTTGGGTACTTTCACTAGCTTCTTCATTGGAGACCCTGTGCTAAATCCAAAGGATGATGGTGCGCATTCACTTTTATATTTGCTAGGCACTGGCAGAGCCTCTCAGGAGACAGCTATATAAGGCTCCTGTCAGCAAAATCTTATTGGCATCTGAAATAGTTTCTAGGTTCGGTGGTGGAAGGAATGAAGGAGTGAGGGTGGTTTTAACCACATAGGGACAACAGTATCAGTTAACCAGACCCCTAAAAGCTCACAGAGCTGAAGACAACAACCAAATAACATACATGGTCTGGTCTATGGCCCCCACTCCTTAAGTAGAAGAGGACTCCCAAGTCTGCCCTGAGTAAAGGGGATGTGCTTGATACCTCAGGGAAGGGGATTGGGTGGGTGCTCATTTGAAGGGGAACAACATTTTAAATGTAAACTCATAAAATAATAATAATAAGGAAAAAAGTCAACGTATCTTTTTTACCTTTCCTTCTCACGGCACACTGATATCTTTTTACATATACAGACATATTTTTTACTATAGTTATCAATATATAGACTAGTCACACTGAAATATAGACAATCTCCTGTATTCTTCACTGATTTCATTGCCTCAAAATTAGTATAAAACAAAATATATAATAGTCAGTTATTAAAATTTAAGCTTATATTGCAGACGACCATGATTTTTGAAGCAAAGTTTATTGACTAGAATGAATAGAATATGGAATTAAATAAATGTGTATCACTAAAATATGGTTTCCCCTAAACTTATGAAGTATTTTCTTAGGCCAGTGACTTAAATGGGTTGAGACTGTTGACACCAAACCTGACCATCTCAGTTTAGCCCTCAGATGCCTCATAATTAAAAGAGAGACTTAATTCCTTTCAGATGTCCACTAATTGCTCTTGTGCTGTGGGACCTGTATATGTGCATGCAAGTTAATCCACACAAAAATACATAAATATAGTAACAATAAAAATATTGTCTCTGATAACAGCTTAACAGTATCTTTATCCAGCAAGTAGAATTGTTTTCCATCATTACTGAAATAATAGGGAATAGTTTCATACTGAAGATGCTCCCATATTATACTTTGAGCAATGACAATATATTTAAAGGAAGAAATAAATGTATGTATAATACAATACAAGGTCTCATATGCCTACTTTTTATAGAAAAAAAAGGTGTGTAATAAAGGTAAAAATGATGGTTTATGGATACACTTTGTTTGTTTGTTTTTGTCTCTTTCTTCTTAATGTCAGAGCTAAGTTATTCATTGAAACATGGTGATTGAAAGACTTCCCTGTACTCAACACACTGCAGTCTCTGCTGTATTGTTTATTAGGTGCCAAATCTACATTGCAGTGAAAATAATTTTTAAAAGTTGAATAGAATATAAATCAAAGGAAAGGTGATACATACCTATAAACTCATCCTTTGAGAGTAAACATGGGTGATAAGATTTTGGGTGTCTGAATGAGCAGGATTACAAACCAGCTCAGACTGGACTTTGGAACAAGTATCTGATCAAATAATAATTAATAATTAAAAGTTTCTTCAATATATTTGAGAAAGGAAAGGAATCCAATTCCTTTATAGACCAGGGTTTGATAGAAGTAAGACTCCGAAATGATTAGCAGAATGTGTCAGGCAGTATTTTTCCTAATAGACAGGGCAACATGAGTAGTAAATCTATGAAAAATTATCAAATCTTAATTTATTAATGTGGACAGATACAAGGATGCACAAATGTAGCTTCAGAATTTGGGACAAAGAGGCAAGAAGTTCAGGAGTTCAAGGCTGACTTGGGCAAGTGAATTTGAATCAAAATACCACGATTATAATATGTGTCAAATAAGATAAAGCAGGAGTGTAATCTACAGAAATCAGATGGCAAAGGGAGCAACTTCAACAGTCAACAAATTTATTGAGCCTTAGATTAGTTGGGAGAAACAGACTTTTCAAATTTACCATAAGAAAAAATAGAAAGACAAATGGCCAAGCAACCCATGAATCAGAGACAAAACAGGTAAAATATAGTAGGAATAAGGATACACAATAGCTAGCCATGAGACATGGAGAGTTCTGTCAATACAGGATTGTGATGAACATAGAAAAAGAGGAAAAGGATCCTGCAGTCACTAACTATTCACAGATACATAAGAAGCACATAGTCTAAATCATGACCTCTTGACTTTACCTCACTTAGTGATGCTCTCATACATCTCTACCCAAGAAACACAAGGTAGGCTCACAGTTGCTCACTGGGTTGTTTAGCAGCTAACACTGTAACAAGTGTAGAGGTTATGGCACATTCCCATTGGAGAAAATGCTTGCTGAAGCCACAGAAAACTTCAGACAATTGAACTTTCTTACTAAAACTCAAGTCTGGCTGTAGTTACATGAACAGTTGCAACAGTAATGATGAAGAGTTCTGTAGAATAACCAAGGTTTATGAAGATCTATTAATCAGGATGAAGGTTTGCTCTCAGCTTCTTGTATGTAACTCCAAATGTTGTCTGCTGCACACATTTGACTCTGTATAGTGCTATAGACTATAAATAATTTAGTTAAATTTGTCCAGCCATTGTGGCAAACACTGGCAACTCTACGCATTGTAAATTATAAGCAGGAGGAACAGGAATAGCCTCTTTGAAATGATGCTTCACATAGAAACTTTGTATACTTTTCTTCTTATATATAGAAAAACAAAAGTTAATAACAATAATAATTGATATGCTACGAACATATTAATCTATCTGATAATATATAATTTGTTTCATGGTAAACCCTGTCACAGCCTTCTTGCGAGTATTGTTGGAGGAGATATAAAGTTATTTTTCTTTTGATTTGGAACAAAGATGTCCACTCTGCCAGGGCCACATTGAGACTAGAAGTGAGCCAGAGCTGTCATGTTCCATGCCACTTAATAGAAGAAAGATTTCTCAGAAAGTTACCACTATGGGTAGCATGACTCAGATAGTTTCTGTACCAGTGAAAAGAAACACATTGAATGACACAAAGAAAAGTCACCATGAGCAAAAGCCAGCAGCAACATTACATTCAACCCATGAGGACTCAGACACTGGGATTACAAAATGACACATTTAAAATAAGTATGCTTGGTATTGTTTAAGAACAAAAGAACAGGACAGGCACACATGCCTGTTGTGTCAGCAGTTGAGATTTGGAAACATGAGAATCAGGAGGTCAAGGGTAGTGTGGCTGAGATGAATACATATCTCAAAGGAAAAGAAAAGTTTGAAATATTTTCAAAGATATAAAGAACAGATCATCACCTAACTAATTATAAATATTATTTTAAGACAAACACAGAATTATTTGGGGAGAAAATAGTATTTAGTGTTTCTAAGATCACCAATATACCAGAGGAATGATAAGTGTGTTATATGAAAGCTGAGGGGTTGGTTCTGAAGATTGAAGATTCAATGGAGACAGGAAATGAAAGATAAGAGGCAGGAGAGAATGAAAGACTGATTAACCCAAACAAAAGCTGTATGAAAACACCTTATGGAAATGCAGTAGTTAGTAAGGTTATGGTTGACATCACAAAACAGACATCTTGGGTAGATTGTTTTTTATTTGTTTATGTACTGTATGTTTTGCTCTACTTTTTGTTTTCTTGGTTTGTATCTTGTTTATATTTAAGATTTTTCACATTTTGTGATATTTAAATTTGGAACTGTGACGAAAGGATGAACCATCTAGTGATTGACATATCCAGGAATCCATCCCATAAACAGCTTCCAAATGCTGACACCATTGCATACACTAGCAAGATTTTGCTGAAAGGACCCAGATATAGCTGTGTCTTGTGAGACTATGCCGGCGCCTAGCAAACACAGAAGTAGATGCTCACAGTCAGCTTTGGATGGTTTACAAGGCCCCCAATGGAGGAGCTAGAAAAAGTATCGAAGGAGCTAAAGGGAACTGCAACCCTATAGGTAGAACAACATTATGAACTAACCAGTACCCCGGACCTCATGTCTCTAGCTGCATATGTATCAAAAGATGGCCTAGTCGGCCATCACTGGAAAGAGAGGCCCATTGGACTTGTACACTTTATATGCCTCAGTACAGGGGAATGCCAGGGCCAGAAAAAGGGAGTGGGTTTATAGGGGATTGGGGGGGTAGGTATGGGGGACTTTTGGGATAGCATTGGAAATGTAAATGAGGAAAATACATAATTAAAAAAAAAGAAAAAACAAAACAAAGCAAACAAACAAACAAAAAGTATAGCCTGAAATGAGTCTCCATAGAGTAATTGCATTTACAGGTATATAAACATGTCTATGAGGGACTGCCTTGACTATCTTAGTTCATAGAGTAAGGGCCAGCCTAATGTATGTTGTACCATTTCTTAGGCAGGTGGTGTGGACCTATATCAAACAGTGATCCAGAGAGCAATCCAGAAAGCAGTGTTCCTCTGTGGTTCCACCTCAAGTTTCTGCCTGGAATATCCCTCAAATCAACTGTGATCTGGAAGTATAATCCAAATAAACTCTTTCCTCTCCCCCACCCCCAAAGAGAGAGAGAGAGAGAGAGAGAGAGAGAGAGAGAGAGAGAGAGAGAGAGAGAAAGCACATGAAACTTGCTGGATATGAATGCTGGGGTGGACCTGGGAGGATATGGGGTTAGAAAACCTGATCACAATATATTCTATGAAAAAAAAATGTAACTAGAGGATAAAAATAGACTGGAGTGTGGGGTGGTACACAACTTTTGTCCTAGCTCTCAGGATTGGAGGCAGGCAAGGTTCTGAAATTTAGGACAAGTTGGTCTGTAGACTAAATTGCAGCACACTCAGGATGACACGGAGTTACTCCATACTAGAAAATATATATATATATATATAATTTTTATATGCACATATATATATATATATATATATATATATATATATATATATATATATATAGTTCTCCAACATAGGACATCTATTGCCTCTATACTTGCTTACTCTTTCTATTGCTGAAGACACAACACACTGTGACACCAGAATATAAACATTTAATCTCAAATCAATCAGGAAATATTTGTCCTTGGACTACTTACCCAAAGGTCAGAAAGTATATTGCAGTCTCCCAGGAGGAGAAAATTTATGAAGGGCTTTACTACTATAATACATAGCTACATACAAGCTAAGAATGATATGACAAGTAGTACCATTGTTAGGAGATAACTAATTGTTTTCTTACTGGATTTGAAGCATTTACCACTTGAGGGATGTCATTTTTAAATTCTATTTAAGTCAAAGGTCTATGACTGGGGAGACCATTTACCCTAGGGAGGAATCTTCTAGACTCTTCTGTTATATAGTCATGTGGGAAATTTGCATTATTAATCATTTATGTTTATTCCTTAGACCCAGTTAGGATTTCAGTGCTGTGAAGACAACTTGATCAAGCATATATGATAAGGGGTGACCTATAATTGGGATTTGCTTACACATTCAGAGGTTCAGCCCCTTATCTTGGTGGGAGCATGGCAACATCCAGGCAGATGGGGAACTAAAAGAGGAACTAAGAGTTCTACATCTTGATTCCTAGGCAGCCAGGAAAAGATTGGCTTCCATTTGGCTAGGATAAGGGTCTGAGAGTCCACCCCTACACAGACACACCTTTTCCAACAAGGCCACACATTCTAATAGTGGCACTCCATAGTCCAAGTATATTCAAACCACTCTACAACACTTCCTAGCCTCCATAGACATGTTCAAACACATGAGTCTATGGGTGACATACATAAGCATGGCATAATGCAAAATGCCTTTGTTCCAACTTCAAAAGTCCCTATACTATAGCATTGTCAACAATGTTAAAAATCCAAAGTTCAAAGTCTTTTCTGAGATTCAATCACTTAAAAGTAATCCCCTATAAAAACAAAATCAAACAGCAGATCACATACCTTCAACATTATATGATGTTTAAAAACATTCCTAAATTCCATATTGAGGAAATACTAGAACTAATGAAGACAGGAAACCAGCTGGGCAATGCCAAACTCTGCAGCTCTATGTCTCCTATAAAAGCAGTGTTCAAATCTTTAATTCCCTTTTTGTATTTGTGGACAGCAAAAAATTCTTTAGCCTGGGCTTGTTCCACTCCCTCTGAGCAGCTTTCCACTGTACACAGCTTCCAATATCTGGGTTCCACTCATGAACTTCTGTGTTTCTACAAAGGACTTGCATCACATCACCAGCTCTGCTCTTTGTAGCATTCTAGATGTGGTTGACTCCACTCCACCACTCCTGCTGTTCTTGGTGGATCCCCCATGATACTGGACTCTCCAGTATGCTGGGGTCTTCTGCTGAAATTAGGCTTCAACAATAGCCACTTATGGTCTTTCTTTATGGAATGAAACCTCAATTTCTTTGTGTGACCCCCACAGTCCTGGGCCATCAACTGCAACTGAGACTGAACCTTTGGCAATGGTCTTCCCTGGACTCTCACAGTGTCAAGACTTAGCTGCCCTCCATGACCCCTTCATACTGTCTAAACCAGTACCACCTGCATGATTCATACACATTAGCAAAACCAGCTACAATAGGAAGTATAACCTTGGCTCTCTCAAACACAACTTCTTTGTCCTCACAAAAAATATTTCACAGAAGATTTCACCTCAGACATGCTGGTGTCTTCTAAAACCAGTGCTAATTTTTTAGGTTCAGCCAACTTCCATCAATAGTCCCTGTAAATCCTTTGATTCTTTACTCTAAAGGCAGGTCCCCATAGCTAAAACTTCTACTTGCTGGGGCTGCAACATGCCATATTTCCATATTCTTTTACCAACTCTGTTTTCCATTTTCCTCACTACCTAAGATTGGCTGTCCCGAAATTTGGGTTGTACATGGACCTTAAATTTAGAGATCTGCATTGCTGTGCCCCCTGAATGCTGAGGTTAAAGGAATGTGCCACCATGCCTGGACTTATGTTTTTCTACACCTAGAATTTGCTCTGTCCTTGACTGGGCTTGAACTCCAATATCTAGTTGTCGTTGTCTGCTGGGATCAGAGGTATTATGTATCATCATGTCTGGGCCTTAGCTTTTCCTACCCAAAATTCCTCAAGATCTGGATCAAAAGTGTGCATTTCCCAGCCTTAAGATTTAGCTCACAAGTGTGCCCTCCATTTCTGGATTTTAGTTCATTCCAGATTGAAAGTGCAAACTATTCTTTGTTCAATCACGAACACAAAAATAAACTTAGCTGCATAGGATCTGGCCATGAGATCGCCACTCCTTTAATCTCTTTACTTCCTTGAACCAGGATTCAGCTCCATTTCACTTTCTCATACCCCCTTATTATTACTTGAACCATACATTTTGGATTTTGTTTTATTCTTTTTAAGCTTGCTATGCTAGATCCAAATGTTCTGCATGAGGCTAAACCAGAAAACAAAGTCTCTGCTGGAATTTTGAAGACTTCCTTCATCAAAGCAATTAACATAAATCTCTTTAATTTAACCTCAGGCAGACTCTATGGAAAAGTGTCAAAAAACAGTCTCTAGGCCACATACTAAAATTCTTCTACACTGAAACCTCTTGGGAAAAGTCTCCACAGTTCCAATCATACTCAGCATGAAAATCCTCTACATTCCTACTAGGATAGCACATTAAGTCCCACTTAAAGCTTTCTACTATTTCCCAAACTCACAGCCCCCAAATTCTCATTCTTCCAATAAAACACATATTTAGGCCTTTTACAAGAATACCCTTCTCCTGACACAACTTCTGTCTTAGTGTTTTATTGCTGGAAAGAAACACCATGACCAATCCAACTCTTATAAAGGACATTTATTGGGCAATGGTTTATAGGTTCAGAGATTCAGTCTATTGCTAACATAGGAGCATGGCAGCATAGAGAAACCTGTGGAGCTAGAGGAGGAGCCAAAAGTTCGACATGTTGATTCCAAGGCAGACAGAAGATTGCCATCCATTCTGACTGGTGTGAGATGGAGTCTCAGGGATGTTTTGACTTGTATTTCCCTGATGATTGAGGATGCTGAACATTTTTTCAGGTGTTTCTCAGCCATTCGGTATTCCTCAGGTGAGAATTCTTTCTTTAACTCTGAGCTCCATTTTTTAATGGGGTTATTTGATTTTCTGGAGTCCACCTTCTTGAGTTCTTTATACATATTGGATATTAGTCCCCTATCTGATTTAGGATAGGTAAAGATCCTTTTCCAATCTGTTGGTGGCCTTTTTGTCTTATTGACAGTGTCTTTTGCCTTGCAGAAGCTTTGCAGTTTCATGAGGTCCCATTCGTCAATTCTTGATCTTAGAGCACAACCCATGGCTGTTCTATTCAGGAATTTTTCCCCTGTGCCAATATTTTTGAGGCTTTTTCCCACTTTCTCCTCTATAAGTTTCAGTGTGTCTGGTTTTATGTGGAGCTCCTTGATCCACTTAGATTTGACCTTAGTACAAGGAGATAGGAATGGATCAATTCGCATTCTTCTACATGATAATCCCAGTTGTGCCAGCACCATTTGTTGAAAATACTCTTTTTTCCACTGGACAGTTTTAGCTCCCTTGTCACAGAACAAGTGAGCATAAGTGTGTGGGTTCATTTCTGGGTCTTCAATTCTATTCCATTGGTCTACTTGTCTGTTGCTATACCAGTATCATGTTGTTTTTATCACAATTTCTCTGTAGTACAGCTTTAGGTCAGGCATGGTGATTCCACCAGAGGTTCTTTTATCCTTGAGAAGAGTTTTTGTTATCCTAGGTTTTTAGTTATTCCAGATGAATTTGCAGATTGCTCTTTCTAATTCGTAGAAGAATTGAGTTGGAATTTTAATGAGCATTACATTGAATCTGTAGATTGCTTTTGGCAAGATAGCCATTTTTACAACGTTGATTCTGCCAATCCATGAGCATGGGAGATATTTCCATCTTTTGAGACCTTCTTTAATTTCTTTTTTCAGAGATTTGAAATTCTTATCATACAGATCTTTCACTTCATTATTTAGAGTCACGCCAAGAAATTATATATTATTTGTTACTATTGTGAAGAGTGTTGTTTCCCTAATTTCTTTCTCTGCCTGTTTTTTCTTTGTGTATAGAAAGGCCATTGTCTAGTTTGAGTTAATTTTATATCCAGCTACTTCACCGAAGCTGTTTATCAGGTTTAGGTGTTCTCTGGTGGAATTTTTAGGGTCACTTATAAATTCAGGTGACAGCAGATGCTGGAGAGGATGTGGAGAAATGAGAACACTCCCCCATTGTTGGTGGGATTGCAAGCTTGTACAACCACTCTGGAAATCAGTCTGGCAGTTCCTCAGAAAATTGGACATTTTACTACCACAAGATCCCGCAATAACTCTCCTGGGCATATATCCAGAACATGTTCCAACTAGTAAGAAAGAAACATGCTCCACTATGTTAATAGCAGCGTTATTTATAATAGCCAGAAGCTAGAAAGAACCCAGATGCCCCTCAACAGAGAAATGGATAAAAAAAAAATGTGCTATATTTACACAATGGAGTACTACTCAGCTATTAAAAAGAATGAATTTATGAAATTCCTAGGCAAATGGTTGGACATGGAGGACATTATCCTGACTGAGGTAACCCAATCACAAAAGAACTCAAATGATATGTACTCACTGATAAGTGGATATTAGCCGAGAAACTTAGAATACTCAAGATATAAGTTACAATTTGCAAAACACATGAAACTGAAGAAGATCGAAGACCAAAGTGTCAACACTTTGCCCCTTCTTAGAATTGGGAACAAAACACCCATGGAAGGAGTTACAGAAACAAAGTTCTGTAACCCAGAGATCATTGACAAGAGAGTTGGTCAATTATCATCAGTGTGAAGGCTTTCTCCTGTTTCTGTTGTTGATGTTCAGCTTTAGTTCATGGTGGTCAGATGAGACACAAAGCACTATTTCAATTTTCTTGTATATGGTGAAGCTTGCTTTGTGACTGACTATATGGTCAGTTTTGGAGAAGGATCTATGAGGTGCTGAGAATGCAGCATTTTGTTTTGTATTTGGTTGCAATATTCTATAATTGTAGGTTGGGAACATTTCATTCATAATGCCTGTTAATTTCATTTATTTCTCTGTTCAGGTTTGTCTGGATGACCTATCTATTAGTCAGACTCCAGTTTTGAAGTCCCCTACTATTAATATTTGCAGTCTGATTTGTGATTTAAACTTTAGCAATGTTTGCTTTTCAAGTATGGGTGCCCTTCTTTTTGGGTATAGTTGTTCAGAATAGAGATATCATATTGTTATAATTTTCCTTTGAGTAGTATGACATGTTGATCCATGTCTCCTTTGAATAATCATGGATGAAAGTTTAATTTATCAGGTATTAGAATGGCTACTACACCCTTCTTCTTGGGTCCATTTTCTTAGAATACTTTTTCTAGCTCTTTACTCTGGGGTATTGTCTATCTTTATTTTGGAGGTGTGTTGTTTGTATGCATCACAATAACGGGTCATGTTTTTGTATCCTTTCTGTTAGGCTGTGTCTTTTTATTGTGGAAATGAGTCCATTGATAGTGAAAGATATTAATGACTAGTGATGATTGTTTATTTTGATGGTGGTGGTGGATGTGGTGGTGGTAGTGGTGGTTTGTGTGTGTGTGTGTGTGTGTGTGTGTGTGTGTGTGTGTGTGTGTGTGTGTTCCTTCACTTGCTTGTTCAGGTATAGAGTTATTTCCTTTCTTTTCTTGGATATATTTATCCATACTGGGTTGGAGTTTTCCTTCAAGTACATTCTGTAGGGCTGGATTTGTGGTTTGGGTTTGTCTTGAAATAAGTTGTTTTCTCGATCTGTAGTGACTGAGAGTTTTGATGAGTATTATTATTGGGCTCTGTGGATTTTTAGAGGTTACAAATGACCTATCCAGTTCCTTCTAACTTTGAGAGTCTTTGTTCACAAATAAGTTGTAATTCTGATAGGTCAACCTTTGTATGCTATCTGCCTTTTACCCCTTGCTTCTTTTAGTATCCTTTCTTTGCTCTGTATATTTTCTGTTTTGATGATTATACAGGAGGAGGAAGTTGAGCTCACTAAAATATCCTAGTGACAACAATAACAGTGAAAGATACAAAGAAATATGGAGCCAATTACGAATATGTGCACAGTATATGACATTCTCCACTGGGCTAATGTCATTTATAGTATAAGACAGCAGATATCTGCTTGTAGGGAGACTGGTACAAGGTTCAGAAGAGCACGTTGGAAGATAATTACGTTTTAGTGTGATGGTTTCTATTGCTGTGAAGATACAACATGGGCAAAGGAACTTGAAACCGGAAAGGATTTATTTGAAATAGATGGATTCATTCCTATATTTCTAATTAGCTAATAGTGCCAAGTGTGGTGCCTCAGTGCTGGGGGTGACTAGAGTGCAGCCAGCATTAAGCTCAGTGGAGGCAGAATGAAGTCTTTAATGGTGGTATACAGTCTGTTTACCTTTACCAAACCAGAAAGAGAAATGGACTGGTCTTTGGCAAATGTTATGGTTCTTGGTCATCACTTACATTTAGGTCATCCACATACCAGGAAGAAGGGAGAAGGCAGAGCCTGAGAGGAGCAGAAATGGACTGATTCTTTGTGAACACAAACACTAAGACGTGGGTGAATAAGTCCTTTTCTTCTGGAGATTTAGGATCTGCTCATTAAGATGAAGGCCTTCCTGGGGGTTTTCCTTTTTGAAGAGTTGAACCTTCTTTGTTCATACTGATTTATTTGGTGGTGAATGTGAATGCATATACTTTATTTGTGATGAACGAGGAATTATATAAATTTTGTGCAAAAGAATACCCAGGAAGGAAGTCAACTGACTGAATTTTAGGTTGTCTCCATATTGCATAACTATGAAGAACAAAAACCATCTGGCCCTGGAATTTATAGTTTTGGAGATCTTTAATGACTGTTTTTATTTCTTTTTTATTTTATTTTATTTCTAATTCATATTTTACAATCCATATTCCATTCCCCACACACCTATACAACCTCCATCTGCTTCACATCCCAATTTTTGGCCATAACCCACACGATCTCCACGAGGATGTCCCCACCCCAACTGACCTCTAAACTCCCTGGGGTCTCCAGTCTCTTGAAGGTTAGGTGCAATGTCCCTTAAAGAACACAGACCCAGAATTCCTCTACTGTATGTGTCTTGGGAGCCTCATATCAGGTGGTGTATGCTGTATCTTTGGTGGTTCAATGTTTGAGAGATCTCAGTGGTCTGGACTAATTGAGACTGCTGTTCCTCCTGCAGGATTGCGATTCTCCTAAGTTTCTTCCAGCCTAACCGTAATTCAAGAACAGCTGCATCTGACCATTGGTTGGGTGCAAATATCTATATCTGACTGTTTTTGCTGCTTTTGGGTCTTTCACAGGGCAGTCATGATAGATCAAGTTTTATGAGCTCTCCTTAGCCGCAGTAATAGTGTCTGGCATTGGGAATTACCCTTGAGCTGAATCCAACTTTGGGCCTGTTGCTGGAACTTCTTTTCCTCAGGTTCCTGTCCATTTTCTTCCATTTAATTCTTTTAGATAGGAACAATTATGTTTCAGAAATGTGACTGGTGGATGGCAACCCTATCCCTCATTTGAAGCTCTGTCTTCATGCTGGAGGTAGGCTCTATAAGTTCCGATTCCCTAGTGTATGTCATTTCCTCTATGGTCCCTTCCTTTTAATCCTGGGTATCTCTCAACTAATAAGTCTCTGGGGAACTCTGGGTGATTCCCCACATCCTGCTATTTCCTGAGTCTGCCTGGTTACATTCCTTTTTCTGGCTCTTAAGGATTCAGTCCTATTCCCTCACCCAATACCAGATTAGGTGCCCCACTCCCTCTCAACTCCACCCTATCCAATTTCCCTCCAGGGTCCCTCCCTCTCTCCCCACTTGTAATTTCTTTCTTCTCTGTCCCAAGTGGGACTGAGGCATCCTCATTTGGGCACTTCAGCTTGTTGAGCTTTTAGAATTCTGTGGACTGTATCTTCGGTATTCTGTACTTTTTTGGCTAATATACACTTATTAGTGAGTGCATAACATGTCTTTTAGGGTCTGAGTTACCTCAATCAGGAAGATATTTTCTAGTTCCATCCATTTCTGTGTAAACTCAAAATGTCTTCTATCTTTTCTTCTTCATCTTCATCTTCGTCTTCGTCTTCTTCCTCTTCTCCTTGGATATTTCTTAATTTGAATTTCAAATGTTTTCCCTTTTCCTGTTTTCCCTCCCTCCCAGAAACACCCTATTAAATCCTCCCTCCCTCTGACTCGATGGGGGTGGTCCTCCCTACTCCTGGCCCTCAATTCGAGAACACTGGGGCATCTATCGAGCCTTCATGGGACCAAGGACCTCTAATTTCTTTGATGCATCACAAGGCCATACTCTGTTATATATGCAGCTTGAGCTTTGTCTACGCTTCTGTTGATGGCTTAGTCCCTGGGAGTTCTGAGGGTCTGGTTGGCTGATATTTGTGTTCTTCCTATGGAGTTGCAAACCAATTCAATTCCTTCAATCCCTTAGCAAACTCCTCTATTAAGGACACTTCACTCAGTCCAATAGTTGAGTGCTAACATCTGCCTCTGTATGTATAAAGCTCAGGCAGTGCCTCTCTGGAGCCAGGCATATAAGGCTCCTTTCAGCATTTGCTTCTTGGTATCCACAATGGTGTCTTGGTCTGGTAACTCCATAAGGCATGAATTGTAAGGTGGGACAGTGTCTGAGTGGCCTATTGTTTAGGCTCAACTCTACACTATATCTCCATCTTTGCTCCTATAAGTATTTTGTTCTCATAATAAGAAGGACCAAAATATGTAACAATACTGCAACTGGGCATATGCAGTAAAGATGATCCACCATAACACTAGGATCTATGCTATGCTCATAGAAGCTTTATTCTTAATAACAAGACCGGAAGCAACCAGATGTCACTCATCCAAAGATTCAATACAGAAAATGTTGTCCATTTACAAAATGGAATGCTGTTCTGCTGTTAAAATCAAAGACATCTTGTAATTAGCAGGCAAATTGATGGAATTAAAATATATCATGGTGAATGATGTAACCCAGAACCCCATCAAAAACAAAACAAAACAAAAAATAATAAAACATGCATGGTATGTTCTCAGTGATAAGGCAGATAACAAATAAGAGGCAAACACCTCTAGAGAGGCAGGACTCCCAGTGGATGAATGAGAAAATGTAACAACAAAACTATTAGAGCCAGGCTTGCCCTAACTGTAAGAAATGCAGGGACAAAAACGTAATACAGACTGAAAGAATAGCCAATCAAAACTTGTCATCTTGAGAAGCATGCCCTGACCAAGCATCACTCCTTGACACTGTTAATGATTTGATCTTATTCTTGCAGACAGGAGCCTAGCATAACTATACTCTGAAGGGCTCCATCTAGCATCTGAATTAAACAGATGCAGACACCCATAGCTAATCCTTGGATAGAGGCCAGGGAC